>NC_079336.1:23643287-23953120 GCF_029582105.1 Oenanthe melanoleuca | reverse complement strand
ATCCTTTATTTTGCTGCAGAATGGCTATTAAAACTGGAAAACAATGGGAGAAAAGGAGTGGTGCCTTCTCTTCTTTTTTGCTGCAGCTCCATAATTGGAATACCTCCCAAAAGCAGAGAGAAGAGACACCCCTTGAGATTTGCCAGTCTAAAGGGGTCATGATCATAGCTCCTTTCCCTCCCAGGGAAGCTGCATGTGCTTCTATAACAACAAAAACAAAAACTTACACAAAAGTAAAGGCATTTTTCATGTCTCATTTGCAGCAAAATGCAAAGAACTGGGAAACAATCTGGAGAGCAAGAAAGGGGAATTCTGATTCTGGAGGGCATATGGGGAACATGATTCTGATTCCAACCTCTGCTCACAGAACTACTCATTCTGGGATGAAAACACAGAAATAATCCATCTAGAGATGACTGAAGTTGTTTTTCTCAAAAATAAATTGAGGCTCTACAGAGCTCATCCAATGCTAAAATGGTCAGTTTTGCAATGTTGGGTTTAATGAGGCCCTTTGGCAAATTATTTGATATCATATCCTTGTTTTAAACTTACAGAATGTAACTACAGATAGCAGACACAGTCAAAAATCATAAGAATGAAGGGCTGGAAAGTGTCTAAGCCTAGTGAGATATTTTGAAGTATTCCTAGCATTTGTTTCAGCTCTTCTTCAAAATCTCTGATGTCATCAGATCCTTAAAGCAGCCTCTTCTGGATTGCCACAGTTTTAACAGTGAGAAAGAATTTTTGATATAAACTGTCCAGTTATCCTTCCTTCCAATTAAATAGCTTTTTTTTTTTCTTTTTCCCACAGACTATGTGGAATAGTTGATCGCATGTATCTTTATAAAATCCTTTAGCATCTCAGAAAATTCTCCAGTCCCTCCTTTGTCTTTCAGAGTTTCAAAATAATAGCTGTAGTTCTTTCAACCTTTTCTTTTTTTTTGTTTTGCTTGGGCTTCAAAAGTTTCCCATAAGTGCCAATGTTTGTTTTTTTCTGGATGCTCTCCAATTTGTTTGCATCTTTTCTGAGGTATAGAACATTGGACATGGTTCTCCAAGTAACCTCACTGGTATGGAGTTGGGTTCAGTAATTACCTTCCCTGTGTGACAATCTCTTCCTTATATGAACAATTCTGGAATGAGATTAGGTTCCTGGCAACAACATTGTTTCTTGTTTTATATGCCTCTTGCATTATAATCCCCTGCCTTTATCAGGAGTGCTGTTGTCTACTTATTTCCACCTTTCCATGTTTGTTCTTGATACTTCCCTCTGGAGAACAGAATGTTGTGTTCAGGCTCATTTCAAATTGTAGATATCAGAGCACTTCCTCAAACCATAAACTCAAGTGAAGGCCATGGAGCCACTGTTTTAGTCTGTTTCCTTTATAACAATTTTGGTGAAGATTGCATACATTTCTGTGATATGTTCTTGTCATTGTCAAGATCTAATCATAACCCTATTTTCTTACTCCATACACTTTTCACCCAGCCAGGCACATTTTAATTCTCTCAATTTTTTCCTATTTTTTCTTAATTGTTATTCCCTTTTATTTGGAAGAAATTGGAGAAAGATTAACATTGTTCTTCCCTTGTAGTGTAAAAGTCATTCTTGATAACACAAAACTATTACAAAATACTGTAGAACCTGCACTAAGAAAGAAAGTAAACATTTGCACCAAAAATTGAAAGATATTCAAATATGAGCTCAAGCCAGATCAAAAGATCATTTAACTAAAATAAGAGACTTTGTGGGTTAATTCATGTCACAGGACTACTTAATATAATGTAGATATTACCTGGTCATCAGGGAACATGTTACCTCTCTGGGTCACCAACAAAACTATCTGACCTTTTGGAAAGTGTGTTTCAAAGGGGAAAAGACCACAGATATTGTAACAGTGGAGCTTTTCACACAGAGCCAAATCAGCAGAGAATTTCTTTCGAAAATGTACATTTTGATTATTCCTTAGACAATTGTTTTGAAATTAAATAGCACGAAAAACCACCAGGAGTTTCTAATCAGCAGGGGAGAAGTTATTGCAATACCAAGGGAAGGGGCATCTGGAGAGAAAAAAAAAGCAAGAGTGAAATATGTTTAGAAGAAAGGAGGATGGGAATTTTTTTTTAAATGGTATTTAGATGGACAGATTTCAATATTTTGAAAAAAAATTCAAGATTTAATCTCCTCTTCCAAGGAGGAAACCTGTTAAAGAGACTGAGTTCCTCAAAGAAATCCTTAATGGGTAATACACAAACAATTATACCACAGACAGAAGAAAAGAAGTACAGATTGATATGACTAAACCATGGGAACTTTGTAGATTTCAGATGCAAGGAGGATGTATACAGATATGGTGAGAAGCTCAGTTTAGACAAGACAAAAATCAAAATTTTAGCATGAGAAGAAGGGAGAAAAAATAAGGTGCAAACTGGAAAGAAACTGGCAAAGAACATGGAGAGTGGAAATCTGTATATTCTTCATGTTTGCATTCAAAAATTTTCCACACCTGGAAGTTTTCCATACTTGTTTTACTCTCCCTTGCTGCACATTTGTGTGCTCTTCCCATACTGTCATCCCAATATGAAGAACAGGGGTTTGCATCAGTCACATATCTAAAAACCTTCAGCATGGTCTCCTTTGATCTTCTCTTCTAATCCTTAATTACATTATTTTTTTGCATGTTCTCCATGGGATCACAACTCCATTCAGTATTGCAGTTGTTATTCAGTATTTTGTTTCAACCTTCTTGTTCAGCTTGTGATTCAGATTTTTTGTTATACATATGCACAAAATTGTTTGTTTCCTACTAGATTTTTCCTTGGAGATGCACTGCATTTGAACACTTTAGAAGCATTAATTAGTTTCTTTCCACAATGCAGTTGTTGTGAGATGGATGCTAAGCTCTTTTAACTGAACAGTTGGGACCTGAGGCACAGAAAATGAAGTTAGAATTGCTAAAAGCATACATTAACCACTGATCACCAAGTCTAACCAGATCCTTCAGATTTCATGCAAGCTCAACATCCATTTAAAATGTTAAACATTATCCACTTCAGCAGATTGGTCCCTCAATATAACACACTGGAAACATATTATGGCCCAGTGATTTCACTCACCCAGTGCCACACAGCAGTTCTGTTGTAGAAGCAGGGGGAAAAAAACAGTTTTCAAAACAGCACTCCACTTCCTCAATCATCAATCCTTGCCTATGTAATCAAAGATGCAATCTCTCTGTATAAAATCCAACAGCTGAATGGATAACCATATCCCTGGTATTCTTTATCCTGGTTTTGTAACTTTTGCAGTAGTCAGACCATCTCAGCAGAGGTGTGGAGAGAAAGAGGAAAAAGTTTTGCCACCCTAGCTTCTGACATTTGATATTACAGCTTCCCTCAGAAAAAGAAGAGCCTCCAAGGGAAATTCCACTAATTTCAGACTGGATCATACTCTGTCCTAAGCAACCACTTGACTCAAAGCACTGAAAATCCCTGGACTGCATGAAACGATTCCTACATTCTGAAAAATTTTCACCAGAACTGGAATCTGCTCAGCAAATACCTTACTACATGCCAAGACTTCCTATAATGCAAGAAGTTCATAGTCTTTTGGAAAACACTAATACAATAATAATAAAGCTAATATTACTAGTATATGTGTATGTATAATAAAATATGTTTGAAAAGTATGTGTATGTGTACAATACACTAATAATAATGCTAATTAACAAGTAGTGCATAAATTGAAAAAAATTATTATAGCTCCAAAAAACAGATTACAGCATGAAATTTGGTTTTAACTTAAGACACCATCATAAATCTATTTGTTATTAACAATAGAATAAATCCTCAAGACCCCCATATAGTAATCTTTGTATTGTGTCCAGACCAGGTAAGATTAAGTTGTCCAGTTGTTGGTGTTAGATTTTTCTTGATGCATGATTTCCATGCTGTTCATATTTCACATATAGCACAGTTGGATTAGGAATAGAAACAGTGTCTCACTCTGGAAACAGACTCCTGACTCCCGAGTCAGAAATGTAATTTGCTCACAGCTATGGAAGGACACATTTCTTGCTACCAGTAAATTTCATCAGTCATTCAGACTCACAAAACTGGCTTATCACACATGGTTCACAGCCCAGCCAGCTGGGGAGATGGGCAGTTCCTCTGGCAGCTTCTCTCCCACAGTGTCCTAAATAGCAGAAGTCAAACCATAATGGATACAGAAACCCTTCCCAACCTGTTCAGCACAGCAGAGGAGCCTGCACAGGGCTGCACAGCGCTGTAGGGGACAGTCTACCATCCCCTCTTCTGGCTGGTTACCCCTTCTGAGGGCAGACACTGTGCCTGGAGCCCTGGCCTGACTGCAGCCCAGGAGTCACAACACAGGACAGGTCAAGAAAAGGGAATCATCCAGCCACATCACTCTTGAACTGGCCAAAGTTCAAGAAATCAGGGTTTGTGTACAGCAAGCAAAGGTACAGGCAGGAGCAAGTGTTTCTAGGCAGGTCAGGACTCACAGCCAAAATAAAGTGAGTTTTGAAGCTGGAAGAGAAGCAAGGCTTAGAAGGTCATTTCAAGCCAGTTGGTCCCTAGTGACAGAGGGTTCAACTGTCTTGAACACATTTGGTATTTAATTTGGCATAGGCACAACCTGGGTGTCTGTAAGCTGATATGACACAAAACTGCAGGAAGATGTGCTTACATGGATTTGTTCAATGGCCAGAATAGAGAAGCAATAAAACTGTTAATAATTTTAAATATAAGCTTTTCTTCACTAGAAAGAATTAAACTTAAGTAGAGAGTAGCAAAATTGAATGTTTCTGTATTTTTGTGCTTTGGCTGCAGGTAAAGTAACTGGAAAAGAAACAAAATCAGAAATTATCAGATTACCTCGGGTAAAGTAAATTAACTGCATATTCCTTTCCAGCTGATTATATCCACCAAAAACTTTGAAAAATAACATTTTATTATCTTTGTTGATTATTCAGTCCTTCCCATGATTCTAATTTAAGCCAGCAGTAACTGGAAATAGCAGAAATCCAAGATGCATTATTTTCAAGTTATTTGTCTAGACCATCAGAAACAATGAATATAGAAAGCTTTGCAGGTTTTCTCAGACTGTTTCTATTTCAATCTTTCTTGGCATACTGCTGAAAAATAAAATCTCCTGTCATAACAAAATAAATGTACAGATCTACCAACCACATTTCGATTCTTTTTACAAATGCCAGGGCAAAATTAGACACATTGTCTGGTTTCACCAGCATTGTTCTATGTCAGGTGTTTGAAACCTGTAAATCCTTTAAAAAAATTCAGAGAAATGTGGAGACCCTTCTAGAGTAAGTTTGAGCCTATTTTAACTTGAATTTTGAGACATTTTCAGATACTCTTAGACAAAAAACAATTGAACATCACATTTTAAATTGCAAGTCAGTGTTCAAATCAAAAGAAAAACACGTCACCTTTCTATTTCACCATTTAAAAAATCTGTTCTGAAAAATTACAGCTGCCAATACAGCAGTCATTTTTGTTTCCATGTGATCCAATCTGTTCACTGCTTCACAATGCTTTCTCATGACCAAAAGTTTGAGATGTTCACACAGCATATTAAAAATTTAGCTCAATGAGGAGTCACATGCAGACACAAACATGCAGGTGCCTCCTGCCCACCACAGTACAGTACAACCTTAGGGCTATCCAGCAGAGCTAGGAAGGATTAGCACTGACCTTAAGTCCTGTGCTGTTTCAGCCTTATGAATCAGAAAATTATTCATATTTCTACAATGCAATCTGTATAAGCCATCCCTGTTTCATATTACACCCAATCCTTTAACAAGTTTCTACATAAAAATGTGAATTCCCCCTCCATTCATCCATCTTTTCTACAGAGAAATTAATGTTCTTTCAATGGTCAATTTTCTGTATGTTTTTCTTCACAACAGAAAATACATGGGTCCTTCCTTATATACTCCTATCCAAAACCAAGGGATTTAATTTCACAGACACACAGAAAAGAGTCTGAAAATCTGTCTGATCTCCATCTCCAAGCCTTGGAATTTCATTCAGTTCAGATAATTTAATCCTTTTCAGTCACCTCTGGCAGGTATCCTCTGGTACCTCCTTGATTCAGTGAAATGCTACCTGCCCTACAAGTATGGTGCATTCCTACCATCCCTGGGCCAGAAACTCTTTGCATGGTCATGCCCTTCATCAACCCAGCCCCACTCTGTGTGACCCCTCAGCAGCCAGACATGGCTGATCCTGCACCTTCTTCCAACCTCTGCTGCTCCTCAGTTTCTTTCTGCCCTTTGCATCTTATTCTAAGGAACACTGACATCATTTTCCACAGCCTGTGCTCTGTTCACCTCCTACAGGATCCACCCACACATATTATGAAGCTACAAAGCTCTTTATAAATACAACCCAAAATTTTTAAAAAGTACCCAGCACATTTACTGCAATATATAATTTGCAAGGAGAGACACAATAAGTACATTGTTTAAGTATAAAGTCTGGTTTTCTTCTCATGCAGAATACATTAATCCTGCAGAGCATCAGGCAACACAGTAGGAAATAATGTAGCAATATTTTAGCAGCCACACAGGAAATCACAATAATGGACCATACAGGATGGTTTTATTTTTAAACAAAACCAGTTTCAGTTGTTGATACTCATTTTCTCCTATCCACATACTCACAAGTCTAAAATGTGTGAGCCCAAGTCATTTTTCCAGCATCCGGACAATAATGTATCTGCAGGAGCTGTGTCTGGGAGTCCTTGCAGTGACACTGAAAAGAAGGAACTCCAACCCTCAAGTGATTCTTCCATGATCTGTGATCATCTTACATTGATTACCATGTACTGGCTTTAGGTAAACTTTTTAGGAATTGTCTTTTTCTTCATCCTCACCTCCATTAGGGTTTGCTCACTGCCCTCTGTCACCCAGTCCTGGTGGGAAGCTGCCGGTGGATGTGCACTGAGATCTTGCTGACCAACAGCACACCCCATTCTCATAACCCTTCTCCTGACTTTCCCTCAGTGCTTGCACACCCAGACATTCCCAGGTTTAAGATTTCTATCATACTCTCAGTGACACCATCTACACAAGAAAGATTTTAGTGCTGCAGGTTGCATGACATATTTGGAAGAAGGCTGGGAGTTTGATAATGGTTACTTCAGAAGATGGTGCCTAGAATAATTTTTGGGTATGTAAGGCAGTTTGAGCTTGTACCCAAAGACTGCATTATTTGGAACTCTGTTCTATGAGTTGGATATGCCTAGTGCACCAGTGCACACAGCTCACTACAAGGGATCACAGGAATACAGACTGAGTTTTTTCACTTGCTACACTCAAGGTTCATTTATATATCTCAGAGCCTGTGTAAAATCCCATCAAGGGAAATGCATTACTTTTAAACAAATTGAGTTTTTGGAAATTTCCAGCAATAATCATTTTTACTTTAGTAATAACTAAGACAGAAACCATCCTATAAAACATTTTCGAACAATTTTTTCCACAGAAGATCACAAGGATCAACAAGAACCAAAAAAACAACTCTGAAACTAAGAGAAAAAAACTAAAAACTCTGCTGATAGAAAACTGCTATACATACAGGTTTTCTATCTTCTCAAAACATTCAACCTAACATACAGAAATTGTGAACAGAATAGAAAATAATATTATGTATCACCCATACAAAACCTAGAAACAAATGTTAACAGATAAATCACCTGTTATATTTGCTACTTGTTCCAAACTTTGCGTTTCCCAGCTCTCAAAAGTCAGTGTCAGAGTATCAGACACTGCCACCTGACACTGCCTAAACACTACCATGGACTGTCTTCCCCTCTCCTGCCTTAATCCCAAACTGTCACTTCCAAGTATTAGCAGTAGTAATGCTAGAAACTTGAACTGTATTTTATTGGGCATTACTTCACCCATATTGCTCATTTCAGACCATGCATTTTAGAAGAAAAGGCCACAGACAACAACATGGCCCTTAAGCAGCTCACAGGACTGATGATGTTGCATCTCCAGCATTTAAGAAACTAATGACTTACCTCTCACAGAGTAGTTAAAGATCAGGCTTCTTATAATTCCAAGCTACCATGGCTGCATGCAGCAACAACACAGTAATGATATTATTTTTTAAAAAATAAAAATTAGGGTTTAGATACTATTCTGCATGTCCTTTCAGCTGGATGTTTATATTAAAACATGATGTGAGTGATATCTACTTACCTATTCTATCCTATTCTGTTATGTTCTGTTCCTTTCATTTTATTTTGTCTGTACAATTTTAAGGCATGTTCTTCATTCCAGCTACAAAAAAGTTTATCTTTTCTCTTCTGCTTTGTTATTTCAGTTTGTCCAGTATTCAAGGCTGTTTGACTGCAGCTTGTTCACCACCATGAGAACAATTATATTGACAGAGAAGTGCCTCTGACAAAAAAGTATCAATGCCTCTGAAAGTACAGCACTAACTGCATTGGTATATACCTCAGGCTTCTTTGGGGCTAATAATAATAATAATGACAGAGAGATGTGTGATGCTCCCATGATGAGAGCTCTGGGCTTTAAGAGCAACTCATTTGTTCAGCTGTTTTTCCAACCTCCCTGCTTTGTCATTCCAAAACAGTAGCCCAGCAGTGAGCTGCCATGGCAATACACAATATTTTCTGGAAGTAAGTGAAAGACAATGCTACATCCCTGAAGGAGAAAAAAAAAAAGCTTAATCTAAACATGTCAGCAGCTCCATGCATGGCCAGAGGGCTGCCTGCATTCAACCCTCAACATGAATTTTGTCTTGAGAATTGGTAATGGGAAAGGTTTTTAGCATCATATTTTAGAAAGCTATGGTCAGTTTGGCCTGGTTTCTTACTTTTATGAACAAACAAACAAAAAAGAATTCTGAAGAAATTTTATTTTTAAAAAAAGCAAAATAACCACACAGTGGGATCCTTAGAAATTCCTATCTGAAGTAGGCATTTTGCTAATATAATGCTTCATGTATAAACTGAATTGGCCCACAATTTGCACAATTTCATTAAAATTTATGCTATTTAATAGAGATTATAATATGTAACAGAAAAATATATCTAATTGATGTCATATTTATATCATCAGTACTTCTTTTACTGTAAAGTTCTAAATTTGCATGGCCTTTAACAGAACAGCACAACTACACTACTTCCAAACATGACATTTCATAGCAGCACATGCATATTTTTAAATATTTTTTATTTTTAATCTGTATACAGTTACACTTATGATGATGCACTTGAGGTTGGTGCAGTGGAAGACATTTTACCCAAAAGGATTTGTGTCAGCTAATCTCCTATATTTAATGAGAGCAGATCTTCTGCTGGAGAAGTTATGTCTCCAGATTACAGATAACCTGCTCCATTCAAGTGGCTGTGATTAAGGATTTGCAGTGTCACAGCAGTGGCAGCCAACAATAAGTTCCAGTTCAGCTATGCAAAATCAAAAGCTTGTATACACTGGAAGAAACAGTCCTTCAATCCTCTCATGAATAAATAACTTACATTATTGTGCAGCTAACCATACATCACCTTGCAAGAGGAAAACATCTGTAATGTTCACTTCTTATACACTGTCCAAGTGGAGTTTTCATCTGCTTGGTTAGTTCCTGCTCTTTTTCAGACATTTCATAATACTGCAGCCAGTAGAAATCAAGACACTTTTGTTTCTTCATAAAGCAGGACTGCAGAGCAAGATTACATCTGCCAGAAACTGTGTGTGTTTGTCTCCATGCAAAGCACTGACAAACAAAACCCACCCTGAAGATACAGGTGTGAGGGGTGCTGCTTTTCACTGAGCACTCTGATTTATCTCACTGCTATGGAAAAGAACCTCAAACAACAAGGCACTTTAAGGGTAACCACTCACCTGCAAACACAGAGAAACACACACCATTCCAGCTGGGAACAACATAAGGGCAATTTCTGCACGTGGCCCTGCTGCTCCCATGGCTGCTCTAGGGCTTGATCCCACCCTCCCTGCTCACATCCCACTCACTGAAACAGAGGTGAGGGAGAGTCTGAAGGGAAGATTTTACTGGGCATAGGTGAACATGTCATCTTTACATCCTGTATGTAAAATCATGAAGCCTCAGTTGTTGTGTTACGTGTGCACAATCAATAATAGATATTTGTATGGACCTGAAGATGAACCCTTTTAAAGAAAGGTGTTACTATTAAAAGAATCCTATTTAAGACATTGAATATTTTAATAATATCATTCATGGGGAGAAAAAGATTATAGAGTTGACATTACTATGTGGGCCAGCCAGAGAAAACTGTCTCAGGGATGAAAAATTCTCTTGTATTATTTAGTGGGGCAATAAAAGTGACAGCATCAAATGTCACCCTTTTTGCTGTGCATTTCTGGATGAGCTTTGTCAGAACACATGATCAGAAAGCTATACCAATTTAGGATTGCAAAGAAAAAAAGCACAGTGGATCTGCTGACATTATATTGCTTGCAATGAAATGGCAGTAGCTATAAGAAGGAAAATTCAGGAGCATTTACACAGATATAACTGCAGGATTTTCCCTTTTACCTCTGAACTCAAGCAGGCATCAAAGCTGCTCAGCACCCTGCAGGAGCAAATCCTTTCCTACTCTGCTTGCTGTGCATGTCTGCCTTGCAGATATTCTCTGCTGCCTCTAAGGCTTCTCCCTGCTACTCCTCACTAAATGCTCTATTTAGGTATCCCAGTGCATGCTACAGGTAGTTCTGCTCACCTGAACTGCTGCTTTTCTTTTCAACCCATGTGCATGTCACATTTTCTGTTGGTTTCTAAACACAGAAGTGCTCCCACTTCAAGTACTTACATATATCCTTTCCTGCAATTTCCCTCAGCTGCTGGAGCAAAACCACAGCTGTATTGGTGGAGACAGAGTGCTCCAAACACTCACTGCTGGCTGTACTAGTTACACCAAAGACCAAGAAATAAGCATATCTCCAGGAGAAAGCATGTGCAGGATGATTACCCTGCTCTGTGCCAATCTTCATCAGCAAGTTAACATAAGATGATTAATTATCCCACATTGTACAGACCTACCTTTACCCTGGCTTTTGGGTTATGTGTCAAGATACATATAATGTTAGTTTTTGGGTCTGAATAAAAACTATGGAAAGAAATCCAGATTTCCATGGCTTAACCTAGCACATTTTTGTCAGCCTTCACATCACCAGAAAGATGTCATTAAAATGTGCAATGACAAAGTTTACAGTGCCAAAAATCATGCAAGCAGAAACCATTTACCTCAGATCTTCCACCCAGCATAAGGACAGCAAAGTCCCTTAAAACAATTTGCAGCAGGATTATTTCATGTCTTGAGTAGGACCATCTAAATGTCCTCTAAACTAGTAGGGCAAAAACAATCCCTGTGGCACTGGAAACAGTGGAGTGAGTGGTGGACTGAGTGCAGGGCTGGCAGCAGGGAAGTTCTGAGCTGTAACTAATCCATAGAAGAAACTGATTTATTATGTGGCCTTAGGCAAATCCCTTCATTCCTCTGCTTTCATTTAGCCATCTGTAAAGTGAGAACAGCAGCATGCACTTTGCAGGGATGCTGTGGCCACGGGCTGCAGTTGTGTCAGTGACTCCCAGCCACACTTTACAAGGAAACTTTAGCCCACCCAGGCAGAAAGCAAAGCCAGCCCATTCCCATGGCACCAGCTCAGCAGAACAAAACCAGAATTGTGTGCAGGAAATTACCAAATGAGAAAGTAGAGTAGAGCCTGGAAAACAGAGGCTGAAAAGACATTGCATTGAAAAAGGCACCAGCTCCTCTGGGATTTACTGAGCCTCTGGTAGATCATAAATATTTCTACCTCTGTTTAAAAGTTTTGGCAAAGTCCATGAGGTACGACACAAAAGCCATTTGAAATGACTGTGATTCTGACAAAAGTCAAAAGGGAACTGTTTATGCAGACATTTGAGCCAACATTATTAAACCTGTAAACAATATCTATTTTCTGTGTGTCATGTTTCTCTTCTGACTGGTTCTCACTATAAGCAAAGAGTCTTCATTTTTTACAGAGTACTGCCAAATACAACAGGTATTATCAAGCAAAGAAAAAACAATTGATGTAGTCTATCAAAGCTTGTCGTGTTTTAACTGAGTCTCAACCACAGTAAACAATGTGCAGTAAAAAATATGCCAATGACAGCAGCTGAAGGAAGTTCAGGCTTCATGATAAAGCACCCACTTCAGCAGTGAAGGGTGTGCATGATCATTGCTTGGAGCATGTGGCTGGCAAGAAAGGGCTCCTACAGCTGCAGAATTGGGCAGTCTGTCCCATTCTCCATCCCTATGCAACAGGACACCTGTGATATGTCTTCTGACTGCCATTCTCTGCCAAGAAAATTCTCTCATTAGTTTAGTTAAACACTTTCCATGACAAAAAAATAATTCTGAAACAGCAGCCTCAGTGTTACACTCCCCTCTTATTACAAAGCCAGTTATGAGTATCACAGACCTAAGAGCAGGGAGCACAGCCTGAACATGACATCTACTTCAGCTATTTCCTTGTCTTTAGTCACTTGATCTTACAAAATTAAAAACTAAAAGGCCTCCTATTTTTCTTCTGGTTGTTGGAGGGAATGCTAAAGTCATAGAGGTAAATTATTCCAAACAGATAATCCAGTGTTTATACAGCCTCAATATTTATTCAAAGAAGGAAGAAAGATTTTCAGAAAAATGTTTTACATGTAAGTATGCAATTATTTGCATGTAATTGTACTGAAACTGCTCTTTGATGCAATTCCTTTTTGTCCTTTTTGGAAGCTTCTTTACAAGCTACTTGAATCCCTTTCAATGGCTTATGAATGATCTTCTGCACTTACCTGGCAGATAGTGCAATGACTCAAGTGATTCCTGTAAAATTACAATAATTACACCTATTAACCTGCCAAAACCCCTAGAGCTTGTGTTCCCACTTCCAGTGTCATTCACCCCATCTGTTTGCAGAGTCATCACATGTTTTTCCCCCCAGCTGAGTCACCAGTCCAAACACAGTGACACTTCAGATCTCTTTGAACTCTCCTTCTGACATCGACTCTGGACCTGTTGTATGAATTTTGAGATCTATTGTGACTTTCTCAGCTTAGATTTATAGACAACCCTCTGTTTCTTCTTTCAACTAGCATTGGTCCATTGGGAAAGCAAGGTGGAGAGCATGTACTCACATGCTTGGCTAGGCCATTTACACAGAATAAGCCTTTTCAGGAATCTATCTGAAATCAAAATTACTTTATTGCAGCAGCAAGTGGCATAGCAAGTATCCCAAATCACACAGCTATCAGACTGGCAGTGCAGCTGCCTAACAACATTAGAAGACAATTACCATTCAAAGCAGGGAAATAGCATCTGACAGCATGAAGGTTTAACCAAAGACAAAACCATCCATGTAACAACCAATCACCCTGCACCACACACTGTGATGTTTGTGCACACAGAGCCCTGTCTAAGCTAAATAGCCTCCTGCTATAATTCTGTCTGCAGTGGGAGCTCCATGTTAGATTGTGACAGGAATAAGAGACACTGTGAGGGGCAGAGCAGCTATTTTCATTCTGTTTCACTCTATGCATTAAGTGCAGTTTTTACTACTTTGGTTCAATAATTTACAGTATTTGTATGCAGTGCCTTCAAGATCCATTTGCTGGATGTTAGGTCTGACATCATTCCCTTCCACTTGCACAGCAAATCCTCCTTAGAGTCCTCAATCCTGCTTCTTTCATCCCTACACAGAGGGCTAAGGATAAGCCAGCTGGCCACCAGGAGGACCCGGGGGGATTTGGGAGCACCTCAGAGGATGAATCATGTGCACAACCATTGGAAATCCAGCAGGCTCAAAACCCAGCTCAAAACCCTTCATCTTCATCAGACCACTGGGGTCTGAGGCAAGCCACTGCAGCACAATGCTCTCCTAAAAGGTTAACAAATATATTTTTCATGTCTATGATAGTACATGGACCTTGAGAACAGTTTCCATCTCCCTCATCAGTTCAAGCCTGCTAGACATTGAAGTACATAGTACACAGCTAAAGCCATTGCCAGGCTGGCTCACAGCCTGCTTCCCCAATTTTGAAACATTAACCATCTTTGAAAAATGTGCAGAAGATGTATTTGATATATATTAAAAAATAAACAGCTGATGGGCTAAAAGGGGGGCTGGGCAGGGACTTCTCATTATTATTCCTACTATTAAAAGCCTGAAAAAGATTGAGTTGTTGAGCAATTGTTTCAAAACAAAGATGCAAAAGAAGGTGAAGAAACTGGTGCTTTAATTAAAACTGCAGGTAGTAGCAGCTACTGTGAGTGCATTAATCACAATCCCTGGTACAGCAACAACTGCCTTTGTTTTGTCACAAAGTGCTGCTGTACCACATGGATACTGAGGGACAGATGCAGTGGTCCAGGAGGCTGTTGATCCTTCCTAGATTCCAGAAGAAAGAGGTTCACTGCTGTAGGGTATTTATGCTGAATTCTGAGGTTCATGTTGACCTGTGGATGAGCACTGGGATTCTACCCATCCGTCCTCCCTTTTCTGTTTGCTACCAAATGATGGAAAAGGAGAAATATTTCCCCATTTATTCCCCATTTCCCCACAGTCACAAGACACAGAGGTTTCTCATGCCTGAGTTGTCTAACACTGTTCTGAAAGAAGAGTCTTGCAACTCAGGTATGATGCTGATGAAATATTACCATAATTCCTCCTGGAAGTGGATCAATTTATCAAAATATTGTCAACTTTTATTCCATAAATTCCAAATACAAAGTGAAAAATATCATGGTGGTAAATATTTTGCCATAATACATTGATGTACCTACTGATTTAACCCTACCTATAAAAAGTTTTTAGGAGAAAAGTGGTATTTTTTTAATACTGTGATATTCCTGGAAGTTGATTGAAATACAAAAATCAAAACTTCATTTAATTTCACAGACTGTGGGTCTTTCATGAAGCTTTTAAAGATCAATTATGTCCAATTACCACAGAAGTCAGGCTGACCTAAGTGATTTATGCATAAATAGCTTTATACAGCTAACTACTATAGAATGAGCAACTTATCTGTTCCATGTACATGCAAAGTACTGTTATTTTTGTACATATTTTACCATTAATCTTTCTGATGCTTCATATTTTCTGTCATGCAGGCATCTTGTTGCACATGTAGCTCTGAGTGACTTCCATAAAACATGTGTAGTTGAATAAAATAGAAATTGGGATCCAAGAGCAATTGTTTATGGATGTACAATGTCCCAAAAATAAAATGAAAACAGTGAATTAATGTTCTTCAAAGTACCCTTAAATTTGCTTTCCTTTCCTGTGGAAAATAGAGGAAGAGTTCTCCTTCCAGTAGAATGGCTGGGTGTGGCATTTGAAGAAATGACACTGCAGTAACTTGTTGGGTCTTTCAGATTAAATTTATGGTTTGCCTAAAAACTGAAGGCACTCTTCCTCATCTGGAGCAGGGCAACTGATACTCAGGCAAGACTTCAAAAGAAAAAAAAAAAAAAAACAAACAAACAAACAATCACCTCTTTCTCCAGCTCAAGCTGGAAATATTAAATAGCCAATACATGGTGATAGAACTTGTGTGCTCTGGTGAGAGCTGAAGAAAATTTTGCCTGCCTTATTTTTAGTCCTAGAGTCCTAGCAGTCAGTCATTTTATCACCAGGTACATCTCAATGCAGGTGAGACACAGCACCAGTACTGTGGGAGGAACCCACCCAAAAAGGAGAGTGGGGAGGAGCAGGGAGCACTTCTGGAGCTGTCATTTCCCTCCTGCTGCAGGGAAGCTGACAAGCTCCCTGCAAAGATAAGGCCAGGAGAGGAGATGAGGGGCAGGCTGTGTCCCAGTGGGTGGCACAGCAGAGCTCTGCCCCAGTAAAATAAAAGATTGTTGTCTATTCAAAGAAGCAAAAAATTATCATAGCAGGATGTTGGTATTCACTGGAACTTTGTGAATCTGAGAAATTATCTACTAAGTCAGAATCCAACCTGAGAGCTTCAGAAGTACTTCTGGGCGGGCTTATAAAATATACCTGCACAGCAGTGAAAATGTAGACTTGTTAATAGTTTCATTTCACATTTTTAACTGAAGAATTGGAATCATGTTCACAGTGGATCACTAATCACGCAGAAATGCCATTTTATTTTGCTTTTAAAGAGTTCTGAAAGTCTAAGCCCAAAACAACACACAACCAAATATTAAAGTAACAAAGAAATTCTATGATGAAGAAGAAATAAACAATATCAATTTGGGCAATAGCTAACAGAGCAAATAATCAAAATTCATAAATCCTTTGTGTAATCTTAGGTCTTTGATCATCCAGTGAAGTAAGTGAGTTGAGGTGCTTCTTTAAAGCCCACCTGCAAAGATTGAAGCACACTGATGCAATACAAAGCTTATCACACATCTAAATCTATTATCTACAAGGAGCAGTTACAGCTCTCTCATACCCAACAAAATCTCCCTTGAAAACCAGGAAAGAGCGGGGTTTTCTGCCAGCTTTAAGATGAGCATCTGGAAAACACATTTCTCTTTGGGCCCGATGTTCTGTTATTAATCCAACAGCAGTAGGGTTGAGTCCCTGAGCACTGTGGTCTTGCTAGACCCCACAGGAGGCTCTGTGCCATGTCAGTGGATGTAGGACCACTCTGTGCCCAGTCTGACTCACTCCCCTCTCTTTCATAACCATGCTCTGGGTAGGGAGAACAGAATGTCACTATCTCAATGTGTTGCTAGAGGTTATAACCAAAACTGAAACAGAAATAACCACACAGGCTTAAGAGCCCTGTGTCCAGCAGTCACCAGTTCTTAGGAGGATAATGAGGGAGCAGGAAAGGAATTCATCAAAACACTCCCATCTAAGAACAGCCTTTTATCAGAGGTACTTCCTCTGCTAGGTCCTTGCACTCTCTGACACAAGGTACTCACAGAATTTCGTGTTTTATTGATCATCCCATATTTGAATTCAGATAATAGATGGTACCAATTATTTGACCAGTCATGCTGTGTCACAGTTAAGTCAAGACAGACAGGGCTGGTATCACCACCAGCCCTTTTTTCACAAACTCTACACACCTTCTTTTACAGACCTTTTTCTCATGCAACTCTGAATTCTTCTTTCATAGACCCCTCTCTGATAACTCTGACTTCTCCTCTTATTGGCAGCTTCACACTGTACTAATTCCTTTTCTTATGGGCAATTCCACATAGCTCTGACTCCTTTCATTCTGCATGACTGGCTAAACCCAAGCTGTCCCTTACCTGGCCACTCAAGCCTGACTGTCCCTCACACAGCATCTTCTCACCATGTCTATCCCTTGCACAACTGCATGTCCCTCCATCCTCACAGCACAGCCAGCAGCCTCTTCTCTTACTCCAGCAGACTCTGGATCTCAAGCTCCAACTGCAAGTGCCCGTAACTGGTGGCCAGCTACCCCACCCCTTTATATCCCCCAAACTCATTGGCCAGGCACAGATGTTTCTGCTCCTTGGTAACCAGTACAGCTGTAATTCATTGGGAAAGATTCCCTTTAGCACTATCCTTTCAGCCTAGCTACCCACAATGCTGAAACACAAATTACTTGCAAACCCTTACTTTGCAAATTTTTTGCAAGTGCTAGAGCATCACAGCTTACGCTTCAAACTTAGAAAATATTTTGAAAAACAAGTAAGAATGGTCTGATTCCACAGCACTGTGCAACCTGCAACCTTTTACATATGTACAACACATAATGCAGCCAAACAAAAGCATTATTTTTCATCCATTTCCTAGTGACATCAGTGAGGTACCCAACCAGGCAGATCATTTAGGAACACATACAGCTTTTAACACACCATCACGTAATGCCTCTCTTACCTTCTCAGCAGGGTAGACAGAGCTCCTGCTTTGGTAGATTTGGCTGTAAATGATGACTTGCCATAGAAGACAAAGGAAAATACAGTATAATCTATTAGATAAGATCTATTTGACCAAGAGGTTTCCCACCCCTCATCAGACACAAGGAAGTTGAGTGGCCAGTGCTATCCCCTGACAAGACACATATAAACACAGGTCTGAGGGCAGGAAAGAGTAGTAACCCCCTCATTTTCTGAAAGGGCTGAGTAGGATCATGTGCAAGATGGCCAGTAACACCCCTATGGTAAAGAAAGGTGAAGTCTTCATGATTTTTGTATTACTTGTGTTACTATATACTAACAAGACAGGCATCTTCTTTTGTTGCTATTTCTCTGCTATGCTGGTCTTCCTGAATCATTCCTTGCACAATTTTTGGGGCATTTGCTGCAGTTTTGCAGCAGAAGAGCAGAAGAGCACCAGCATCTCCTGTGACTTAGGAAGAACTGTAAAGCCCTGATTTGAAAGGACCTCTGGGGTTCTGCTGCCTGGATGCTTCAGGCAGCAAAGGATTCACATGCTATTCAGTTATGGTCTTCTGTGGCTGAAGGAAGCATCAAGGGAATGCCACTCTTACTGGCTGGTAGCACAGCTGCTGAAGCATCTTTTTACAGATTTTAAACATCAGGTTTCTCTTTTATAGTAGCAGTGTTGCATAAACAGCACATGCTGTGACTTAGCTTTCAACCTTCCATCTGCTGAGAATAGCTTAACCTGATGTCTGGGGAGGTTACTCTAAAATGTACCACTGCATTACAGAATGATGTCATACACACATGTAATCATGCAGTCACGTGTTATACAAGCTAAGCATGTTTGCATGATGTATCCCAACATACAAACCTCTAAAGTCCAATGGAATCATCCATTAGTACAAACCAACATCAAATACTATAGAACAGAAATATGTTTTGTACTGTTTATAGCTTTTTGTTTTAAAATTATACATTCACAGTCTTTACAAAATGATGCAGTTGGGCACTGAATCCATATATGTACCTAAAAGATCACATAGGTATATATACATACATAAATATCTGTACATATCAATTTACACACAGTTTATATATAGATATGGATGATATAGATATAGATACACATCCCTGTAATAGAATGCCTTATTGTATGAAAAGGGAACATAACAGCTTGTTTCCAGTGAAATTACAGCTAAGGCCCTTAAGCACATCACTGCCCACATGAAGAACATTAGTGATGGGGAGATGGGAAAATAAGACTACAGTATGATCTCAGACTTGCATGCAAGACAAGTTTACAAGGCAATGAAGAAAGCAAGGTTGTATTTTTTTTTCCAGTGGCTGCTGAGCTCAGATATTCTGACCCAGGAGACATCTCTGCTCATAGAGGCAAGATACCACTAAGCTGTTGGGGGCTCCCATCTTGCTCCTCAGCAAAGTCTTCCATCAAATTGAAGATCTGGCAGTGTTCTGAAGGTAACAATATTTCAAAAGCACTAGTACCATGTAAGTGATTCTACTTTCCTCCTTCTTTGCAACCTTACATACCACACACTCATACACAAAACAAATAATCTACCCCTAAATGTGTGAGTGTATTTCTCTAAGGCATGTGTACATACACACCAACACAGAGTGGCTCCATAGGAGCTCAGGACAAATGGGTTTTAAAGCATGTAAGCACATACACACTCCTACATATGCAGACTAACCAGCACTCTGCTACTTTAAAGCACAACAAGTGCAGATGAATGGAGAAAACTGCATAAAGCTGTGTTTGTCACCTATTTTATTTCTTCATAACATTTATAGAGGTTTTTGCAAAGCTAATTCTCAACCGTTACTTGCCATTTTGCAAACGTGTTTAACATCTGCTGCATCAGGTAAATGTGTAGCTATTTATCCTTCTGTAGAGATGGTGCTGATTACATAAAGGAGCTGGTGCATTTCTAGGGTAGTGCAGCTGAAACAGAAATATTTTGTCCCAGGGGAAGCCAGCTATGATGTATGAAAAGTGCTGGGGATACAGGATGCAGTGTTTACTAGGAGAGTCTCAACCAATCCCCTTGCAAGGTGTGCACCCTCAGTACACCAGGAGCATCACCAAGTGGTACTGAATGTGCTGCAATGACATTATTGCACCAACAATTGCAGACTGTGCTTTCAATGGAGAGGCCAACAGCATTTTTTTAATCAGCAAGAGAAACTAACTAAACCCTTTTTTTTTCCTCTCTCTATCTCACACAAACACAAAAATTTTGCATAGAACAGCTCCTTACATGCTCTTCTTTCCTTTGGCAAGCATAGATACCCCAACTCCATGAATGAATGCAGCAGGTCAGGAACCCAAAGTGCAACTTTGTTACTGTAATGATCATGATCACCATGTCAAAATGTACTATTCTGCTCCTGGGCCAGGAGCATCATTTGCTGTAGGAGCTCTTTTAATCTCAAACTGCAGCCCACACCCATCACTCTCTGCCCTGAAGCTCTCAGCTGAGATCACTCAGGACCCAGGTCACACTCACAGCTGCCACTGCATCTTTCTTTCTTTTTCAGCTTAGCTTAGCTTAGCTTAGCTTTCCTTTCATCCAGACAAAATATAGCACCTTCAAGCCATATCACACATAGGCAGCTTGTCTTTGGATGAAGTTACCTTACAGTATTTACTACATAATTTGGTAGGGTACTCCTTAATGGGCTCTACTCTGGCTGCAGGCAGATCTAGTCAAAGTATGTTAATTAGCAAGCAGTCAGACCTATGAAATATTGGCCTTGTAATTATCCACTGAAAATTTTCATCTTACTGAACTGCTTTTGAGCCCATCTAAATTGCTTCCCATCAGCCCAGTGGGGGTTGCTTGAGAGGTAGGGACTGGTACAGTACAAAGAGGGTGAACCTCACTAATGAAACACTCCCTGAGAGTAGTATGCAAATGAGATTTGTTTCATCCTCTATAGTCAGCAACTCTAAGTGCTGTATGGCTGCCCCACTCATTAGAGCAAAGGCATCATGCTGGATAAATATTTTGCCCTCTACCCCTGTTGCTTTATTTCTCAGTAATATTCACACTCTGGAAGAGCTGAGCAGTCAATATTATTCACTGAGCAATGCAGCACAGCACAAGGCTCTTGCAGAGAATATAGAGTCATGCTGCAGCCTCCTCTCTTCTGAAAGCCAAAGTGGTTTCCAGATGTTGTGCTTGCAAACTCTGCTCACAATCTGGAAATTCTTGAAAGGGTTTTAGTTCAGAAAAAGGGCAATGAAATACTGCCCTGCTGGCACAGTTCAGAGTTAGGTGCTGCTCTGACTTAATAAATTGTGAGAAACCACAGGCCTGATGGAGAACTTCCTTGGTGGGTTTTTAACAGCCCTTTGATCTGAGGCTTCACAGAGTGGTGCAAAGATTGACTGAAAGACACAATCATGTTACTGAAGTTTGAATGTTGTTTGATTGCTACTGAATTGTACCAGCTCCCCTTGTCTCCTGTCACTTAATTTGATCTTTCTTGCTCTTCCTCCCTGGCATTTCTAATCACATGGCACACTTTTGTAAAGGCCAGGGGTGTGGAGGGGGATGCAGGACATGGGATTGTTTTCAGCCTTTTGCAGATCCAGTGGCCTACCACAGTATTTCTCTCTTTTGCAGTGGTGCTTTCCTGCAGTTTTCCTCCATTCTTCCATCCCATTCAGAGATAAGAACTCAGAAAAAATTCAGACCTTGCAGGAGGTGAGTTTGTCATTATTCTCTTTAATGGCATTGATTTCCTTTTCATTTTCATTGCTGAAAAGAAAGGAAGAACAGTAAATAAGAGAATAATGCTACTGTCACTCTGACATACTGTAATGAACAGCACAATACACCTTGAATGAAAAATGCAGGAAAGCTGTTCTGCAAAACTACCATTTCCAAGGTCATAGATGATATATTTATGGAGTTTTAATTTTTTTTTTCCTGGCTTATTGTGTAATGCAATCATAGAAATGTAGAACCAGAAGATGCCCAAGGGGTCCTGTAGGACATCCCCCAGTGAGACATCCTTCTCTGAGGATAGAGGAGTTTGGCATCTCCTACACCTCTCCAAGGCCAGGTGCAGAAAGCTCCGTTTATCAAAGCACAGGATGAGCTGCACCAACCCAGCATGTTCACACAGCAGTCCTGGACCTATGTGGTAAGGACAAGCTGAGGAGGCTTTGGCCCAGAACAGACCACTACTGCACCAAAATGAGTCACCCTAGTCCTCCTAACCAATGAACTTCTGGGCAAGCCAGAGGCAGACACCAGGCTGAAAACTTTTGATCTTCTCTATCCCTCCTTGTACCACACACAGTCCTGTCTCTGGACTCCCCCACATCCAATTGCCTTGCATGAGCTCAGCAGAAGACACCCTATGACTATGCACACTGCATTTACCCTAGAGAGAAACCTTTTCCTGGTATCAGAACTAAATATTCCCCTCTTGTAAATTAGACTAATTTATTCTGGTTTCTCAGCAGAAAATAAACCATGGCATAAATTAGTCATTCTGGAGAGATCCTGTTCTGTGCTTGTCATCCTTCAAGATAAAGCCTGACCCTAAGCCATCTGAGGCATATTTTTGTCATAGGACTGTCACAACATAATCCAGGGAGAGGGTAAGGATAGAAAGCTTTGCCATTTCTTAATGAGAAAGCTGCTTGGAAACACCTCTGTTTGGGGTGATGCTGAGCTACAGAAGAGTAACTTGCACAGTCTTACATGGCAGAATTAGAGACAACCTGACAAGATGACTTGGAAAACTTGATCTGGTGATGAACTGTGCCAAGAAAAAAATAAGCCTGTTTTAATTGAAATATTTCCTGAAATAAGTGCTTGGAGATATCTGTGTGAGTCAGACACGAAAGGAAAGAAGCTATTTGCACTTATTCAACCAAATCTCATTGAAAAAAATCTCTGTTGCAATGGGAGAAATGGGGCTGGGGGAGGGGCAGGGGAATAGCCATCAGGTTAAGCTAACTGATAGTGTTTTTAAAAATATAAACATATTTTAAAATTAAAAAAAAAAAAAAAAAAAAAAAAAAACACCAAAAACAAAAAAACAGTCAAAAAACCTCAAACCCTAAAATGCATTTCTTTGCATTGAAGTAGAAGGCCAGAGGATACTGTAATTCTTCTAGATTTCAGCAGATTATCAATCATAGTGATTTTATCTCTCTCCTATTTAGCAATCAAATGCTCACATTTTATTTGATCTTGGATGCAGTTATTTAATCCTTCTTATAGAGAAGGCTTAACTGCAATAGATTGTTGTACAGCCATGTCTTTGGTATTTCCATTCCTGTATTTATCTCTCCATAGATTTCTGAATGAAAATAATCAGAGCATCAGCTTCTTTCCATCTGCACAGAAACAGGAAAGGTTATGAGGTGAAAGGTTCACTGCTCAAGACTGCCTCATAGTCCAGTATTTTAAATGAGGCCATTTGAAAGAGAACCAAACCTCTGAAAATGCCACAAACTTCCTTGAAGAGTATGAATTCTTCTACAAGTTACACTTACTTGCAAGGCTGAATTTACAGTTAACTTTGGTATAGACTTGCAACAGAGGGAGGGAGTAAATGTCATGATGCCATGCTGAGAAAGGCCTTTATGTGAAAGAAAAAAATACATATGTGAAATTCTGAAGTACTTGAAAAGCAGTGAATCTGAGCATTAGTGCCCAGAGAGGGAATTTATGTGACACACAGATTTATCTGCCCTTATGGGGTCAAGTATTTTATACTGGTGGCTTAACAGCAGGAGTTTAGTTTTCGTGCTCACAGGAGTTTTATGACACTGGCTTTCTGAATATCTCTTTGCCTATCAAGCACTCACAGACAGGAATAAAGATCAATGTATTTTTAACTTACTTACATGGTACATTTGTTACAGATTATGCCGTTTTGAATACAGACAAGAAGCCTCAGAGCAGGACTGGGAAACAGACCTTCAGCCAAAAGATGAGTTCTGCCTATAGGAAAAGATTCACAAGAAAAATTAAATGAAGAATTGTTGTATGTCAGACCATAAAAACAAAAGGAAAACCACAGGGAGGAACAAGTTAACTGTACACCAAGAAATACAGGCTGGGTCTAGTCCAAGATTGTCTAAGGAGAACCCAAATCTGGAGCTGATGCACCAGACAGTCTCTAGCTCCTCAGTATCACCTCCCCTCTGCTTGTGCCAGACAGTGTGACTGTGGGCTACTGACCAGGTCTCTGTAGAACAAGCTCTACAAGTAGATGGGAATGTTTATAAATTTATGTTAGTCATCAAAGGGCAGAAAAGAGGAGAGCAACCACTGAGCAGCAGGATAGTCCAGGTATGGGGTAGTAAGGCAAGCAGGAGGTGATGGGAACCACAGGGTAAGAGCCTGGTGCTCTGGGCCATGCTGAGTGTGCAGAACACAAACAAGAATCACACAGAATAATCACGCTGATCATCATACAGATAATTACAGAGGAGCCCAAGGTAAGGCAGACATTGTCTGAAGTCACAGCAGCAACCTAAGGAGCTGTGACACAGTAGCTGGGCCTGAAGCAGCAGCTCAGCAAGGGCCAAGATGTGAGATTGACATAGGGGGTTCTAATTCTGAGAGGTCTGGTCTATAACAGAGATTTGTTAGGATAACAGCAGGTGAGTAAAAGATCATGCTGACCCTGGTTTTATCGAGTTGAAACACTGTCTGCTTCACTAGGTGAAGTTGCTGCACAGAATTTCTGGGTCCAGTGGGAGCACAGCAACACAGGGAGGTACCAAGGAAACATCACCATTCCCATGCACTGCAATTCAAACTTGGGTACATCACTCTGAACCAGTTGCATTTACAGCATAACCTACTCACACTTGCAGTTCATATCTACTGGCTGCTTAATCTTTAGTGCTTCTCTTAGGGAGTTTCTAGATATCAACACTGGTGCCCTGCACCTGAGGAACCTGGTACCTGGAAGGTGGTACAACGTGTTTGGAAACTGAAGACAAGCAGTCCAGCTGCTCCTCACAGCAGAGTCAATACAGCAGCACAATATTAGCAGGTAGCTTCAGTGACATGAAATTTAACTGATGTAAAAATGTAACCACATCCTGTAACCAAATAGCTTGTATGTGTCTGCCAAAATCCAGCTGCCTCTGACTCCTGTGCGCTCAGAGCATCTCAGGCTCCTGAACAAGAGGAGTACATCAGCACCACCTCCTGGCAGCTGGAAACGCCAGAGATTTAAGAAATAAAACAGAGGGTGAGAGAAAAAATGTCATCTCTGTGTGGGAAAGATAGCAAAATCATGCTGTCCAAGCACTAATGATAATATTTCCAATTCCTGTAATGGTCTTTTAGTACCAGGATATATCCCTGCTGTTTGGGAGTGATGGTCTAGCCAATGCCTTGAATGACCACAGGGCATCATGGTAGGAAGAATGATGACACATAAGCACACCAAGACACAGAAGCACAAGGTTGAAGCAACCCCAAAAGCTCTCCTCACATCAAATGTTGTCTCTGAAAACCAAAGCACTCTGAAACTTTAGGGGAATGGCCTGGGAGAGGATTTGCAATGTGTACAGGCAGTCTTTGCAGTGTCTGAGCACATCCATGCTTTACTTGCTCCTCTCAGCAGCTGCAGCTGAGACTGTGTTCCCCTCACCAAAGACAGAAAGGCAATTCCAGCATTTGTCTTGAGCAGAGGAAAAGCAATTCAAAGATGAGTGCTGGCAGCTTTCTTCAGAAGGTCTTGGATCCTGTACTTGAACATGACGGCCTCACAAAGGGCAGCATGTGGTTATCAGCACTATGAAAGGACCAAACAGCTCTCTGGCTCTTTCTTTGCACACTTGACAGTGCAAAATGATGATGTAGGAGGGAAATCAGTGAGCATAAAATACTCCCTGACTCTGAAAACCCACGTGGAAGAAAATAGAAAGAAACATTTGCAATGCTAAATTAAATTATATTATTCTTATGCCAGTTCTTCAAGCTGTGAGATTACTCAAGCAGAACTGCTGCTAATCAGGGGGTCCAACTGGCAAATTGAAACCTGTTTATGTCTGTGGGGAAGATAAAGGCCTTAAAACAGATGGGAAATAAACCTTGTAATTTTTAGCTAAAATTGGAAAAGGTGGTTTTGGGAGAAATCCTGACTTTAATGTCTCAGAAAGAGGCTGCAAACTTCAGCATTTTATGAAACAGCCAACTCTGAGAACCTACACAGAGGGCTTCTGATTTGAGGTTAGGCAATTAATCTTCTCTCAAACTTTAGTGGAAGATCCTCAGGAGCCTTCTTCTTTTCTTGGTTTATATAGCTCCCTTCATTTTCTTCTGGCCAAATACAACTTCTACTTTACATCAGTAGAAAAGATATTAGCAAGGTCTAGCACCATTTTTTTCCTGACACAGAAACAAAACAAGACCTTTATTTTAATAGTGGATTAATCTACTTGTAATTTTTAAATTTTTAAATTTTTCACCAAAAAGAAAAAAAAAGTGTTACAGGCAAATTTGGTTTTTTTTGGGGAGTACAGGATGGTACTCCAAGGATGGACTTGGTCTCTCTACTCTCCAGCTTTTGAAGAAAAGTCACGTGAGTAAATCTCACTGCAAAGCTGCTGTAGGCTATCATGTTATGTTCTATTAAAGCTGGCAAGAGGAATTTTCAAAGCTAGATCTCACAGATATACCTCCAAAAGCTAGGCTGTTCAGAGAACAATTCAATATCCAAATTCTCTTGGAATCAGGAGGAGGGAATATTAGTGAGATGAGTCAGAATTCTGTGTTTCACCTACTACTTCCCAAGCATACTAAATACAATTTATACCATCTTTATTCAAAAATTGACTAAATGAGTCTGTTTTACTAGCTAGAAAGAACCAGAGGATGTGGATACACACCATACAAGCCCAAAAAAAAAAGCCAGGACGGCTTTTGCTGAAGTACAATACTTTTTGTACTTTCTGTTAAGGATTAATATCTCAAAGAAATATCAAATTGATTTCTTGACTGGACATCCAGCCCCTATTCCAAGTTTCAGAACTTCCTCCATTGTTGACACTGAACCTCAAAATTAAGGAGAAGGGGATGGATCATTCCCAGAGCTGCCCATGGCTTCATCTCAGGTGGGCACTTGTTGGTCACAGTGAGAACCATAAGATAGAAAGCACTTGCATTTACCACCTGTACCAAGTTTCCTTTCAAACTGGTCAATGTTTTCAAAAGCTGGGAATGCAGTTTTTCTTTGTTCTGTGCAACAAGTTCTTACACAACCAGAGGTTTTGTGGGACACAGCTGAGACAACCTTCTTCACTAAAATGCTCAAAGCAAACAATCCAGAGACTTTGAAGCAGATGCCTCTTTGCTATGTGTGTCTTCAAACATATGACAATGTATAGCACATGTTTGAAGAAGGACAATAAGCATTCATGCTCCCAAGCTAAGAGAAAGTTATTCAAAACTGTTTAAAAAAGCAGTATGCAAGAATTAGTATTATTCATCAGTCCTATAAAGAAGAATAACAATCATTAAAAGGCCTAGACAGATGGAAATTAATTCAGAGGAAATTCTGGTGGACAAAAGCACAGATCCCAAATGTTTTGATTACACCACTTTGGTAAGTTATAAATAAAACATTTCTTAATGACAGAGACAGCTATAAACATGATGGTTATTTTCTCTTAAATTGTGTATAAAGATCTACTGAGAAGTTTGGCTTAATAAAACATGCTCAACTTTTGCAATCAAATGATATAATTCAAGTTAAAAACTTTTAATTAAAAGTGCTTTATAAATTGCATTCATTATGTATGTTTGCAGTGATATATTTCTTTGCCCTCTGAAGCAATCTGTTTTCCTTAGTTCCTTTTTTTTCCCCTTAATAAATTATCCTCATTTACACAAAATGTTAACACCAAACTCTTTATTAATAGGATAAATATGGACTTCAGTAACAACAAATTATGTGGTGTCACTATTAAATGATCTTCTTCTTCCCAGCCTAAGTTCGCTGTTCAACACCAAGCCTGCAAATGATTTGGCAGCTGCTTTTTTTCAGAACAGCACAAGGAATGTTTAAAGCAAAGATTTCATGAGTTTTCACTCTTTTGAGGTGGTCTAGCATAATTAGAGATTTTCCTGTGCCTTATTTTGAAACAGGACAGTGAATGTTTCCCTTTGCTGCCCTGGCTTTCTTCCCACAGTGCTGCAGAAGATTAGGATGCACAGGATGCACAGGACAGCAAGTGGCAGGGCAGACTGGCTCTGTCTCTCAGCTGACATGAACAGCTTGACATTTAAACAAATTTAGGACATGAGCTCTCAAGTATATTGTTTCTCACAATATTGGCTGCTGTATCAGACGTTCCATCCTTACAGAAACCACACAGACAGAGGCAGCTCAGTGGAAATGGGAAAATACTGCTTCCATGGTAGAATTACAAGTGTCCAGAGATAGCAGAATGTTGTGCTTTTCTCTAAAACCTCTTTTTCACAAGAACAAAATTTCAGGACATGATCTTGAACATTCCCAACTCTGGCACCCAGGCAGCAAGGAGAAGACTACCACCTAATGCAAAACCAGACAGTAAGGACACAGGTGAAGGACTAGGTTAGGACAAGCAATGGCTGAAGGTCCAGGAGAAGCTGGTAAGCCTGAGATTAGCTAAGAGAGAGGACTGCCTTCAGAGGATTGATGAAAAGACCATGATATAGATGTAGCAAAGAAGGATCTCTAACCTCCAAAAGATCTTTCTATTCAAGATGCAGAGCATAGTCCTAATTTCCCAAACCTGGTATGAGTCATGAGCTATACAGCACCTTGGAAAGGGCACTTTTCATTCTCCTTTACTGCTGGTAAACAGGTGATGACAATCTGATACTGCTATCAGTTATTCTGCTGGTGATGTGACAAAGATCTCTGTGATAGAAGGCTCTGATTCTATCAACAAATAATTTCTCATGAGAAAATTTCTGTTATTTTAGTCTGGCTTCTGAAAACCCAAGCATATACAGACATTTCTTCTGCAGAATCAGTCAGGTTGCAAAGTCAAGGATTTAAAAGTTAATGAATAGTAGAATTAAGGGTTTATAGACAGCATCACTTTGTGCAAATTTGCTATGACACAGTTAATAACTACAGGGTCAGAAGGATCCAAGGTGCAAACATCAACATTTTAATAAATCCCTTATTTACAGGCTTATGTATTTTCCAGAGTCTGGATGCTTATCTAAGCATGTTTTTCAATACTTTCAGTGGCAGTTATTGGGTTCTCAGCAGCTTTGAGCATTTAAATTAAATGTATTCAGTCAAGTACTAAAACATGAGATCTTTCCAGACAATGGCCATGTGAGAAAAGCCAGTGACCAGGAGTTTTGTAGCAGAGAGCAGGAGGCTCTATCTCTCCAGGGCAGTAGCATTCCCTCACCTAAGGATTTGTCTTTTTCCTTATTTACAGTTCTCTCTACTTCCTTTTTGACATTTTTTGGCATTTCCTGTTTCTAGTGATTTTGCTGAGTGACCCTGAGGATGTTGGCCGTGCTGGTGGATATCGAAGGTGTGAGAGGGACAAGGAAGCTGCTCCACTGCTGTTAGTGTGAAGGTACTCCTGGTGTCAAGGGCCTGAAGCCCTCTGCAGCCAAACTTTGGGGGATTGTCATCACACTGATGCACCTTATTTGCTCTACAGAAACAATGGAGGGTTTATAGCAATTTCACAGCTGTTTACTATCTTCTCCCTTCTGGAGAAGAAGCAGGTTGGAGAGTGATCAAATTGTAGCCTGAGAAAAGAGACAGACAAGGTTGTAAAGACCTGCACAAAATCACATCCTTAGTTTCCTTAAGGAGTAGGGCACTCCATTTCTTGGCAGGATGATTTCTGTCTGTCCCTGGCCTGACCTCACAGAAAAAATCCCACAATTTTTCCCTCTTTACAGACATTGATTTTAATAAAATATTGTGGTGGGTTGACCCTGGCTGGATGCTGGGTACCCAAAATCCATTCTGTCACACCCCTCCCCAGCAGGACAGGGGAGAGAAAACACAATGAAGCACTCATGGGTGGAGATAAGGACAGGGAGAAATCACCCACTCATTAGTAAATATGGACTTTAAATATGGACTTCCTTGAGAGAAAAACCAAATGTAACCACAAAGCTAATGGGTACTATCACTATGTTTTTGTTCATACTTCCTAATGACATTTTTGACATGATGCTTAGCCTGGAATGGAAGATATATAAATATGTATTACATTTGGCAGCCTGACCTAGATAAACAGTATATCACTTTCATGGATACAGGATTTACAAATGTCTCTGGAGACTAGAAACTTGCTGGCCTTTTGTGTTCATATCACTTCAGTCTCTCATATGCTAAATAATTCAATCATCTATTTTCTGATAGCAAAGAGCTAGGCTTGACTCATTTCTTTTTCAGCAACATGGGCCTGCAGAGCAAAGAAATGGTAACAGCAGGCTCCTGTGTGGTAAATCACTTCTGTGACAGCATTTTGGTCTTGCTGTGTGCATGTGCTATACTAGCCCTTATTTATATTTTATTAAATAAGTCAAAGTGTGAATTCCAAAAATAAAACTAAAAATGTTTCTTTTATGGAGAGTAATAGTGATCTTCAAATATATATACTTATTTTTGAGGATATGAGTGAGTCAACAGCATGTCTAAACTTTACTAAGGAATGGCATTTGTGTTATTTAAATATTATTTCTTCTACTCTAATAAGTTAGAGGATGGAAAGGCAGGTATCTCTTCTTTGCAGAAGAGCTTGATGCATCACAAAAAGTATTGAACCACTAAACATGGATTCATTAACTGTTTTCCCAGGAGAAGTATGCAGTATCCTTGCACTATGTTGTGTGCATTAACTCACATCAAAGTGTTTCACTTAAACACTAGGAGGGTCATTTTAGTTCCACCTTAAGTAGAGGGGTTTGACTTGAAAATATTTGGAAGAAGAACTCTGTTGACACCCTGTCAGTACTAACATTTTCAGTCAGTACAACTACACATACTGACTGAAACCTATGAGCTGCTCTAGAGTAGATCTGCAAAAAATATCCCTGAGGCATCCCACAGCTTGTGCTAAATGGGAGGTTGTCTGACCCTTCCAGAGCAGGCATTGCTGTACAGAATTACAGAATTACAATTACAAAGGAGAGCAATGGGGCCCCATGCTGGACATGATGGTAGCAGCCATGGTGCCTGTGTCCCCTTCCTGCTGCTCTTGTTCCATCCTGAGCACTGTGCCATCACTGCCTGCCAGCTGCCCATGTTTCTCAAGGGCCCTCTCATGTCTCCACACCCTAAAGGAATTTCATACTACAAACCAGCAGCAGGGACTATGTACATTGGAGTTAAGACCAGAGAAGCAATGAACATGTGTTGCCTAATAAATAATTCATAGCATTACAAACTAACCAAAATTCTTGATGCTGCCCCATATTTCTTAGTAGCCTTAAATGCTGACATAAGTAAGTTAGCCTTCACTTTTTCAAATTATGGCTATTCTAAATATATAGCATATAAAAGCACAATAGAAAGTGTTATTTTTAACATTTTCATAGGATGGTGGAATTTTTTTTGCTAGGATGTTTATGTTTAAGATTTAGACTACAATATATATTGCAGTGTTCAAAGGGCACGTTCAGCCTGTGGTTTTGCAAAAGCCCTGCTTGGAGCCATACTCAAGGTTATCTGCCTTTGACAGCTTTATGCTCAGGTTATCATCATGTTCATCTTCTCTTGGGGTTTTAGCATTCTGAAAGTTTATGCTGTGGTGTCTTCAAATCAAAATAATGAGACACAAGCAGGTACCATCTTATATATGTCAGTGGCAGTAATTGACAGGGAATGCTTACGTGCAGACCCTCATGGCTGTAACCCCAGCAAAGAGCTTAAACTCTATATTGCACTATAACTCTGAATTTAGAACCATTATAGTCCTTCATTAATAATAGCAATACTCAGCAGTTGAGCATAGCAGTGCCTTTTATAGGAGAACCCTGAATGTGCAATGGAAGCACTAAACAAGTCACAGAACACCCTTAGGTAGTTCAGAATTATATTACCCCTTCATTTAGAAAAGGAGCGTCAAGAGGTCTTTCCATAACTTTTTTTTCAATATCTTCATCTAAATGTTTGAAAGGCAAACTAAGTCTGTGTAGCTTAGATGTTAGCAGGTTTTGTGGACCATTCTGCTTCTACCCATAAATTTTAAGGCCATGTGGGATAACTATGATCTGGCTTCATGGATAATACAAGATTGCTTTCTGGCCAGAAGATGGACATTTTCCAGTTCTGTAGAGCAATATTATATCCATATCCTTAATGCATGCATTATTCACTCTATACATATATGCCATGCACAGTCTAAGTAAATCAGTCCAGTTAAAATGAAATCAGAGTTTCTGGGACCCATCTGTCTCTTACAAATTCACTTCCCAGTTATTTCCTGAGCTGAGTACATGTTTCTGCCAGCAGCCACACCAGAGCAGGGTGGTTTATGGAGTGGGCTCTATTCATACACCTCCATGGCTAGACACTGCAGAGGTTTGTTGCAATTAGTGTGGCATTCAGCTTGGTGTCTCATTGCCCACAGTGAATTACATCCTTACTGTGAGCAGAATATTGAGTGCTCAACAATAAAAGATGATGGATGTCTGCAAGGAATACTTTCTAACAATTACCCTGTGCCACACGTTCCCCATTAGCATAGCAATGAACTACTCTCTTCTGAAACAAGTGAAGGAAAAACCTGCCACAGAGGTTTTCTCTTTCCTTTTATATTTAACTCATTTCAAACATGCGTGATGTGAGAACAAAACAGGCAAAGCCATTACGACAACACAAGTACATGCATAAATTCACTGGGAAACAATAGAATGAGGGGGAAAAGTAAAAAATAAACAGCAAAGGTACTAAAAGAATGCATACATAGCACAGAAAACTGAAAATGCTCTTTTTACTGCTTTGCTTAATGCTATAGAGGACAAATATAGAGGATATTCTACTCATATACCCTTCAAGGGAGACAAGTAATGTGTAAATCACTGGACACTGTAGTATTCAAAAGTTTTTTCTATCAGGGTAAGATTTTTCTTATTAAAAAACTTTTTCCTGGGAGCCTTTCTGTCTATTGTTGAAACAGTGGCTGATGACATATCAATAAAAAGACTCTCTTTGGACACTAGACTGTGCTTCTAAATATATCTCTTTTTCATAAGAACCTGGTGGGATTTAAAAGTAGCAGTGTAACAATAATATTCCAGGTATGGGGAGAATGTTCTTGTCAAAATGTTTGCAAATGAAATCCAGGAAATTAAAAGAGAAGATATGAAGGAATGAGGAGGGAAATGCTTCCTACTCAGAGCATCTTCCCAACATATAGAAATGCTTGAGGAAGGTTATTGTACTCAGAGATATAAGTGAGATATAAGTGGAATATATCTTGGCAGCATTCTTTTGTTCTGTAGAAAAAAATGAGTAGCTGTTGTTTATGTGTCCTATCAGGGTCTCATATATGAAGAACAGAAAAAATGCCTGTGTCAGCTACCAGTCTGCCTTCCAATAAACACTGAGCAAGAAAAGAAACACAACAAGGCACATGTTAAATCAATACCTTCAGTGTCCGGCAGAAAGGAAAGACATTAAATATTTTGTTATTGAACCAGCTGTACTTATGATAACAAAGAAAGGAATGGGACAGGGAAAACACAGCACGAAATTTAAGGGACATAGAAACCAGTGACTTGATAAGAATGTAGAAAAAAAAGGAATAAACTATCAGGCTCATGATGCACCTGCCTTACACCAGCAGCCTGAACACAAGGCATAGGGATCCATGCAAGGACACAAATACAGCAGCTCCCACTGCAAAATCTCTTGTGGTTACTGAATCCTTCCTGCCCACTGTGTTTTGCTGGAAATACTCTGGTATCCCTTCTCACTAATGCTGCTAGTTGCAGACCTCCCTCAAGGAGAGGGGACAAAAGTTACTGCAGGACCACGAGCATTTACAGGATCTCTGAAAGCAGCCAGTGCTCAGCTTGATTTTAACCACACCATCTGCCACCTGAGGAATCACAGGTTTAAAATATGCCTTTAACTACTGTGGACAGAAGGACTCAGGTAATAGGCCTTGCTGAATGAAAGGCTAAAACCACAAATTATTCCAGTCTGTGAAATCAAAGCCTTGGCAGTTATGTGTCAAGGCTGCTGAGAGCCTTTTCTGACAGGTCTCTTTAGGAGAGACTGGTCTTGAAAGTAAAGGAGAGTGCACTAATTTCCAAGGAAGGCAGGAAAACAAGAATACATGGGGCTTCTACACAGACAGCTGTGCAATGAAACTTACATAAGTGAGCAAAAGCAAGGGGGAATATCAATTATATGAAAAAACGTGGACTTCAATGCTTCAGTCTCCATGTTTTCCTCATAGCACGGGGGGAAGGTAGAGGGGGATGGATGCATTTGCATTTAAAATGTCACTTCTTCCTTTTCCACGCAGAGAAAACATCAGTTTTCATACTCTTTACAATATATTTACCCAAAAAGCAAATCATCTGTAGTACAAGACACATCTTGTTACCTCTAACACACATCCACATGGTTCTCACTCTTGTACATCGAAGACCCTGACATTGATTATTTTACTGAGAGCTCCCATGAGGTCAATGAAAGCTGGGAAAATGTGACCATATGTTTCAGTCTTGCCCTTGGTTGGGTAGTTACTGACACCTTCTTCATCCAACATTAAAGCTTCTTCATCACATTTTATGTTTTAAAGGTATAAGTTATTTTAAAGTAATTGACTGAGATAGTGAGCAGGGGAATTAAGATAGGTGTAATTTGCATACACATCTGCTTTGCTATAAATTGCTGGCAAGGAAATGAAGTATCTAAACCTAAGCTGCTTTGATCATCCTCATGTTGTATTTAATATGTTTGCAGGGAGGGGAGGGAGGGAGGGGGGGAGGGAGGGAGGGAGGGAGGGAGGGAGGGAGGGAGGGAAGGAAGGAAGGAAGGAAGGAAGGAAGGAAGGAAGGAAGGAAGGAAGGAAGGAAGGAAGGAAGGAAGGAAGGAAGGAAGGAAGGAAGGAAGGAAGGAAGGAAGGAAGGAAGGAAGGAAGGAAGGAAGGAAGGAAGGAAGGAAGGAAGGAAGGAAGGCTACTCCAACCTCTTAGTAAGAGAATGACACAATCAAAACCTGTACAAAGACCCTTATTTAATTTTTATCTTTAGGATGATAACAACAGTGCAATTACAGCTGAGTTTCCAGATGTATAAGGATATTTTTAAAACATGATTTTTAGTTTTAGTTAGGTGTTGGTGACATAGAAGATAAACCAAAGGAGAAAAAGAAGCCCTCACATATAGAATCATAGTATCTCAAAATTGCTTCAGTGGGAGAAGACCTTTAATATTGAGTCCAGCTACTGACCCAGCACTGCCAAGCCCACCACTAAACCATGTCTCCAAGTGCCACACCTACACATCTTTTAAATACCTCCAGGGATGCTGACTATTTTTTCACACTTTTGGCTTAGCCAAAATATATTGCCTGAACTGCATGGTATGAATCCTTTAGGTGTTGCTTGTGCAAGACTCACTCAATGTGGATTAAATCCAGCACCAAAACAATTTCAGGCTGATCCTACTTTTATCAATGAAATTCAAGCTGGAATTGCCCTGCACCCTGGCCAATTTTAGGACTTTTCTATTGTGAATGAAGCTAAACATAAAACACTAGTTTATAATGCTGGGTAAAACTCTCTAAATTATTATCCAGCATCAAGTAAAATTAGAATACTCACTTTACTTCCCCACCCCCCTAAAAAAAATCTTATTCTTTTGCTGTAAGTTTTCACATAGTTTGACTTTTTTGTATTCAAAACCAAAAACCTTCTAACAATTCTATTTTTAGTATCATTAGAGAAAGTTCTGTAACAGCCATCTAGAAGCCAACAAATTTAAATCTTTATTAGCAGGTGCTGCAAAATATCTAAGTCTGTGCTTTAAGAATCATGAACTTAGAGAAATAGCAGGCAGCCATGCAAAACAATCATGTTGCAAGCCAAAAAGAGAGGGGGCACAGTTAGAGGTTAGGGTACTCAAAGTAGATATTTTGAATAATGATATAATAAGAAAGCAGGTATCTAACCTGAAAGGATCCTTGAGAGACAATATAATCCATTTCTTCCCTATAAGCAGGGTCAAATGTGCCTACACAGTTCCTGGCAGATGCTTAACAATGCACAATTGTGCCATCAAAACTCTCTAAGCAACCTGTTTCCATGAATATGTGCTCCTTTAACATTAGGAAGATTTAGGGGCTTTTTTTAAAATGTTTTACTGTCTCATCCAAACTTGCTTTGCTATACGGAAAGCCCATTTCTTTTTGTCCTTTCCAGAGAGAAAAAAAATTAATATTTGGAGAGACTTGTTTTTCTCTTTTCCACTATAAAGAATTTTCTATTTCTAATAAGATAAAAATAAGTACCAAGTTCTTATTCCTTCAGAATTTCATTTGCCCTCCAGAAACACTCAAAGATTAATAATGACTTGTGATTGATTCAGCCAGTTTTTACAATATCCTAGCACAGGTGTTAAGATCCAGATAATTTGTTAAACCTCTTTAAGTGTTCTCCCATCTGTCTTTCAACTGGCCTAACCTGAGCTTTTATCCAGTTATTGCCTGTCTAAATAGCAGTTTGTCAAGTGATAATCTGAGAAATGAAGCTAAGAAAGATTTAAATATTTCCATATTTTATTTTTCATTTGTCCACAACTTTCTCTCTTCACTGAGTGGAATAGGCTTTTTCCCTGTTGCTGCACACATATAATATGTATTATACTGCATGGTCTTGCTTTATCTTCAAATGTCTTAATTTTTCTGGATTTTTTTCTTCTGTTCCTATTTAATTCTTTACAATTAATCCTCTGCAACTTGACCAAATCTCCACTTCTTCTCTTCTTACACCTGGAATTTGTTTTTAGCTAACCTTTTTCTTATAGCACTTCATATTCTTTCTCTTCATTGAAATGATTAATATCTGAAGATTTAATATAGCTTCTCAGAGAACTGCCAACAATTCTTAACTCCTTTTTCTATCTCAGACTTGTCTCCTGTGATTAGCAATAGCACTGCAGCCATAAATCTGAAACCACATGCAGAAACCTAACACAACCTTTGCACATAGCAGGGAATGAATTTCAGAAGTGAGAAATGACTCACAGAACAAATATGAACTCCTTCTATATATATGAACTGGGGAAAGTCTCCTTTCAGATGGTACATGAGTTTGACAGGTTTTGAAATGCATAACGATGGGTTGATGTTATTGCATTTAATCCCAGCAGTCAATGGTGAAGAAAGCATACTTTCATAAAATATTTTTCTACAGTGCAGGAAGCTACATGGGGAATTAGAACCCATTTAAAAGCTTAAGAGAGCTTTTCTGAAGGGTGAGAGTCAGCCACTCTGAATAGCAAGAGCTGACTTAATAAAATGTTCTGGACATTATATTCACCAGATGTCAGAGTGACATGCTTTAAATAATAAATTTTAATATTAAGTTACTCAACAGATAACAGACGAAGGTGCACAACTTCATATTTCATGTAAAATTTTGGGTGTTCCCTTGGAGACAGAAATGAGGCTCACTGAAGTCAGTGCAAAGCCTCAGATTTACCTCAGTGCAGCCTAGATTCCCCTTTAATGTGTATGAAAAGATAATGTGAAGTGAAAAGTTTGACAACAAACATAATCAAAGCATGACTGAAGAGTTCTGCAGTCACACAGACTTGTTAACCAAGCAGAGGTACATGGCATTGCTGCTCAGATATAGGGAAATAAATAAAGCCTATCCCATAAGTCAGGTCTGAGAAAAGAATAAATAGGTGGTGATGCAGAAAGATCTATGGGCCTGTTTATCCTGCTAGTGCTGAGCCAAGCTATGACTATTGGAGAACATATCATTCAAGTGGCTTTTATGCTGCTGTATAACAGACTGATTAAAAAGGCTTATAAAACATTTAAGAAGGTAGAAAAACTAAAGATTAACAAAAAAGGGTTTGACAAAGCTTTGGGAAAGGGAAAAAAGATCAGAAAAGATATGGAGGGCTCAGAAAGTTACACTTCTCAAGTCACTGGCACTCTCAGTGCAGTAGACTTAGAGGTCTGTATATGCTGATGGCTTGCAAAGAAATTAAAATCCAGAAAGGCAAGCTGAAATTTGTTAAGAATATTCATAAAGGCATGGAGATTTGCAACCTGCAAATGTTAGGATGTGAATATGCTTTATTTAAAAATTAAATCATAATATATTTTCTACTTGACCATTAAAAATGTGATACTTAAAGCACATATTTTGTTCTGTACATCAGGACAGTCCCAGACAGCAACAGATTTCAAATTCCATAGAATCTCAGAATTATTAGGTTGGAAAAGATGTCAAAGATCCCCAAGCCCACCCCTTGACCAAACACCACCTTGTCCACTAAACCATAGCCCAGAGTGCCATGTCCAGTCATTTCTTGAGCACTTCCAGGGATGGTGACTCCACCACTTCCCTGGGCAGCCCATTCCAATGCTTTACAACCTTTTCCTTTAATAATTTCTTCCTGATATCTAACTCTTCTGTGGCTCAGCTTGAGGCCATTTCATGGCACAATACCTATTATCAGATAAAGCAAATTAGTCAACTACCCATCCTAAATGAACAAGGACTTTAGTGCCATTAGCAAAAAAAATAATGCAAACCAAAAAGTAAATAATAACAAAAGACAACACTAATTTGAGAGAACAAAAAACCATATTGCTCTATCCAACAGTGGCTCAGCATTCCCCTAATACAGTAACTGCCAGAATGCATTTTTCTTCTCTTGAAAGACAAAATATTACAAAGTGCTATCCTGAATCAGACAACTGAGACACATACAACAGCTTTCCTTTGTGCAAAAAGTTACATAAACTGCTATCCCTAGAGGAGCTCTAGATTACTCTAAGCTTGAAGGGAACACAATGCTAGGAAAGAGTAAGGAACAGATTAGCATTATTCTGGCATTATTTTGATCCACAAATTTTGTCCTGAGGTACTCAGTAATAACTGACTCAACATTAAAGATATTGAGAGAGGACTTGAGCTTTAGAGTTCAGGATGTAAAAGTACTTCAAGGGGAAACACCAAAAGAGTAATTACAGATAAAAACATTACCTTTCTAATGCCACTGAGCTTTTTAGCTTCTTGGTGAAATAAATAATTTAAAGCCATTTCTGTGGCACTAGGTGGTTGCAGTGTGAGGCTTGTATCCAGCAGCTACAGGGATTTTCTATTCAGTGGCAGGATGAAGGCCAAGCTCCTTTTACTTGCATAAAATCTGAACTTAGCATTTAACAACATTAACAGCAGTTTCTAAACATATATAAAACATCTACATTCCACCCAGGCTTTGCTTTAAGCTATGCTAGAGGTACATGTGAAACAGAAAGATGATCTTTTAGATTACTGGCTGCCCTTAGAAGAGTCAGAGAGGGAAAAATGTGGCCCAACAGTGCTTGTGTAAGAAAAATGGAAGGACTGAAATGTTTTTTTTCCTTTTCAAGAGCATTATCTATTATCCAGCCTGTCCACACAAGAGTCATGGTCTAGTTTTTACTCTTCTTTTAGATCAATTTCTTACAAAATAAAACACATTTGAATTTAGCTGTTCAAAATGCTTATGTTCAGTCCTCTGTCTGTAAGTTTCCATGGCAATACTACCAGATTCATGACCACAGAGCTTGGTCATATATTATTGGAAGTATTTACAGTACAAAGGGTTATTATGGTGCAGAATTTGGACAGATAAGATGTTCTGAGTATGGTGGTACTTACACAGCCAGTTACTTATGAACAAATCAGAGAAAGGCAATACCTGCCATGGGGATGACTCAAGAGGAACTCAAGGCACTCCCAGAGCACAAAAAGCTGCAGGTTACCTCTTCCCAGCTGACATTTGGCAGCAGAGCACATGCACTTCCAGGCATTTGCATTGCAAAATGAACAACAGGCATATAAATCACCTGAAATCTCAGCCATTCACCTGACAAGGCAACAAAGAGTAGATGATTAACAGCACTTAGCTCTGACTGAACGAGAAGTGACATGAGATTTACTCCATGTTTTACAGCCGATAGTTCACTTTGGTTTTCATCTCTGCTTTGCTTTGCATTATACTTCTTTAATTGCTTCAGGAAATGGTTAGAGCCTACAGGCTGCCTGGAAACTGGGATGTTTTAAGAGAATGTACTGAAGTGCATTGATCTGAATGATATGGAATCTATTCTTTCCCAACAGTGCATAGTGACTGACCTTACCTGATTGCACAAGTCAGCCACTCTTGCATTAGTAGTTTACAGCTGGTGGTTCCAGTTTTCATCTGCTTTATATAGATCATAAATCTTTTAATGGAGAAGCAGCTAGCCAATATGCAGGACTCTGTAATATGTTGAAACACCTCTGTTATTTGAAACTGTGGTTAGCTCCTAGGGATGGCTTTCATTCTAGGCAGAAAAGTGCTTTCTGCTGGAATATGCTGTTAGAAAAAGCAGTGGCATATAAACTTCTTAATTATGGAAAAACACACCAAATAACACCTTTAGGTAAGTCATTACTAAAACATGAACACATGAACCTACCAGTAATTTCTATTGAACTCAAATTATCCCCCTAAATATAGTGCTGATACAGGACACTACCAGCACCTGTGTCTGCCAGCATTTACTAAGTTACATGATATCACAATCAGTTGCTTCACAGAGTATAGAAAAGATTTTAACTAAAAATTATAAAATATATAAAATCATGGAATGGACTAGGTTGGAAGGAAGCTTGAAGATCATCTAGCTCCAACAGAAGCCAAAGGCACTGCAGCAGGCCAATCCAGCCTGGCCTTCAACACTTCCAGGCAAGGGGCATCCACAGCCTCTCTGGGCAGCCTGTTCCAATGTTTACCACCCTCACAGGACAGAATTTTTCCCTAATAGCAAATGCAACTCTGCCCTGTTTCAGTTTGAAGCCATCCCCCTTTTCCCTCTCACTACCCTTTTTAAAAGCCCCTTTAGGTGCTGAAAGCTGCTATAAGGTGTCCCCAGAGCCTTCTCTCCAGACAGAGCAGCCCCAACTCACTCAGCCTGTCTCCATAGGAGAGGTTCTCTAACCCTTTATCACCTCTGTGGTTCTCCTCTGGGCTCATCCCAGCAGCTCCACACCCTTGTTACATTTTGGGGTCTCACCAGAGCAGGGCAGAGGAGCAGAATCACCCCTTGGCCCTGCTGGCCATTCTGCTTTGGACACAGCTGGCTTTCTGGGCTGCAAGAGCAGTGTGGAGACATGTCCAGCTTCTTGTCACCCAATACCCCCAAGTCTTTGTCCTCAGAGCTGCTCTTAGTCCATTCACCACCCAGCCTGTATTTGGGCTTGGGATTGCCCCAGCCCAGGCACCAGACCTTGCCCTTGACCTTGTTGGACTTCATGGGGTCTGCACAGACCCACACCTCAAACCTGACAAGGTCCCTCTGGACATCCTCCCTTCCCTCCAGCCTGCCAGCCACACACACAGGCTGGTGCAGCTGGAAAACTTGCTGAGGGTTCACTCAATTCCACTGTTCACATTGCCAACGCAGTTACATTATGTTCTTCCTTTCTTCTTTAGCCATTGGTCTCAGATCCCCCCACAGCTCAACGCTTGACAAAACACCCCTGATTCTTTGCAATCAGACATGAAACAGAGCACAAACTGAGAATTGACCTTTGCAGTTTTGTCTGAGACATAGATATTTAATGATTTGGTGGGGTTTCAGCTCTCATATCCATGATTTCTGTGCCACCATATCTAAAAAGCATTTTCAGATGATCCAATAAGCTAAGTAGAAAAAATTCTGTTAATTATATGATGCAACCACTGTCCACAGAAAAGGGCAATTTTTGTCTTTGCCATTTCAATCACTTGAATTAGATATGGAAAATTTGAGATTTTAGCTTCTCATTTTGTTTCTGAAGCAGCCAAGTATCAGCCATTAATTATGTGCAATTTACCTGAATACAAATGAGAAAGGAAATTTCAAGTGAATCTTATCTACACCAGTGCTACCAGAGAGTGAAGTAGTTCAATACCCACATGGACAAGAACAGCCACAACAGGGGCCACCACCGCTTTTCAACAAGTCCACATAGTTTAATCTTCAAAAAAACAATTCTACTCAAATTGTAGTGGCAACTTGTAACCAATTTGTAATTAATAGAGATCAATATACATTTATCTACTTCAGTTCTTCATAGATGAAAATTGATGAGAACAGCCATTATTAAAGCAGACATTATGCTGAAGAAAAATGGATTAGGATTGCAATTTTTAATGGGCTTTCTGTTTACTTCAGAAAACTTTTGCCTGCAAATATTCAGGATTCTGTGATGTTTTGCACATGAGTTTGAGAAGTTTAAATTGGGATGGGCAGGGCAGGGAAAATTGAGCCATGAGCTGTTTTTCTCTTCCTAAGAAGCAGTTTTGGGAATTTCATCATGTCCTGCTAGAAATACAGCTATCAATACACACACAGACAAACTGTGCCATGCCCCTGGGAGGAGGAGAAGTGGTGCCTGCAGTCCTGCTCGGGGAGGCAGGGCAGCCCCAAATCCCAGCCTGATGCACAAGAGATGCACAGAATCTTATCCCACCTTCCCTGCTCTCTCCTTTCCATTTTTAGTTATTAAAGCTTCCATTTGCTAGGAGATCAGCCTGCAGTTTCTCCATAAATTGCTCTCCCCTCTCTGCAGCTGGTCCAGAATGGATTAGAACAGAATCAGGGAGAAACAGCTTTCCTGGGCTGCAGCTGGCAGCTGGGCAAAACCTCAACAGCTCAGCTGGATTCACAAGCCCTGCATCCCTGGGCAGAAAAATGTTCATTGCCAGAATAATCCAAGGGTCTGAAAAAATAGTTTTCCCCAGGCACAGCAGTCTACTACAAGTAAATCAGTTTTCTAATAGTAACCTTTTTCATAAGTTTTAAAAGAAAATTTCTCAGTCAAAAACACAAGAATTTTGCTCTCCTCATAGATATTTTAAGAGCTGGCAAGTAAGCCTGGAAAAGTTTACAAATTCCCATTTTTCAGTTCCAATATCTGTGACTTGATATGATTTTGTATGTGAATTTAAACAATGCTTTATATTTTTTAAAGGAGACTTAAAGGTACCTGAATATGCATTCTCCTGGCTAACAAAACCCATGTTTATTGCTGTTTTGCATACCTGATTTCTGATGCTGCAGGACAAACCAGTTGTTTGCTTTGGGAATTAGACACAAAATATTCTAGTAATTCTGTGTTGTTCAAGAACTAAAAAAACCCAAAACTCCAGAAGCTTACACAGATTTATTTTCACTAAACTTGACAAAGAATTCCTTTTCCTGTAGTGAACCCTGCACACCACCAAATTTTGAAGATCAAAGGTCTACTTTATGGCAATAGTGCTGCTCGACTGTTTCATTCCCTGTAAGACTGACTTTAGAGCAAGGGAGGCTCTTTATCCACTGGAAAATTGGAATTATGTTGTCATGGATGATATTAAACCTTAACTATAAAAAGTTTTAATGTATAGAAAGAAATACTCATTGTCCTTTCCTTCACACCACTTACCCAGAAACTATGGACCTATGACCATGAGAAAGTGGAAACATGTTGCTCCATATTCATCCTTCTTATTGATGTAATTCATAACATACTTAAAAGACATTTAAAACTGACCATAACTTCTACAACATAATATTGAATGCTGCAGAGGAACTGGTCTCACATTTAAGAAGTGTTCTTCATCTGCCTGAAAGTTTTATTCACTTCAGGTGGGGTCCCAGTGTGTTCCTAAAAAAATCTTACTTCATAAACAACTCAGCTTTGCAGACCAATTCTGCCTGAGGAGCATCAAAGAGTTTGTCATGTCTTTGTGATTTACATGAGATTGTAATTTCACAAATGGGAAGATGGGTGTTTCTGGCTCCAGTTAACCCAGAGATCCTTCTGAGTTAATCCAGAGTCATACACACCCTCCATCACTGAAGTTTCCACAGGCTACATCCTTCCTCTGTGCCTTTAGTGTTCTTCCACAGATGTAAGCAGAGGGTCAACTTGGCACCACAATCCAGATCTTATTTAATGATTCTTTTGTGTTGCCAAAGTCAGAAAAAAATCCACTTCAGTCCCCTCCAGGTGCATATCCAGGGCAAACAAAATATGAAAATATGAAGGGAAAAAAAAGGAAACTCATCTGCAATAGGCAAAACGAAATCCAAATCTGCATGCACAGAGGAAATGAAACTGCTCTGTAAGAATTTGCTACTTTTTTATATATTAGCTCTCCAGAGATAAACTGCCCTTTAAGACATGAATTCTGGGTATCATGGTTAACAATGAGAGAATGAAATTCCAATTACTCGCCTTGGGCACTATGAGAAAAACTCAGAAGATAAACACACAATCTGTACTGCTCCTAGCAGCCCTACTTACACACAAGGGGCAGAGAGAATTTGTGATAGAGGGAATCTCCTTCAAGGTCATGTCACCATAATGTTTTGCATTTTTGTTTTCCTTTATCTTGAGGGTATTCCACTTCCAGTCCGTGCAGAACAGGGCATGTTGCTACTTAAAAACAACAAGTAACCTAATACAGCTTTATTAGCATGCTCTGGGAACCTGGGAAACAGAAAAAGAATGACTCAAGAAAAAAAATCTTTTATCTACTTAATGTAGCAAGTGAGCATACAAACAGAGGCCAAGAGGAGTCTCTGATGGAAAGCAACCAACTCTGAACTTTGGTCTAATGCAATGGTCACAACAGATTTTCAAGGGGACTGCAGCATCTTGAAAAGCAAATTAAAAAGAGGACATGACATGGAAGAGAAGCATACAGGAAATATATTTTCCTGTTTTAATTGAAATGCAATAATGGAGAAAAAAAGGAGTTCAGTTCCCCAAAATGTAAAGAGAGGACATCATAAAGACTTCCAGAGAAAATGCTTAACTGTAAAAAAACTTAGCAAGAAAGAATGTTTATACTTAATTAGGCTAGATGTTACTTTATGTTTTCAGCCAACTTTCACCTTATGTCACACATTAATATACTCACCTGGGAAGAGTATGTGTTTGTCTACTTCCAGTCATTCCATGGATCAGCTGCAGGACACTTCCCATGGCCAAAAGGGTCCCCAGGGGCCCCTCTGGCTGAAGAGCCACTGGTGCCAGGGTCACTGAACCCAGCATCACTGGTGACACTGGGAGGAAAAAGGCCATCCCCTCTTCCCATTGCTCCTCCTCCATCCAGGCAGCACAGCCAGGCACAGAAGTGTGCTAGGAAATGGATTAAATAAAACATCTGGACTGAATTAACCCTCTCAGATGAGGTAGGAGAAGCAATGGTGTCATGAACTTTTCTTCCAATTGTTTACAGTTTGAAAACTAATTTTGCAGATACTATGCTTTTTGTGCAGCTTTGCAATACTGCTAGGAATTCTGCTATGGCTATTCTGAACTAAGTCCATACCAGAAAGGACTATAAAGCAGTGTCTGAAGGAGCAAGCTATGAAGAACAAGCTAGAGAAATATGTGAAGTGGGGAAGTCTTCTCATATTTAAACACAAAAGATACAACTGCATTGTGTTATCTTCCAGTTAGCAACACTTGCTGAGTAATTTTATTTTACTATACCTCATTCTTTTAATATAACTTTTCTAAAGGAATGAGGAGAATGTGTGATTGTAGGCAACTGACCTCATCTGCTCCAGTATATTCCATAAAGTAGCATTATTTATAATCACCATTTATTATTAACCAGATTTGTTTCTGGAGAGTAAAAGCAGAACTCATCAATTTTTATTCTCCATGGCAGAGAATGAAGCAAAGAGGAGAGACAAGTATTAGAGCAGCATCTCTGAATGACTCACCCCATCTGCATTGAGGGAAGCTCCAGTGCTGCCTTGCAGAGTCTGCAGTCCAACACCAGCACCAAGAGCCCTTCCAAAACATTTTTGGCATTTCACCTGTAAATACACAATGTTTTTGAACAGTAGAGAGCAGGAAAAGTGGCAAGGAGTAGATTTCTGTGTGGTATGAGAAATTTCCCCAGGGGCCACTGTGCCAGACCCAGTCAGAAGAGGACAACTCCAGAATTGGCAGAAATAATCTACAGCTCTCATTTGCTTCTTTCCTTCTCTCATAGATAACAGGCACACCAGTGCTGGGACCCTACCAGCCAACTTGAAAACTGCTGGAATTTCATAGCTAAAGACAGGAATCACATGATGAAATGGGTCATTAAATAAAGCAGATGCTTTTATTGTAGCACATTAACTTCTGTGTTATTCTGGAAAAAATGCTAATGCTTGGGCTGAGTACATGCTCCATCCCTCCAAAGCCAGCCACTGAGCTTAAACCATTTGTCAAGCATTAAGGGAGTCAGATACACCTTATCAGAGGTCACTGACTGCCTCATACCTTCATTTGCTATGATCTTTTCTGTAAGAAACCAAGTCACATTTTTACAGTAACCTGCATCAGGTACCTGGCTCCTTTCTCTGTAATGTCATAGAGCATTCAGACATCTGTAGCTGCTCCCAGGGTAACCTGGAAGGTGACTCTCAAGGAATAGTGATCCTGGTCAAAGAACAGCTTGGGTTTGGGTTTTAGGTTTAAACATACTGTACTTGTATCTCTCATCCCTGCTTATTTTTCCAACACACAGTCAAACACCCTGTGGGATTCACAGAGTGGGTGGTGCAGAGTGGGGTCTGGGTAATGGGACTGATGCTTTTATTTGCCAGAAAAGACACAGAAAACATCTTAAGAAGGAAAAGAGATTGCAACACAGAAAATATAAAGGCAGATAAAGGCATGTTCACATGTTTACACAGCATGCTCAGTGGTAGAATGAGATCCTTTTAGCTTCTAATCAGACAGATGCTTGGAGGTTACCTCTTTGTTCTGCTTGAGAAGACTCTGCTAATGCTCAGGTGAATGTTCTTCCACTTAATATGTGCTTTCAGTTTCTGGAAATACAACCTTTAGCATTTCAACTGCTCATTTCAAAAGTCATTTTGATGTCAGATCAACATTGCTCAGCATTGTTTCATTGGAGGAGTTGTTTTTCCCCAGCACCAAAATAAATTTTTCATACCAAAGGAAAAAAACTAATACAACAAAGGTAGAAAGAGAGTAGCTCGACAGAATGGCTGTGTAGTTGGATTCTTCATACTAACCTTCTTAAGAGAATTCTGTATTGGGATGTCCACTCCCTTATTTTTCAGGTTTTTTAGAATGTGCCTCTAGATTTTGGCATTGCAATGGGCCAGACATACCTGTACAGGAGCAAGTCACAGATGTGCCACAGTCCAAGGAAGAGACTTAAAAATAAAGGTGCAGCAGTTTCATAAACTACAGCAACTCCCTGTAGCCTAGGGGACCCTCTTCAGGTGTTGTCAGGGTCACGTGGACATTTCCTTCTGCCTTGGACACTACAGAGAAGTTGGGAAAGCCACTGCCAGGTGAGAGCATAACTCCCACATCTCCCTCTTTGCACCAGGGAGGTGTGAGCAGTGAGGGAAAGATTTCCTTGTGAAAGGGAAGAAGATCAACACAAAAATAACTGCAGAAGCCAGAAGTCTGGCTTCTTTCAAGTATCAGTAAGCCAGGAACAGATCTCCCTCCCTGTTACAGTGATTTTGTTTTCACTCTGCCTGCCAGGCCCATTTCCTCTCTGCAGCATCACCTCTCACAGCTGCCCAGGCAGAGGACAGGGCAGAATGCCTTGTGCCACCTGTGCTGTGAACACATATCAGAATTTTACACCAACTGCTGGTTCTTCTCTTGCAATAACCTCTACAACACACTGTTTAAGATTGTCCAAGCCATTAAGTGTGGAGCTGCAAAGCTGCCTCTCAGTGGCACAGGCAATCCAGCCCTATGGGACAGAGGAGTAGCTGGGGATAGGGCAGGATGGAAAGCAGCTGCTCAGCCCAGGAGCAGCCTTGCAGAGCTTCACGAGGTCTCAGCATAGGGACAGAGCACAAGGGAGTTGCAGGAGAAGAAAGGGATGCCAGGGCTGCCCCTCTCACCCACAGCCCAGGGTCAATGCAGCAGCTCTCCAGGCTCTGCCAGGGACAGAATTTGGAAACAAGGTCATTCTCACATCCCTGATGTTCTAGGCACACACCTCCTTTACCTATGCATCAAACTACACTTCCTGGCCTTTTCTGGCCCCTTTTATTTTGTCTCCAGTAAGTTAATAAATCTCACACAGTGGGGTACAGGAGGGGCTGCATGCTCCTCTTCACCCAGGCTGAGCAGCATTAGTTTAGACAAGTCTCCTTCTCCTGTGTCATTCCTCAGCTGTGGCTTGGTACTTTTTAAACTTTTCTAACAGAGGGACAGAGTTCCTGTGCTCATACCCTTTCACAGCATAAAAAAATATAGCTTAACCCTCACATTTAAATGCCTATTTCTCCCCAATATCAAAAATTTTAGTGACTTACCAGAACCTTAGGCTTACTCCAAGTAGGAGATTTAGTAACTGCTACTTTGGACTGTTGAAATGTAAATTAAAATCTCTTAGGGCAGTGCTCTAGCAATTTAATTTCAGGCTGTGCAGAGCTGTGGAGGAATGCCAGGAAAGTATCTCCCTCTCCTTGCAGAAAAAGAAAAAAATATTAAAATATGAAGCTGGTTTGCAGTCTATTATGCTGTCATCCACCACATGCTGCCTGTACCAAATAAAGGGCTGGGAATCAGACAATCAACAGTGAGTCTCAGAAACACCAATGGACTTTATATGTAGTCTTCACACTTTGTACTGGATGCCAAAAACACTTGACTGCATGAGTCCTCAGAGATGGAGCTGAAGAGAAGCAGTGCTTTACCCCTGTGGGACACCAAGCTACAGCAACATGGGTAAGGCTTACTGCAGAAAGGTTATGTGGGTGGGAAGAGAAGGTATTTTGTCTAGAGCTGCTGAAATTGTCTGATCCAGGGGCTTGGATTTTCTTTATTTTAAGTGTCCATTGTTTTTGGGTTCCAAAGGCCTGAAAAAGGCACTCAGGCTCCAGAATCAGCAGTGCAAGGTATTGCTATACCTGGCACAAAGGATGCACCCATGGGAGGTGAGACTCAGTATTGCCTGTAACAACCTGCAAGGACCTGGCAGTCCTTCTGCAGCAGAGTGTGGGTTCCTGAAGGCAGCAGGGCTCAGCCCATGCCCTGCAGCATGCTGGCCAGGTGGCTTCTCCTACAACAGCTGGGAGAAATTTTGGAGAATCTTGAAAGCAAGATCATTAGATGTGCATTTCACCATTGCCACCCTCAACAGCAAAAGTCTGTAATCACAATAAGTTTGTCTTACTGTGGTGCAAATTGAGTATGCTGGAAGTACAGGGCAAAACAAGTAATCTGATTTATCACAACAGACACCAGTCCCCATTTATAAAGACTGGAATTTGTGCTGTACAGTTGCTGCACAAAGAGCCTCAGTAAGTCATTTGCTATCCAGTGGTTCCATTGAGTTATCACAGGAGCAGCCATTCCTCACAGTGACAGGCTCAGCACAACCAGCCCTGTTGAGAACAACTCTGTGCCCACATGGAGCAGATGAGCCTGTGGAATCTGCCTGGATCAGCCAGTGCCTGCACAGCCACCAGCCTGGCTGTGCACGGGGCACAGACCCACCACAGGTGCATCTCACCTACCCACGAGACTGCTGACATTTTGCTGCTTTTCTTTGGACAAGCCTGGGTTTGATGATTTTGGAGGTGTGTTGTTTCTTTGTTTGTTTTTGTTGAGTGAGTGAGAAGTAAAAGTAACTCCCATTTAACAGTCACCAGGCATGTCAGGCAACACGTGCAGGACAAGAGGAAGGGAGTAACCTTTCAAAAGTCATGGGAGCAAGCTTGGCTTTGATGTTGTCCATCAGACCTGATCTGCCTGGATCACTGGGGCACAAAGATAACCAAAGGCCTGGCTATGAAGCCTTCTTTTGGGATCAATCATGGGGGCTATTCTAATACAAATCTATAATCTCATTTAATTTACTCCTCAGAGCCTCCTATACTATCAAACTGTGAGATACTGGTGAAAGCCAGGGAAAAAGCAGCCTTGAAGCAGCCTTGGGTTTTCTCACGCTGCCCAAGGAAAACATAAGAGAAAGGAATTATAACAATGATTGTGCACCTGCAGAGTGCATGAGAGATGTGATTGTTTTCATGAAAGCATGTTTACATGGGGTGTCACCTCTCTTGCACCAATGAAATAATTTCCATCCTTGCTACCATGAACTACTCTATGTAAGTGGAGTGTTTCTTTAAATAAAGGGCTTTTTGCTTCTTCATGGCACGAAGGAACTTTGTTGCTTATTCTTTTCCTTGCTCCCATAGCCCAAATGCAACATCAAACATCTTGAAATGAAAGTTTTCTAAAGCTGCTACCTGAGGGAGATCAGAATTTCTTCCATGGCTATGTCTCTTGGTTAGGAGATATTTCCTGGCTGCAAACAGACATCGCTGCATTTGAGCTGATCCCAAAGTATTTTTGTTAAACCTATGACTAAGCCTTACAGTGAAAAGGGAAGATTCATTCTCTAAAAAAGAATAGTAAAGAACAAACAAAGTGAACACCAGTTATTTTCCTACTTAAAGTTGCTTCATTGAAATTTTATAATTATTTCCTCCTACCAGAAAAGTAATGGAACCCAGTGTCTGAAAACAGAATATTCACCCTCTGACTTTGTTTACTCCAGTTTTAGGCTTTTATATCTTCACTGCATATTAGGAGGAAGAAAACTCCAGTGAGTAGCTAGTGAGATTGATTTCTGGAAATGTTATTTAATCTCTGGGGGTTTTGCAGCTCTTAATACAACACAGCCAGTAGGGAACAGTCACATTTTGTGTTCATTCATCTGATTAAGGAGAAAAAGTCAGTTCCTAGTGCCACGCATTTGGCGGGGATTAGATGAGCTACTACAGTCTGAGCCATCACCTGTGCTCCCTCTGCACACCCTTCAAGCAGGGAGCTGCAAGGCACAGTCCTGCACCCCTGCACCCCAGGTTCTGCAGTGCCACCCCCCCAGAGCAGGGTCCAGCCATGGCCAGCTGCCCCACTGGTAGCTGCCCAAATCCCACTGTGAGTTCTGCCCCCAAAGAGACAGGAGTAAAGAGGGGGCTGAGAAAGTCCTCCTTGCCACAGGCACCAAGGAAACATTGCCACTGACAACAGGGAGGAAAATTATGTCTACCTGGACTCATTTGTTTGAAGCTTTGTTTAAAAGGAGTATGAGGCAGATGGGGACAGAATAAATCTGCACTAAGAAATGAAGTGGAATAACAAATGAGATGACAACGCTGAACTCTGTTCTTCAGGGAGCACAACTACATTCTTAGCTAACAGAATGCTCCTTTAATGATAATATACTGAAAACAGTCCAAAATCACATTAATATAAAAAACAAATTCTTACCTTCAGTTTAAATGTCAAAGATCTCTATTAATGTGAAATCCTTAGTATCTCCTTCCCTGGATGTGTATATCTAACATCATTTTAGGGATTTAGGCTATAAAGTACCCCACCTGATGCTGCAGTACATTTACCCCCAGAGGGGTGGGAGGGTGAGAAGCAGGTTCTCTTCTGAACCACTGCCAAATTCTGCAGCAGAGCAACTTCAGTACCTGCTCAGGAAAAACCTCTTTTAAAAGGCAATAGTTATTTACACAGACAGTGAAGAGCCAAGAGATCAGAGCTCTGTTGTGTGGCAGAGCCACAAGAAATTACACTATGTCTCTTTGCTCAAAGATGAAGAACAGCACTTACAGAAACCACAGCAAAACTGGTCAAGTCATCCTCCATCCATCACAACATCTGCAGCTACCTTTGCAAGGCAGGCAAGATGATGATAAATATGGTGTGGGGATGTTAAAGTGTGTCTTTTTACTGAACCACAGATAAAGCTGCCTGCAGGATCTGCCTTCCCAGAAATAAATGTCAAGGAGAAATCCAGGGAAAACAAAGGGAGCTGGTTAATTGAGTGATGCCCACATCACACAACAGACATGATCCTACAGAATGGAGCATGCAGTTCCAATCTGGCACTGTTTACAAACACGATGAAACTGGCATCATTTCAATATTGTTGTAACAGGTGAGAACACATACAGCCTGGGGAGGAAATAGCATTTTTATTGACTGACAGATTGTGGTACTACATTACATTGAACATCCCAACAAAAACAGAGTGAGCTTTGCCTAAAACGTGGCACTGCACTGTGCAAAGGTTAGCAGTGCAGGGGTCATTTTATCAGTGTTCAGGTTGTCCTGCAAAAGCTTTGCTGGAACAGCTGTGTTGGCTATGAATGTTTCAGTAAATACAAATGGTATCTCAAAACTTAGCTCTGCTAACCCCCAGAGCAGGTGCAGATATGCTTTATCAGATTAGCTGTGCTGTTTGAGGGAGCAGTGTAGCACAGCAGACTCTCAGCAGACACATGGTGCCAGCAGAGCTGCTGCTTCCACCATCAGCCACCCCAGCAGAAGCTGCATGCATGGGTGCATGCACACACAGACAACTGTGTCTGCAGGTACCTATCCTGACTCCCAGGTCTGGTCCAGCTGTGGCCTTCAGCAGTTTCTGGAGCACACACAGCCCTCAGCAGCTGCTGGCAGTGCTGGCAGTCTCCCCACTGCCACTTCCCTTCAGGCTGCACTTCTGCTCTGCCTAAGCCAGATCAAGGAAGTACAAAGCAGATAAAAAGTTCTTAGGCACAAATTTGACACTTAAAATTTTTTTCAGAGGTCTGGATTACGTCTCTGCTAATTATATATCTAATTTTTCTGACTCTGACAGAGTCATGACTGACGTTTCTTTGCCTCAGGTTTCTGCACTGATCTTCCCTGCACCCCTTCACCCTACAGCAGCCAGGGCTCAAGTATTCATTGAGTACCATTACTCATCAAATGCCATCAAGAGTAAAGGTGTAAATCGTGTAGACTGGCCAAGTAAGTCTGGATGGAATGACTTTCTTGTTTTTCAAGATTTCAGAGGTCTCAGGTTTGGGTTTTTTTCATGCACCTGGATAAAAAGTGATTTGGAAAAAAACCTAGAGATCATATATTTCTCAGAAATTACTACTGTACCTGTCAGAAAATGTTTCCCAGATTAGAAAGATGTAAATAAAGTTATCCTTTTTCTTCTTTAGGAACAGGAATTTCCTTCAAGAACCATTCCCTCTGAGAAAGACATTTCACAAAGTTTTAAAAAATAAATGTGGAAATTGCTTATATTTTCTTATATTATAGTTCTTATATTCTTACATCTTATAAGTTATTTATATACAAAAAAATTGTGCTCTGGACTATCAGACAAGGAGAAAAATGTTAGAAACTCACATTTGGCTTAGAAACATCTATATTTAAACTAATCTTTCACTGAGAGAAGACTCAGCCCTAAGCGCAGACAGAGCTACCATTTCATCACCTACCTGTGCTCATGTATATGTGAAGGTGGATGGCCCAAACCCTGTCAATTCCTTTCCCTCAAACAGCAGCACAAGAATGAAGCTCTTAATACCTTGACCTCCCCTGCCATGCCACCTGTGCCTTCCCTGAACTCAAAATCTCACTGCTCCTCCCCTGAAGGACAATGCTGATGTCATCCTCTACTGCTGAGCAGCTCAGAGCCAGCCCTGACCCCTAACCAGCCAGGCAGACCTGGAGTCTGCCAGGAATTTTGTTGAAACACTAATGAATGAAAAACTGGAGATATTTCTCCTGCTTGTTATGCCAGCAGCAGGTTTGTGGGCCTTGCATATGCTAAGGAGCAATAAGGAAACATCATCAGAGTATTCACACATCTGTCACTCCACCTCTTTAGACACTGCAAGCTACTGTTTCAGCAAAAGCTCTACAGCCTCTCCTGAGTTCATAAATCCAAGGGCCTATATAACTCTCAGTATCCCTTAAACTCTGCCTCACATTCAGACACCCAGCACAGCATTTCTTTCATGAAATGCCTGTTACACAGAGCCATAAGTTAAATGCCTTGGATAAAGCACAGCTGGAATGTATTCTGGGGAAGTAAATATTTCACCACTAATTATGACACTGCTTAGGAACAAGGACAGAGAACATTAATGCTTAGATGACTAAAAATATCATATAAAATATCCACATATGACATAAAATATTCATATATCATATATTAATAAAAATCTCATACTTGCTGCACATGGACACTCTTGATCAGTTACAGCCAGTAATGTCTCCTGAGCTTGGGGCTTTCATAGATGAGTAGAGAGTAGGATCAGAAAATAAATCACTGCCTGGGAAGCTGCTCTCTTAAGCAGAATACACTGATATTTCTTACAGGAGAGAGAAATGCTTTCTTGGCTTCCCCTTTAACACAGGTGGAAGCAAACAGCAGAAGGAAAACCCTGCTCAGGTGTCACACTGTGCCAGGCAGCTCTCACTCCATCCATGGTCATCATTGCCCTTAGTTTACAGAACCCTGCACATTCTTGAAGAAACAGTCTGTTTCCATTAATAAAACCCCTACTGTGTGTTGAACAGATGGAAAGCATGAAATTGCATATAGAAAAGGAGGAGGGAGGATTACCAAGTGTTCTTCAGTTTTTAATTTCTTCCCTAGTCTGAAGAAAAGCTAACCCATATTATCTCTGCAGTTGCTTCAGCCAGTTCTTGTTTTTGAAATTCATGGAAATAATAATTTCCAAAAGAGCATTTAAAGGCCACACAGGATTCCAAGCCTTTTTTAATCACAAGATCAGCAGATCACAAGAGATAAAGCTAGAAGGAGCCAAACCTCCCTGAAGGTTAAAGATATCTCCAGTAGATCCAGAAGGATTTGGTCCACAGTTTGCCTTGTAGTCTAATCATCCTAAAGAGTGCTGGCAATGACAGAGTACAACTTCTCTTTTTTCATAGTGAGAGTCACATGAATTGATAAATGCTGCCTCATTTGAAAGCTGGGTGCTTAGTCCTGTCTGTAATAACACTCTGCAGACTTATGACTGATTAATTGACAGGCATTTGGGATACCTAGGGATGAATATCAACAACAAAGAGAAATGTCAGCAAGTGAGTGAAATATATTGCAAGGCTTGTGTGGATTAGGAGAAGCTGCATTATCAAACAAGAGAATGAAGTCAAGGGATAAGCAAGTGCAGAATCAGAGCATGCAGCAGGATGGTGATAATTAAGTCCAGGGAGATAATTTTATAAACGTAGATTTAGCAGCTTTACTCGGATGCTCATCTTCTCTTGTATCACCAGCAGGTTTATTCAAAGATCATGTTGGTAATCAACTCAGGTAGGAGTGGCAACGTGAGGAGAAAAGGGGTTGCACAGTGGAAGGGTTGGGTTGAAGAAAAGCAGAATTACACTCTCCCTGCTGCCTACTAATGATTTAATGACCTCAAATGTGATGCACAGAGGGCTGCAAAAGAAGCTTTTTAAATTCAAGAAGTTGCTTCATATCTGTTATGCTCATTTGCAGACATAATTGTGACCAAATTAATATATTAAAAAACCATTTTGTCTGTCTCTTTGGGCTCAAGTTGCAATCCTTTTCAGTAAATATATATATATGTGCATATACATACACATATATATATCAGCAAGCTGTGTTAATTGCCTAGTGCAGTGTCATGAAAATAAACATTTATGAGAATTGCCTGTTTTTACATACCTGTTACTGGGTGCCCCATAAGCACCATCTTACTTTTATAATGAATCTGGCCAGAAAAGAAGACAAAAAAAAAATTAAATGCTTTATATTTCACTACAGTTTTGTCTACCATAAGCATGAGCTGGAACAATTGTGCATGGCTTTGGGAGAGGACAGGAGAAAAGCACAGTGATAATTGCTGTGAATATCCAGTATTATCCAGCATTCCTTGAGGTGCCTGATTTCCCAGCAGGTCCTCAGGTGCAATCCTGTGTGACCAGTGCTCCCCACTGCATGCATAAATGAAATTATGGGCTTCCAATCTGCAGCCTCCACACCCACAAGGAGTCCATGGAGTGATTTTAAGATGTCCAAGAAAGAGGATTACAAAAGCAAGCTCCTATACTCTCTGTATAGGTTGGAAAGGGAGTTTTTTGGCCCACATTTGCTAGAAATTGAAATTCTCTGAGTAAAGTCTTGAAACAGACTAGTGGGAGTGATAACCACAATCACAAGGCATGTCCTGTGGTCTCTTAAGACCAGAACAAATGATGTGCCATCAGAGGATCCCTCAGCCTTTCTGCTGTAAACACCAAATCTGAAAAGCCTTTGTAAAAAACACCTCATTAAAAGGTGTGCCCAAAACTTGCAATTTCAACAGGTGAGAATTTCCCTACATCCATAACTTTTCAACAACAACAACAACAACAACAATAATAATAATAATAATAAAAAACAGAATTATACACAGTTTGCACAGAGCACTTCAGTCTTTGGGTTTCATAAGCTTAGAATCAACTGGAAAATTGGAAAGAAACTTCTGTGTAGTGAGAGATTACAACTAGAATTATCATAAATTACAATGAGAATAAATGTGTATTCCTTTTAATAGTTGTAAAGTGTGGTTTCACATTTAAGCTACTGTTTCATTATAACAGCTTTTAAATACCTATAATTACACTTTAGTTACTATTGTTCAGACCATTTTATGTGAACACATAAGGCAAATGCTCAGAAATAAATCCCAGGCACTGATTATTTTTAATAGTGCAGTGCTTCTTCTATGGTAATTACTGGGGTACAATGCCTATTGACCTATTCAACATTCCTAGAGGAATTTAAGTCAAAAGCAATCTGATTAACTTTAAGGTAAGGGCTTCCCATCTCTGCTTTCTCTCCCCCTTCTCTGCTCAAATATATATAAATGTGTGTTAGCTATGCAGAGAATCAATGAAATTATATTAAATTTGCAATTCAGCCAAGTGTCTGCAAATTCAACTAATTATTTCTATTTTGAGTCTTGTTGGTGCTGCAGTTATTGTAAAGCTCAATAGTCTATCTCTTTATTGTAACCAGTATCTGAGGCTTTTACATGTCCATTTCATTAAATTTGAAACATTTTGTGGCCTAGTTAAGAGGCATAGGTAGTTTTTTTTATTATTTACCAGAAATTGAGAAAAATGGTTTGGTCTCCTGAAATGCATTTTATGAAGCAGCATATTTTCAACAGGTGCCTATAGCTTAGTACACATGCTTTAAAAATATTTGGATGTTTGGAAAACCATTACTGGCTGAATTTACTTCTCACAGGACTTCTGTGAAAAGCTTTGGTGGTGGCTGGAGAGCAGCAGGTCCTTTCAGCAGGCACTGCTCCAGGAAACTGTAGAAATGCCCCCAAAAACACCCAATTTCAGTGGTAAGAAAGCAATTAGCTTGATGTTAGCAAATCCTGACAGGGACAGGCAAAGCCTGCCCAGAGACACTGGGCAATGATTTTCAATCTGTAATATGACAAATATTGGAGCAAATACTTCAAAATTAATTTGAATCCACAAGGAAGAGTTCACTGCAAAGACCTGCCATGCACAGTTGCTAAAAACCTTGAGATATTAATCAGAGGAGTGCAGGTAACAATCTCACTTTTCCTTGGCAGACATCCTGCCTCTGTGAACTCAGCTTCAGAAATGTCAGGTGGATTTTACATTGCTCATTTCTGGTTTGAAAGTGTCCATTATTAGCAAAAATGACATTTTGGTAGAGAGAGAAACTATTTCAATGTAATCTACAAAATGATTTGCAGGGATCTCAGCAAAGCAACTAGGGGAATTTCTGGACTACAAACACTTGTGTGTAGTGTGAGATTACATCTTGACTGATAGACCAGTTAGGATTTCCATCCAAAAATGCAGCTGTGTTTCCCTCCTTGCCACACCACCCTTTAATGAATTATATGTGACATTTTCTTCTTTCCTGTATTTTTTATTAGCACCTTTCCCAACTTTAATCCATTTTAATCCTCCTGCTGTCCCATTGAGCAGAACAGATGTCCAGCAGGACTCCAGAAGAAGGGACAAACTGATGCCATATCTACAGGGCTCAGGAGCCACCAAAGAGAAATGCAAACCGTATTAAACCTCTAAAACCTTCCAAGTGCTCACTGGGCAGGGGGAAGCAAGGTGAACCAATTTTAAGTTCCTAAGCAATCACAGAATGGCCTGGGTTAGAAGGATCCTTAAAGATCTGGGACACATCTAACTGAACCAGGCTGCTCAGAGTTTAATCCAACCTGGCTTTGAACATTCCCATGGGCATCCACAAGTTCTCTGGGCAACCTGCTCCAATGCCTCACCATCCTCACAGTAAAGAATTTCTCCCTAATATCCAACCTAAACTACTCTCTTTCAGTTTTAAATGGCTCCCCATTGTCCTGTTACTATGGGTGCTTTAAAAAGTTGCTCTCCAATTTTCTGTGGATTCCCTTCAGATACAGAAGGCCTCAAGTAGGGGGCCCCAAAGAAAAACCTTCTCTTTTCCAGACTGAACAAACCCAATTAGCCTTTCCTCACAGCAGAGGTGCTCCAGCCCTCTGATCACTTGGTGGCCTCCTCTGGACTCACTCCAACAAGTCCATGTCCCTGTCTGGGGACCCCAGAGCAGGATGCAGTGCTCCAGCTCCTTCTGACTGCATGGATGATGCTGCTCCTGATGTGAGATCAGTCTTCTGTTCTGCAGTTTGCTGTAATTATCAGTTCTGGCACAGCCACGCCAGCTGCACTGGGAGGGAACACAAGCACGGATAAACAGAACACTCAGAATAATTAGATACCCACAACACTGCAAATGATTTAAATAGGGGTTTTCACACTCTGAAGAGTGGGATGGAGCTGTTCATGGCAGATTTTTTTGTGGCTGCATCTGAACTGACTATTATAGCAAACAGCAGAACAGAAGAGTGAACTCAAAGCAGGAGCAGCAGCACCATCCATGCAGTCAGAAGGAATATTTCATTTCCTACCCTGTGAATGCCATGCTGCAGCCCTTACACACAGACCATACACAGCCCTGATGGCTGAAGAACAGGTTATGTTGTGATAAGGAGTGGGAACAGTTCCAGGTGCACTGCTGGAAGCACAAAGATTTGAAGGTACTATCAAATGGCAGATGGAAATCTAGCATCACTGGATCAACAGGAAATGCAGAACATGACAGAATTAGCAACTAGGAGTGTCCCAAACAGCAGGATGCTAGAGGAGGCTACCTGAAATTTTGTTTCCATTAAAATACAAAGTTATTGTTCAGGTAAAATACACCTCTACATATCATATGCGTGAAAAGAGAATTTTCATCATTGCTCATTGTCATTGCAGGCAGACGAGACAGTCTTCTCCACGTGCTACACAGGAGGAGACACAATATATGTGTTACAGACTGATGCAGATGGGCCAGAACTGGGGTAAGGAGGGATGGTTCCCTCCTCCTTACAGGTCAGCCAGGTGGGCAATTTGCCACAAATCACATGGGGAATTCAGGGCCACAAGTCAAATTGAAAATAAATTGTGCCAGGTTGTGCAGCATGGTTTCTGAGTGGCAAGAAAGGAGATATTCAGTGGGACAGTGCTAAGAGCAGCAGGGGAGCTGTGCCTGATAAGCCAACATAAATCTGATACATTTATTAGAAGGGGAAAATAAATTAGTGAAAAAATTCTCTGTTGTCCCAACATACAAGGATGTCCCCATAAAAAAGTGTCTCTGATCACTGCTGGCATGTCACAGAGAGATTAAGAGATTAATGGAGCAGAAAAAGATGGTGCCAACAGCAAAATCTGCTACTGCAGCTGTACCCCTCCAGAGCATTAAACTGCAAATTGGGTATTTGCCCCCTTCCCCACAATTTCCCAGGGAGATCTCACTAAGAATACAATGAGCCAAGTCCAGACACAGGCTCAGCCCTGTAAATGGAGAGAGGGGTTTGCAATCAGTTTGTAAATCTGGAAATATTTGGCCTTAGGCTCATATTTGGCATTAAAATGTGGCAATTTCTGGTAAGCAGACAAGATTATTTTTTTCTTATCATAACTTACTGGTCTTCCTACCATCTTCCAGCTCACCAAGGCAAAACCCTATTCCACCTACCTCTGGCAGCATGTGAGCCTTCTCTTTCTGGCAGGATTGCTCACCTAGCCCCTATTTACCATCCTTCATAATGCAAGCTGGCTACTGTACCTGCTTGCACATCCTAAGATGTGACTCCACAGTTTTTCATTACTCTCTGAAAAACATTCTGTTCCCTTTTGTACTGCAGGTAGATAAAACTGTTCTCTCTCTCTAGGTCCTATAGTATTTTCATTATTCAAATCCTGAGTAAAGAAAATAAAAAAATCATATTAAGTGACTCTTTTTACTGCTATTTATACCTAAGATATGCCATTTTGTGGTGCATTAATAAGAAATATGTATGCCAGAACAAAGAATAACTAAGCTTCACCCACAGAGCATTGTGACAAAGCATTTATTTCTGGCTGTATTCAGCCACCACCAGTGGCTCACAGTGCATCCCGACAGCTGCCACTGGTGTGTGACCTCCTGAGCAGTCCTCGTTAGCACAGTTTCTTATCCTATCATTTCACAAAAAGAAATTACCATGGAACAGCTCCCAGATGAGCACTTCTCCCTGCAACTCAAATTCAAGGGATGAGGGAAGAGACAGAACATCTGCCAGAGAAGAGGATATTTTGTATGTTGATCAGCAGTGGAGAGCAAATAAGCCATGTTCTGAAAATAGAAAATTGACTTCCTCCAAATCAGGAGAGAATCTATGCTTACTCTGAAAAGGAAAAGCAAGTGACTGACTCTGCATACAAGAGCACCCCAGTCTAAGGCAAGGTAGCTCCCCAGCCTTGATTCTGTTCAGCAGGCAGAGCAAATGCTCCCTTCCCCAAAAGGCTGAGGTTTCTGGATGATGAAACACTATCCCTTCAATGCAGGCATTACTTTAGGGAGAAAAGTTAAAAAAACAAAAACAAAAACAAAAACAAAAAAACCAACAAAACCTTTCTGACTTTGTTTTGTTGGTACCTTTTAGGCTCTTGGATGCTCTGTCCTTGGAACTGAGAGCTCAAATATGACTGCAGAAACATAATTTTTTTCTTCTTATTCAGCCTTTTGTCAGGAACAAAAGCATTTGCTTACTGATCTACCTGCAGAGAAACACAAAGCAATACTTCAAATTCTCATTCCAGATCAGAAAAAGATAAAAGCCAAACAAGTGGGCGTCTGCTCAGGGTTCATAAATTTCTTCATGCAACTCTATTCCTCTAACAAGCTTCTTTTCCTGAAAGTACTATTTAAACCTGAAAAAAAAATCTCTATTTTAAAGCAATTCTAGATTAGCAGAAAATAATTAAGTGACCAGAATACTGTTTTGAACACGTTTCAAGTGCTAATCATGAAGTTTCTTGAGTGTATTTGCCTGGTAGCTCTGGAAATAAAAACTAGGGCTAGAAAGAGCAGAGCAGAAAAGAGAATATACTTGTTGTTTCACTTCAGACACATCTATTAAGCTAGCACAATAGGGGAACATATCTAGAGTATGGACGACAGCTCTGTCATCATGTCAAAGGTGAACAAAATATCAAGATACACATTTTGGATATTCAAGCACTGAAAAACTGTTTGTTATTAATTATTAGGCTGTATGTAAAAAGATAAATTAACAGAAAAATGAGTTTTCTTTTCTTATTCCCTTTTTCAACCAAACCTGTTAAGCAAAAAACATTTTCATTGATTTTTTTGGCTGGGTAGTATTTTTGTATATTACAAATTTTTAACAGTTATTTATGATTAAAAATAATTACTAAAATATGAGATCTGTTTTATGGCATCAATCCAAAATCATTTGGTGCAGCACATAAACTAGTATATGAAATTTGCTAAACCCAGGGTTTCACTCCAGCTATAAAATCACAAGACTAGAATACAAAACAGACCATTCAGATACAAAGACATTTATGAACATTAACTACCTGTGTTTGGAGAATATGAGACCAGCTATTCTCAGAACAAGAGGAAGTGTTTACACAGTATACACAATCCTATTCTTTGCTCAATCTGTAATAACAAAAATAGTTTACATTTGGGGTATTTCATCCAGTCTTCACAATCTCTCAGAGGAGAACCATGATAAAACATGGGGCTGGCTTTGGTTTTCACAACACTGAAATCAATCAAGCACCTGCATGCAGTCCAGAGGATGATAAATTGTGTTTGTCACACCTACATCCAATTTTCTGGGAAGAAAAAAAAAAAACTAACAATTTAGAGGAGCCTAGGTGTCCTATATTTTATTCTTTCCCTGAAAGTCAGAAGTGAAGACAGAACACATCTCTCCTTTATATATATATATATTTTTTTTTTTTTTTTAATTAACATATTTTTAAATAGTCTTTCTTTTTAGAGCTAGATTTCTTACTACAGCTATTTGAAATGTTTGAAACACACATGGGCTCCATGCAGTGGCCTAGACTATACTTCATAAAATGAAGTTATATTAATCTCAGTATTTATCAGGAAGCATGAAAAAGTTAAATGCCTTAGATTTTTTATGAAAAACAATATCATGAAAATTCCTTCCTGTTACATCTGTTTAATTTACTACCTCCTTCTACATATATATTCTAATTACAAGACATGTTTGTTTTCTTTATTGGTAAATATTAGGACAATGTGAGATTTTATATTAGAAAAAATATGTGCTATTGCGAGCTCTTAGTTACAGAAATTACTCATTTCCACTAGATCTCCTAGAAACATCACTGATCTATATAATCCTAATAAATATTCAAGCAGGCCAGTCTGAAACAGGCAGATTATGTTTCTGGAGCTAAGGAAACACACGAGAGTCATTTTCTCTGCACCATGTCCAGCCACCTTTGGTTACCCCCAGCCAGGTACACAGAAGCATTCATGCAGGTTCACTATGAGAGGTGAATTTGTGCCTCTGAGCACAAAGTGTGCAGTGAGACTCATTAGCTGCACTGCAACAGTGACCAGACAAATCTCTGGAGCACTGGGACTGGAAACACAACCTGAAGTCCAGGATAGAAATAAACCACATACAAAAAAGACACAAGAAGAAGAAATGTGAGAGACACAGAAGAACATCTGTATGCAGAAATATCAAACATAGTAGGACCCTTCTGTTCACAAAAACTAGGACAGCTAGAACTTTCCATTTTGAGAAGGTGAAAAAACAGTTTGGTGTTGTTTCTCACCATACAACATAATGATATGCCAGGCACCCAACTTTGAAAAAAAGAAACATTTTGTCATATAATACAAAATCACACTATGGAAACCCAACAATGCCAAGATAAAACATATAAGTGACTTAAAAAAACTGCTTTAAAATTCATGGGCTACCCAGAGAAGGATCACTGCCCACTTGTTTCCTTCCTTTCCTAAGCATCCAATCAGTTTCAGCTGCCAGGGATGATGTATGGACTAGAAAGTTATAGGACTCACTCAGCTTCATCAGGTAGCAAAATTTCATTTCAATTCAAATGCTCAGGGAGTACAAAGCAGCAGCAATAGCAATGAAAATTTAAGATTTGCCCATCAGAATAAACAGTATACAGAATAGGCAATAAGAATATATCAAGCTTGTTATTGCCATTCTCTGCTATGAGAATTATAGCTGGGATTGAGAGATTGCAAGTAGCTCCAGTACTCATCACTGAGTTACAGAGCTACCTTCTAACCACAGGTCTTTAAAAACAGCAGGTATCATGACTAGTTCGTGTTCATAATATTTACGTATGTTTATTTTGACTGAGATAAGCAAAGCAATCCAGCCTCTAGATGCCCTTGTGATCACTCACAAAGGCAGTTGAGTGCACTAAACCCTGATGTATTAAAATAATCTTTATAAATAATTATGAGCTGACACCTAAGAGCTAACATGGCTGAAATGACAAATTGTCATCTCATGATGTGCATTAGCCCAGTGTCACTCAAAGCCAATGTATTTTAACTCATATCAAATTACAATTGTCAGCTACTGTGGACTTTTCTTTCCTTGCACAAGGTATGGCTGAAAGGCCTGCCAAGAGAAACCCACATGTCTTTTGGAGCCATCTACAAACCTTCTGCATGTGCCATTAATGTTGGACATGGGAGCATGGCTGCTGAGTGGTGGAAGTTTGCTTTGGAAAACAAACCAGACTAATAAAAATGTCTTTTATAAGCTGAGAAAAATATTACAAAGCTGAATGAAAGAGAACATCAGAACCATGACCTGGACTGTTCTGTCTCCAAAAGCCCCAGGCAAAGAATCAAGTAAAGCTTTCTGAACACTGACAGAACAGAACTGTCAGAACTTTCTGATAACAGCAACAGCATGACTAAAGGCCTTGTCAGGCACAAAAGCATCCTTCTCAGAGACATACATGAGAAACAGGCACATTCCTATGCCTTTTGATGTCATTGTAATGGCACATCAACAATCCAGAATTAAGAGTCAGAAAGTGAAAGCCCATGTTCAAGAATTTCTGCATTGTCAAAGATCCTGAAAATGTTTGTGGACAGGAAGAGAACACAGACAGTGAGGGAGGCACAGACTTCTTCTCAGGGCTATTTTGCATATAATTTGATTTCATGTATTGTCTTATTTTGTATTCATTGATTTCAAATCCTTCCTCAGTACACAATTGCTCATACTGGATAGGCAAGTGGCCAGCGAAGACTGTGGTCATAATTAACATGTATTTTAACAACCCACCTCAAACCTCCAATTTATACAACACATAAATGCAAAAGTATCACTGGTCACAGTCCTTGCCATCTTATATTTTAATCATCTGCCCCTCATATTTGCTACATTCACTTATTACATCATTTCATAATTTAAACAGTAAACTGCTTGGAACAAAAAATATCCTGTCTTCCATATTCTTGTGCAATGATATGAATGATGAGACCTTGCCAATGACTCCTTTGGAAATTAATACATGAACAATATTATTATATCCTTCCAACCTTGATAATTTTGAAGTATTTTTGCAATATATTTTTATAGTAGCAATGGAAGCTGCTGTCTGATTTGCATCTCTTTGCATTTTGCACAATGTGCCCCTTACAGCACACATCTTCCATGGGAAAAGTGTGCTGTAGCAGCAGCAGAGAAAATTAATTCAGACAGGGTTTGTCCTTCAGGGGAAGATGCCTTGGTTTTGTCATGCTCCATGTTTTTGTGGTGCTCTGAAGCCACAGGACAGCAATTCACAGTACACAGCACCTCAGTATTGTGCTGGAGATTAGGAATGGAAGTTGTGTTCTTTTGGAGAAAGCAATATTTCACACATCTATTGACCAAAGTGCTGCAACTCAGATGGCTCTTTGGCATTTTAGCAACTTCCAGGTTCCCACAGCCTGATGGAGGAAGCAGGTGGATCTTCAGAAGTTCCTCTTTCCAATTCGTTGAACACAGAACACACAAAAAGAGACAATGGCAAAATGAAGCCTTCCTGAATGTTTCCATTAAGCCAAAGCTATTTCTAAGAGCAAACCTGACAATAAAACCCCAAATAAAACTGGGGAGTGTTTTCTATTGAAAATCTGCTCAGAGAGTCCACACACAAAAAGGTCTCCTGCCTACCAGAGAGAAATGTTTGTGGTATTGAATCACCCCCTTGTTAGTAACAGGGAATAGGAACAGCAGCATTTTCCTGTAATAATGGAACACTATGCCCTGAAATTATCACTCTGTACCATTTGCTTTATGAGCAGGTTTAACAATTCTATTCTTTTGATAGTGTGGTTCTCTGCATTCATAGAACTGGAAATTTATGCAGCTTGGGGGATTTTTTGGAGGTATTTGTATTCTAACAACCATGAGTATTAAAGTCCCTCAGATGTCACCCACAAGATCTCCAGTTTTTCTAGGCACCTTTTCTGTGCACTCTGTGGCACACAGAGCCCACAACCCATGTCCTGTTTACTATGCAACCAGTTCATAAATCCAGAAAACAAACATATTGATTTGTCCCTTTTATCTCTCCCTTTTCTATTCCAAAGCCACCCTAGGACCACCCTTGCAACCCAAGGACCACGCTGGACTCCTTTCAGTGCTAACAACTGTTCTGAATCATGAGCAAAGCAGGACTGATGGCCAACAAAAGCCTTCCTTACACTGGGAAATTATGATTTTACCAGTCACCAACAAATATCCCACTAAGACTAGTTCAGAAGTATGTCTTTAAATACTGGAGTTCAGTCTTCCCCCTGGAAGAACAAACATGCAAAGTAAGCCATGCCTTTAATAATTTACCCTCTGCAACCACAATTTGGTTATACAACTAATTCATGCTGTAGATTCTGCTCAGTGAAGCACCACAAATTATCCACACAAGCCAAAAAAAAAAAAAAAAAAAAAAACAAACTACCAAAAACCACCAAAAAACCAAAACCACTTTCAGGGAGTAGATTTAGGTCAAGCAACACTGAAGGATTTGCATACAAGACTTTAACACCATGATACATTAGATACACCAAATGCATTTATTTACTTAGAGCATGGAAAAAAAAAAAAACTTTTCATACCCAAAACAGGCATTCAGCAACTGTTCTAAGATTTTGATATTTCAAGGTAATGAAAGATTCTCAGGTGATTTTTGTTAGAGAAAATGATTATTGCAGTCACTCATTGAGAAAGAGTCAGACAGGTTTAGGTCTACTAACACGAAGGGGAAAAAGTAACTTATTAGGAACAAACTTCTTTGCTGGAAGTAAGTTCCACTGAATTAAAAAATCTTCAGTAACAGACTGCAATTAAGAAATGTGGCAATTTTCTTCAGTTTAAATGTAATTAAATATCTTTTTAAACATTTTTTTCTTATTAAGATTACAACAAAATACTGAATCACTACAGCCAAAGAATGCAAGTTAACTTTTTGAAACAGCATAAAATTCTATTTAGGAAAAAAACATTTCTAGAGTTCACTACTTGGTGAAAAATAAGATCAACAACAAACTACCCTAGAGAAACTGAATCTAAACTGTGAACTGAGAGTGCTGGTGGCTGGCATTACTGCAGAAAACTGGATTTAGTGCTCTAAATCTGCACAGTAGACAATTTAATAAATATTGAACTTACCAAGTTATGAAATAATCATAACTTCTTAATAAAGAACACTTCTTGCAAAAATATGACAAGTCTGTTATGGTACAGATGTTGTTGTTCAGACATAAAACCCATTTATAGAAAGCACTTTAGCAGAACCAGTTATACAGCTGGATGGCATACACAGAGATACGATTTTTCCCTCCCAGATAAGTATTTAAGCACCTTAAGTAAGTGTCACACAGGTGAACTGGCTTAAATATGTTCCAGCTACCTACAGGAAGCAAGTGCCTCTCATCTGCCATCTAATTTGATACATGCTGGGAGCACACATTGCAGTCAAAAAGAGTGAATATCCCATCAAACTTGCTTGACAGCCAATTTAGATATTCCAGCTTGATGGTTGTGCTTCAGATAATTTTGGCCTTCAGGTTGGAAGCAGCTCAGCAAGCTGAATATTCTCATATTTTTATTTCCGATAAGGATAGTGAAGTTGGCTTGGTTTCATATGCTCCAAAATAATTCAGAAATCAAAAGAAAAGCTTTGCCTCTAGAACAGGCATAAATATAGTCATAAGGCTTCCTCAGTGGAATTAAACACCCCTGTTTAGAAGAAAATTTACTTAATTTTTTAATTATTTCATTTGATAGAAACTTTAGAAGGTCAAAGGGAGGCATTTATTGCATATGGCTTATGAAGGCCTTAAGAATTTTCATTGTGTGGGGACTTTTTTCTAAGGTGATGAATGACAGAAGAATTGAAAGAAGTTGGATTCTTTAATCCAAAACTACAAAATCCTGTGGTTTCAAGGTAAGGCTTTACATAGCTCATAAGAGGGAGCTCAAGCCAAAACATAGAGGCAGGAGACAGAAAACCTGTGAATATCAGTGATGAATTTAAAAAGGACATTCCAATGTATTTTTCCACTGCATAATAAATTGGAAATTTTTACAAAACAAAATTATAACTACCTTTAAATGATTGGTTAAAAAGAAAGAAGTATACTTTTTAAGGCTGATTTCTAAACACACCAAGTAGAAATAACCTGGGAAAGGAGTACTGCACTTCTTTCACACATGCTTGCACTTGCTGGATTACCACTAACACATTTGATTATTGTAATTCTGATTACACACACTACAACTGATATGACGTGTATTTAAACAATTCTTTTTATTTTTCTTATTTGTATGTCAATTCAGATATTTGTACTTGTTATTCTTGATGTACTAAAGTAGTGATAGAACTGAAAAGTAAGACCGTAGGTGAATACCTAAATCCAAGTGAAAAGTTTCCCTAAGTGTAAAAAAATGTATTTCTATTTATGCTAGGTCCTGGAAAAGGAAGTTTTATGATGACTCCTTAGGACATCATAATAGAAAAACTGGATGACTGTAGATAAAACCACTCTTCAACAGTGCCTCTGGATTTAACTGAGAGACAATGTAAGAAAACCTTCACCTCTTCCCTAAGCAACAGTTAACAAGGATTCTCCTTTTCTTCCATTCAAAGTCATATAGTAACTGCAATTATTACTGGTTTTTACCTGCAGCATGTTAAGAACTTTACATATTTTTAATTATGCTCCAGTACCAAAGATCAGATCAGAATCAAAGACATTCAGCAGGTCTCCTGGTATTTTTCTACAGCCAACTGTTTCTCTGAAAACTGTAGCTGGCCAAACCACTGACAATTCAAAGACCTGAACATCGAGTGGGTGAATCACACATTTCTGACTCTTCCATCTCTCTTAGATTGCCTCTATATCCCACCCAAAAGCACTACAGCAGCTGCCTGGACCAAGGACACTTTCAGCTTAGAAGATTACATTTGTATTAAGCATAAGAATAAATCCACATGACATAGACTTTAATGGCCAAAGAGGCCATCTACCTTGAACAGCACAACAGAGGCCATTACTTTTCTTCCAGTGCATGCATCCATTTACTGGTTCAGTTTGAGCAAAGACACTTCTGATTTTTATTGAAGTTCACTTTATGAGTCTGGGCATTGAGCATGGCAGAGACTTTTTGTTTGTGCAACACCTCTCATGATACAACTCTGATCCTAAGTAGAATGCAATGTTCTTCTAAAAAAATAAACATTGTGCCATATCTTCTTCCACTATACTGATGCATTTTTCATTATCCCACGTTCACAAACCACCTTAATCAAAGTTTATGATTATATGACGAAACATCCTCAACTTGGCTGAAAACTTTCAGCTAGAAACACAACTTTTCGTGATGTCTTCATTGTGGTTGTAATTTTTATTCTAAAAGAAATGGAGAGTTCATACATCTCCCTTTTTTTGCAGCCTAATCACCAAGTCCTGCTCTCCCCCAACTGATACATGCTGGTATCACCTTCAAGTCTCCAGTTTTTGATCTATTTTTCACCCACCCTAACCCACTTCTAAAGTCTTCCAGTGCTTCCTCTATTAATAAGTTAGTACTTAGGTATCTATTCCTAACATTTCATAGCTATAATTCACTCTTGACATTATCCCAGCCATTTTTATACCTGTTTTTCAATCAATTTACCTATATAAACACTTCAGGTTCCTTGTGGGATTGAATTACACCCATTGATCATAACCTTTGTCCATTTCAAACACAGTAAATCCTTCAGCATTTGGGGGATTTAAACAAATCTCAGCAAATAAGTGTGTTGAGGGGTGAAAGTCTTTTTCTTTCTGTCAACTAGATACCACAGGTAGAAGTCTTGATGTTCAAATATCATTACCAAGAGTACTTCATGAGTACAAGCATAAAAAAAGTGGGTTTTTAAAGGACTTCAAATGGATATGGATTTTAGAATATGCTACATATGCTTTAAAAAAACTAAAAATTGAAGTATCATGATGTGAAATGCACCCAAAAGAACCACTCAAATGTGGAGACCTTGAATATATTTTTCCATCTATAATTCATTGAATTTTCCTGATATGTACTTGGGGAAAACAAAGAAAGCATCTTTAATTCCTTGCAATCAATAAGCTTACCTGAAAGCTCACACACACCACAACTCCTGGGGAGGGATAAGAGGAAGGGGTGAGAACCAAAGCAAAAAAACCCCAAAAAACCTCATGCATTGAGATAAGAACTGTTTAATAACTGAAACAAAAAATTTGAAAGTTATTATAATAATAATAATGAAAAGGATAGCGAGGAATAAAACCCAGGAGAAAGAAGTGATGCACAACACAACTGCTCACCACACCCTGACTGGTGCTCAGCCTGTCCAAGCAGCAATTGGTGAGTCTCAGGTAACTCCCCTCAGTTTACACACTGACCATGGCAATCTGCAGTATGGAATATCCCTTTGGCCAGTTTGGGTCAGCTGTCCTAATTAATTGTGCTTCCTCCCACATTCTTGTGCAGCTGCTCCCTGGCAGAGCAGGGAAGACTGAAAAGTCCTTGATTTAGAGTACATCCTCCTCAGCAACATCTAAAACATCATCAGCCTTATCCTCGTACTGAGGCCAAAACACAGCACAGCAACAACTACAGGTAGAAAACTGACTCTCTCGCAGCCAAAACAGGATAAATTACATGGACTTAAGGCTGTCTGAAATGTTCACCATTTTCAAGGGGATCTCTCAAGTCACCTCCATTTGCTCTGCTTTTGCTCACGCTGCCAACCACGCTGCATGTGTGCAAACTGGGTCCCTTCTGGGAGAAATTCACACAAAAGGCACATTCTGCACATCCCCCTACCTGCTACTGACCACTCCAGCCATAGTGTCAGACAAAAACTAGCCCGAAGTAACCCTCCCAAAGCAGAGCAGAGCCCTTAAAGCCACACTGAGCTTGGGAGCTCCTCACCCTTCCTTCTGCTGAGCACCCAACTGTGATGTTCTCTTCATCATTAGGTCTTGAGAGGCTTTGAAGTCAGAGACTGTTTCATTGTCTTTGATGCCAGTACCTCACAAGCTTTGGGCTGAAACATCCAACTCCAAACCAAACTGTGGTACATTTGATTGAGATCAGATGTTGGATGGAAAGGAAACTGCTTCCTACACCAGCATGACTGATACACAGGACTATGCTCTGGCGTAGTGCAACCCCTCAGAAATTCAACCAAATATTATCTTAATGTCTCCTTTACTGACACAGAACACTGAAGTGTCTTCTCCAGCACTGTTTCAATTTTAGATGTGTGTCTCCTGTTTTTATTCAAGTAGAAAAATATAATAATTTACTTTAAAGATCCACTTAGAAGAGTTGATGCTTGCAAAGAGATCCATCTGCAATGCTTAACTGCAGAAATACATTTTCTTTTCAACTTGTAAAACAGGGATTGGAATTTTGAGGGCCTCTGGTTATTGGTTTATTGGGTAATTGGGTTTGTTGCTATTTGGTATGTTGCTGCATAATTCTATCAGGGTGTCTTTTATCTTTAGAATCCTTATTTTCTTACTAAGTATAACTTTAACTGCATTACTAAAACACAGGAAATGTTTTCAAATAATTTATATATTCTTAATGATTCTGCCTTTCTAATCTCAAGCAGTTACATAATCATAGGACAAGTGATTCTTACTGAATTTACAAAGCAGTAAGCATTTTAAGGTTCTCAGTGTCCAGCAGCTCACAAGCTCAAGAGGATTCTTTTTTGGATTTTTCCATATAATCATTTCCAAAATACTCAGCTTTCAAAAACACAAAATGGTCAAAATGTGTGAAATGTGAAAACAAATTTCCATTTTCTTCAAATAGCAACAAAAGCATTAATTTCAATCTTTTGTTAGTTACTTGCAACTGTATGCCATAATCTGTACATTTTTCTTGTACTTACAGTCCTCCTGACTAATAAAAGGAAAGAAAATATAGTTTAAGGCAATTTGTAGTACTATTAATCAAGTGATGTAAAGCCAAAATAATGAAGTACACCAAAAAAGCTCAAAGTCTTTGCCCCATTTTGCCCTTTGTTTCTTGCACTTCAGTTTAAGATTTTTCATTCAGAGGATTTGTGTTGTTATATTCCCTTCATTGTAACACAGACTTATTTTTCAAAAGATCTTATGCTTGAATTTCTAAAAATAAATTTATTATAATGTAGCAACCCACTACAGAATACATGTACAAACAGCCTGTTACCAACACAGATTTCAAAGCCCAAGTGAAGGTCAGGAAGGAAGAGCTGAAGTTCAATGTCTATGGAAGCAAGTTACAGTTGAACCAGAAATTCCATTTTCCCTTGGCTCACCTGCATCCACTGCCTTGATGACCTCATTCTTCTCCCAGCTGTTTCACTTAAGACCATAAATCTCATAGCATGTCTGAAAGAGCTTCACTTCTATTGAAAGAATCCATGATGTCCACTTAGGCACCTCCAACTCAGATATTCAGTAATGCTAAATCAGAGGACAGTTACCACTTCCAAAAAAACTTCAAAGCCCCAAGTTTTTTAACCATCTACTACAACCCATCAGGTGGGGTGATGCCAGGAGCTTAACCAACAGGAGAAACCATCCTTGCATAAGGATCCATGCTTGGCACTTGGATAATTTGTTTATATCCATGGAGCCCCTGGCACTTAAAATCACAGATTAATTCATTCTAAACAAAATAAGTATTGCTTCTTAGTCATTAGGCACAGAATTATATCAGAATCATTATAAACATAGGCAGCACAGCACACAACTGTACAAAGCTAGGCTGTCACTTGAGGGACAAAGTTACAGCTCAAACAAAGCTTCAGGCAGGGCAAGGCAAGCTCAGAAAAACTGAGGTCAGTGAGTTTTCATGCCAAGGCCCCACAGGGCTGGTACCAGTTCCTAGCAATGGCAGGACTGTGTTTATGTGTTTATGTGGTTAGAGGCTGCACTGGTAGCAAGGTCAGTCTCCAGGCAGGGCATAATGTTGTCTTGAAACTCCTTAAGCATCAGATAAAATATAACTGAGGTCTGTTACTCTCCCTGGGAGATACCCAAACAGCTTGCCAGAAAACACCAGCCCTGCTGGGAGCTCCCATCCACTGCACAGTGGTTGCTGCTGCACTGAAAACAGTTTGTGTGCAGGGCAACCTGGGCTCTGGGAGAATGGGTGGAATTTAGGTGACCCAAAGCTTCATTCAGATGGCTGTTTAGCTTAGCAGGATACAGGAGGCTCCAACCACAGTCACACATTAAGGAAACTTTAAAATAAATATATGCCAATAAGCTTTTAGCTTCATGATGAGTCTGTTGGTAGAATATCTTTTTTTTATTACTTTCTTACATACAGGTGTCTAAACTCTGATTATGCTCTTTTCCAAGTATCAAAACCAGCTTTCTAAATTTAGTGTCAAGGTACAAATTAGGAAGTTGATTTCCCTCAGCTCTCATATAGAAGAGACAGACAAGACTCCTCCAGAGAGTAATTTTGATCATAAGAACTCCCACTTAATTACCATCCCAATATAGCTATAAAGAAAATACAAAAGACTTTTGCTTTGCAATTTTTTATTAAGATGGTACACAGAAAAGTGATCACAAAAGGGGATAAAAATATTGAACTTTTTGAAGAAAACCAAAAAAGGTAAGTCAGACAAAAACTACCTAATAACTGTGAAGAAAGTTTCCTTTCCCATCCTTAAACACACCCTATAAAATAGCTTCCTAAAGCAGTAAGAATAAATACTGGATGCAATTACAGCTTCAATATTTATCTTTCATTTTTTTCATCCTACTCAAAGCACTAAATGCTTCTGTCTTCCAGGTGGTGAAGTGCATATTCCTCAGTATAGGGACAAATCCAGCTAGAGAAGGGAAAGAATGAAAGAAAGAAATAATAACACAAATAACACAGCTACTTAGTCTTCAGTGAAGTATGCTTCCAGTCCTTCCAGTTCTGTATCAGCTTTTGCATTTGAAGAGGTGGGAGTAGAACTTGAATTTATGCTTTCCTGACTATTATTTTTTTGTTGAAAGTTTCCCGAGTTATTGAATTCCTTCTTCAGTTCTCTGCCACCATTTAACAGCTTCTGACTTTCTGTAAAGTACTGATTAGGATGGTTCAAAGAAAACCCAATGTCATCAACCTGCATGTAAAAGGAAAAGAGCACGAAGTTATTACATGTATTTCTAAAAATAATCTTTTTCATATTCAATAACAGATTAATTAACAATTCAGTAAGTTCCAATTTAGTTGAAGAAAAGGGCATCAGTTTGTAAATAATGCCTCAGTAAATGTTAGCATGACACAAATCTAGTTTCATCAGAAATGTTCTTCCTTCATGGTAGAAATAAAGTAACTTTGGCACATTCAAACATTATTCACGGTCTTTACTACAGTAAAAAAAAATAACACCCTAAAACATCTAAAAACATGTAAATAAAATGGCATCACTTTTGAGATGTAGGACTAGTGAATCTACACCTTAAAACCTTTCCCCACCCAAAAGAGGGAGTGAGAGAAGTCTAGAGTACAAATGAAAGTGGAAAATACTGCTAGAAGTTGTAGTAACTGCACAGTATAAATCTAGATCTTAAGTATCAGAGTGAAACTGCAAATGGAAAGGAGTAGCTTCATATCTTTCCCTGGTTTCTGCAGAAGGCACAAATGCAATATTTACAAGGGACTGGGCTAAGACAGAATGCCCACAGATCGAGCTTATCTTTGCTCCATCAGTGCCACCATCAGCATCCTGACTCTAGACACACAACCTGTACCACAGAACTTTTCAGTGGAAAAGAATACAGAAAACTAGCATAAGGTGCAGCAGATCTGTATTACTATTTTCTACTCAGCAGGTACATCCTTTCAGCTCTGGAATTATTTGATTAATCAACATTCAATTAATACTCATCAAATATTTCATATCAACAAAGCTTTCAGCTTTGAAAGGAAGCTATTCTGACATATTCACCACAAACCAGTTATAACTTTTGTATTTCTTTTGGGATGCTCAGAAGTTGGAAATGCTTACTTTAAAAGGTACTTTAACCTCCTATTCATGCAACCTGTACCTTTCATCTGCCTGTTAGTCCATGTGAATTCTAGAAACATTTTTTAAAAAATACTGGTTTTAAAATACATTGGAAGACTTACCAAATACATGCAACACACCATGGAACACCAAGAGCCATATACCTGTAAATTTCTGCTCCCACTATATTCCTTTATTCCCCAGAAGGGCATAATAAGCAACTCTGCACACACTCAGAGTCTCTTGAGGACATCCTGTGGCTAATATAATATGCCAAACCCCATCAATTTAAATTTCAGCTGCTTGTGAATAATCATAAAGCAGAGGATCAGTGTGTGCTCTAAATGGAACCCTGATTAAATGCATTACCACTGCCTAGCTTAGCTCCATTAGAAAATGGTGATATGGATAAAAAAATCTAATTCAGACATGAATTAGCAACTGTAGTCAGTGACCTTGCTTGAAAAATCTTAAAAGTAAGTAACAGTCCTAGCACTCTAATTTGGTACTCAAGGGCATAATGAAAGAAACCCCCAAAAAACCTAACCCAAAGTCATCACTGAATTTGATTTTAGTCTTATCTGGATGAGTTTCATCCAGCCAGCTTTCATCCATGCTCCAATTTTCATTACATGGGAACTAAATTACTTTACACTAAAAAGGCTTAAAAAGAAGTGATATAGTGAAAAACTGGCTTTCCTTTTAGAAGCTCTTAATGAGCTCTGTGTTATTTTTAACATTAAAATCTCAGTTCTCCTCATACCAATTTAAGAGTCACTTTTTAACTCTTAATTTTATTCTACCCTCTTCTCTCCCCAGCAGTTTGGAATAAGCTGCAGAAGCAGCTCATGGTAAGATTGGAGCCTACAACCATGTTTTCAGAGGTGATTGATGGTATTTGTGAGTTTTAATTTGTGGGTTTTTAAAAGCTGTTTACAGGTTGTTAGTTAAAATTGTTGTATGATTCCATGTACCATTTTTCCTTTGTAAACTTGAATGCTACTTAAATAAAACTCTATCAGATGAAGCTAAGACAACTCTTAATTAAAAGAATTCCACCCATTCAAACCATCAATTTTTTGTGATGAGAAGGCCTTAAAAGAGAAACAGGAAGATCTTTTCATTATCTTCATTTGTGATATAGTGATATAGAAAGAATTCTGTTCTCTGTAATTTTCAACAGGGTTCAGTAAGCATTTCTCTGAATAAAAACATTCTGCTCTGGCTGGAAATTCACAAGAAATTTGAATATGAAAATGGAAATCTTTTTTTTACATTAGACTACTCATACAATTTTATGCAAGTTTTACAATGTTTTAAATTCATATAGATCAAAGCACAATAATTTTAAAAGCCTCATCATTAACTTAGTTATAAGTTAGCTGAGACTAACTACAAGAAATAGAGAAAGTAGTGGTATATCTATCTGGAATCCACCACATCCAAAGAAAAATGCATTTTCTGTGCACTTTAAACTTTTAATATGCAAAAGCTTTAAAACTTTAAGCTTTTAACCAAGCAAAAAGACCTGCCACTTCAGACACAATTATATAATCCATCCAAATAGGTGATACTAACACAAGATTTTTTTTTTGATTCAGCACATTTTGCACACACTGGCTCTCATACAAACTCCAGTTTAGTATTCCTGATATGGCAAATATTGTTTTGAAAATCCTGAAATAATAGTTTTGAAGCTGTAACATCTTTGGTTTTTAACCAAGAACTTTTAAAATGACAGCTGATAATGCTACAGCTGATATTAGTGAAAAAACCAGGTGGAGCAATCTTGGTGCCACAGCTTTTCTTTGGGCACACTTAGAGAAGAGTTAACAAATTGCTGACATGTATCTCAGCTCCTGCCAGGTCCATGCACTGGACCACACAAATGATGTCTGCTTTTGCTCTGTGGTTGTGAAAAAGTGAAACTAAAGTTCAGGAGAGGTGTAGCATTGAAGTTAATAAGCCCAGGTTACACAGAATATACAGAGCATCAGCTTTTTGTTAGCCCATATTATTTGAACCTGTGGCACTGAAAGTGCAGGGACACAATCCCCATCACCCACCCCCCAAAAATGTATCTAAACATTCTCACTCTAGTCTCAGCCATATGTATTAGCACAGGCTTGGTGCCAAGCACTAGACTACTGAAGCTGACCATGTGAACTTAAGAGAAATAAAATCTTTTAAAAGTCTGTTACAAAGTCATTGTTACATTGTCAATCTTACCAACATACACATCACAACTTTTAAGAATTGCAGGCAACACCAACAGCTCTTCCCAACACATATCAAACACTTCCATGGCAAAAATTTTACATAAATTAAGTTAAAATTCTCCATGTGAGCAAGTCCATTACTTCCATGAAAATTTTACCTAAGATTGTTCCCCTACTCAAAGAAACAATCAAAGTCATGCTAATTAACTCTTTTGAAATTTCCTTCACTGAAAAACTCTGCTAGTGATATACAGGAAAGCAAAGGTTTGATTGCAGTAAAGGTCACCAGCTTCAGAGACACATCTTTTACCTCCCCATAGAAAATATTTAAATTAATAAACCATATAGTTGCAGAATATCCAAACAGGCTGGTAACAAGTTGAGCAGCTAAATTCTGTAAAAAAATTGCCATCATAAGCATGAGCCATTCAAACTACTGTGTCTGTGTATTCAGCTCTCTCTCACTGAAATAATATCAAGAGCAAAGCAGAAAAATGATTGTGAGTGCAAGCAGCAAAGACAGATATTTATATTACCACAAAATTGATAAAAAATAATGCTTTTCTGGAATTTCCTATAGAAGGATGGAAAGGCAGCTTTCCTAAAATGCACAGTACTGATTTATCTTTTGATGAATGTTGACCTTGGGGTCTATAGTCATTTTGAGAAAATATTATTCCTACTGACATGAGCTTACACAGAGCAAGTGTTACCTAAATTTAAAATTGTACATTATTTTGAATTTCCTTCCAGGTTATTAGACTTGTTCTCACATTTTCTAAGACATTAAAACAAAGTGTTCCTCTCAAAATACATCTGACAAAACAACACTGGACAAAAGCTCAGAGTACACCTTTGCTATACATTCATACATATGACTGCTGGAAATATGTGAAGGCAAACTGTTTCACTTCAATCAATTGTGAAAACTGGTAAGAAAAATGAAAGTCAGTTGTAAATGCCTCTGGGTGGGTCATCTAATCCTCATCCATATTCTCAGTAAGGTAGTTCCACAGTCTGCTGTTTGAAAGGGATGGTTCCATTATTTGGTTTGTGAAGAAAACAAAGCTATAAGAACAGCTGTGCTTCACTGTTTTTGGTTTTTTTATGACAAGGCATCTTGAACCAGTGCACAAGCTGGTTCTTTGAATCAAGAAATCACACAGGAGATGGAGTGTGGCCATTTGTTATCTTGAAAATGTTTTGAGAAAATTTTAAGATATCTTTGCTTGCAATTAAGCAAATGGGAAAGCGCTGAATGCTACTTATCTTGATTTAAAAAAATAATCACACATGGCTAAAATGTGAAAAAATACCAAATAAAAATTAACAAAAGAAACCATGCAAATGCTGGGAGATTAAATTAAGATGTTTTTATCTAAACACATCAAACTTGCTCAGTGTTTTAAAGCCTACAAATTTGATTAAAAACAGGATAGTGAAAAAGCTAAATGACTTGAAATAGATAAGATTTGACAATACTGACCTTTCAGGAAGACAGCATAATACTTTACTACATCTTGTAATGTTGAGGGTATTAATATCATCAATATATAAATGCAGAAAATTGCAAAAGAATATTTGAAATTACTGAAAACTAGCAAGGAAAAACAGCTAATGATGGATGGGCAAACTGAAAATAGTCTCTGGGCTTCATCCATCATTTCCAAGGCCTTCCTCAAGACACAGTGGGTGACAACTGCAGAACAAAGAATAGTAGCTACTCACATCATGTGTCAACTCAAAGAACTTCTGACAGGCCAGTTGGTAATGCATTCCCTTCACCAGCTCCAGCACCTACACGGAGGGAGAGAAATACCACAGAGTCACAAGTAGCACACACACAACTTACTGATACTGTCAACAACAAGGTATTCCACCACAGCCTTGTACAACAGCTCATGGACATTTGCAGCACACCTTGCAGACACCTGTGAATCCTACTAACAACTGAGAACATTTTAAAACGCCCTGGCTGCGTTAAAAACAGGATAAAACCACAGGAAGGTATGCCCAACCCTTAAAATGTAATTTCAATAATCTTAACTTCAAGAAGAAGTTGAATCTATATTTTGGTAATATAATTGTGACAGTTATTGTCAAACTATCATATTGCAACATCTCTTCCATAATTGCACACATAAATCTAGCAATTCAAGTGGTTGAAGCATGAAGCAATCAAGGACATGATTTGTATTTTTATTTTCCACATTACCAGTTCATGCAGATGCACAGTAAAATACTACTGTGCTCTCATCAAGAAAATTTAATGCAAATCCTTTAGACAAGTATCTGTGAGAAGGGAATGCTTTTACCTTCAATCAGATTTGTCCTTTTTGAAATGAAGCTATTTCTAGTCAAGCTCAGCAGAATATGTGAGTGAATAGGCTGTTTTGAACACGTATTAGGAAAATCATGCCATCTTTTGTAAATACAATTTGCTTTCCAATTCTACTTCAGGTAATCTCTTCTGTGCTGCATGAAGTCCCATTCTTATCACCAGAATGCAATGCTGGTTGAAATATTTTAAAGTTTCATTACCTCCTTCCTCCTTTATATAATCAACATGTATGCTCACTCTGCTTATCAAACAGAGAAAATTGCTGGAATTAAGAGATAGCCTCAGTGGAAGGAAAAATAGTTTTCAAGAAATGTTAATTTCAAGCCATTTCCCAAGGTTGACCTTTGTGTCAAACACAGCAATATACAGTTTAAATCCCTGCTGTACTCATTATCGGATGCTGCCTTGTATTTATTGACAGATATATAAATAAATTACATTTGCTGAATGGATAAAAACAGCCACACACTGACAGGAAAGTACTTAGCCTCATTATTTCTCTGTAATAGCCCAACTATTACACTTCTATCCCTCTTGCCACCTCCTTTTAAACCTTCTGTAAAACAGCAAGGCCAAGGCCAGCTAGGCAATGAAGTCTGAAATCTGCCACTATGTGTGTACATATGTGTATTTCCATTTTATTTCTCCTCTCTCCTTGAAACTGACTGAAAAAATTAGTAGTTAAGGATTGAAAAAACTCATCTATTCTAAACACTTCAATTTTATATTGCCTTACATTTGTTTGTTTGTTCCTTACAATATAATCTATGCCATACAAAAGAAGAATCTCTATTTTAAAGAAAATGCTAACCATGTTATATGTATATACTTTCTTAAAAAGTATTTTTCATCTAATATGGAGTAATTATCAGAAGACCTATTTGTCTGTTGGTTAGTTAAAAGAAACATTCACAACATTCTGTAGCATTCACACTTATCCAACCTGAATTTTCCAGCTGAAGTAAGTCAGCTAATTAAATCTAGTTCATAAATACTTATGGTTTTCTCAAAATTCTTCCTTATCTAATTAAGATTACATTTAATAAAACAATAGAAATAAATAGTTTTCTAAATTTATGTGTAAATACATTTTAAATCTCAGACCTTAAGTGAGCAAACAAACTCAGGTATGGACAAACTCTTAGTATAAACCCTAAGAGATTAAAAATTTGGTATGCATGCCAGTTTCAACTGGTCACACTGGACCAGGCTCACATTTTGCATATATGAAAGGGAGGGAGAATAACATATTTAACATATTTAACATATTTAACATATTTAACATATTTAACATATTTAACATATTTAACATATTTAACATATTTAAAGAAGAATAGCTTTAGTAGATTAACTTGCTTTATCAGGGAAGAAGCTGCTAAGAGGAAACACTGCAACAGAATGGAGCCCAGGTAAAAAGGAGACATGTCTGAGAGAAAATAACAATTCTCCATTAAAATAAAACAGATTTAACATCCCTAATAAATATTACCTTTTCTACTACAGTTGTGTCCATAATGAAAGCAAGCTTTCAGCTGTTTTTCCCTAATATTTCCCAGAAACAGACCACCACTCAAAGCTTAATTCACAGCAGCAATCTTTTGCCTCTACAGACACTAAGCTATTTACACTGCATTGCTTTATTTTGTAAGTAAAGGTACATACTCAAGGACTTTTCCTGTTAGTCCTTATGTGCCTTTTTTCTTCACTACCATCTGCAACTTGCTTTTCTGATATTGCTCTACTGACTGCTAATGAGGCTGAGATGATGTTTGGCAGATGTATGCAACCACCTGCTTTTATAGATCCTCAGAATTCAAAGTTGTTGCATAGCAGGATAGTTGGGGCTCTGTAATTATCCACTATTACTTTCAACTTACTCAGTTTGGGTTGTTTTTTTTTTTTTTTAATATTGTGGAAATAACTTACCATGAAAATCTTTCTATTGTAGACTCAGTGACGTATGATTAATTTCTAACTTGCCCTGGAAAGTTTCTTTAGCTGCAGGGAAAATATTTTTATGGACAGCAATAACCTAAAACTTTTTAAATATTAGATCAACAGGGAGAGTATTAGGGTATTTTTTACTGTGGTGGTCTTGTGGTGGGTTTTTTGCAGGCTTGGCAGTTTTTTGTTTGCTGTTTTGATGAGGTTTTTTTCATTCATAGAAACATATAGCCATATCAGAGGCCCAGGCACAGACTGGCTTATTTATTTCCATCTCTGTGAAGAACCGCTAACCCACCAAAACACTGTTGAAGAATATTACACAAAGTTCAGTGAATAACTTAAACAAAACCTTTAATTTAACTCAGTTATCAGGGAAAAAATAGACTTTTAAATTAAGAGAAAAATTCTACTAGAAAGAATAAGCCTTCTACTGAAGTTATCTGCTGTTCATTGACATGAGTATCTCTCCTTAAAGAAATGCTTTTACTCCTAATAAAAATGCAGAAACAACTAATATAGACTCCCTGTTTCTTTTACTCGTAGAATCAGAAATTTTTACTACTTTTTGCTTTTGCGATTGACATGATTTGGGAAAAAGGTAATTTCTCCAAGAGAACTTTCTGAAACAAATAATGGATATTTTGAAATAATTAATTCAAAGCCTATCATTTCTATCTCCCTATATGTAAGATGTGCAGGCAGCACATTACAGTGCATGTAGTACAGCATCACAACAGATGTATTAATCACAGAATCATAAAATGGTTTGAGTTGGAAGGGACCTTAAGATAATCTAATTCAGACCCACCTTTCACTAGACCAGATTGCCCAATGCCCCATCCAACTTGGCCTTGAACACTTCCAATGACAGGACATCTACAACTTCTCTGGACAGCCTGTTGCAGTGACTCACCACCCTCACAGTAAAGAATTTCCTCCTTAAACCTAATCTAAACCTCCCTCTCTTTCAGTTCCCTCTTGTCTTATCACTACACGCACTTGTTCAATATGTAAAAACGTATCTTAACATATACTTTAATCTTTATAGTCTTCAAATTGATTAGCTGTTATCAAACTGATTTCATTAAGATTTTACCTAATTAGCAGTATACCAGAGCGAGAAATGAAAAATAATATACTAGAAATTCAAATGCTATGCACTTATACATTCACACATTAGATGCTCAGCTAATGCTTCTTTCTCCAAGAAGCATTAAAAGAAAAAAAAATTAGCTACTATCTCAAATATAGACTAACCTAAGGAAAATATGAAATTTGATATTAATACAAGTTTAATAATTGAGCTCTTGGAATAAACATCAGGATTAGCTCTCTGCTCTAAGCACTATGGTAACTAGTCAAGACCTGTAATTCATCTGCTGCATTACTTTGAGACTATTACTTCAGTATATATAATCCTAGACAAGATACAGCCTCAGAAAATCTAGACTGGAACAACAGGTTGGATCCAAATACTTCATAGCAAGGAGATTTACATATTTAAATGCTTTGATCACTTTTTTCATTACTGACAGTATTATAAAATGAATGCAATGAAAACAGTCTGAACTGACCACTGAAGTCACATGAAGTCTGGAAGTATTTTGTCTGTTCCATCATGACAAGGTCCAGCTTCCCCTTTTCACACCCAGTCCTACAACAAAGCCCTTTAGGATGGGGTTTGTTCCTACCACATAGCAATCAAATGCTTTATCAGAAACTCTTATGAACCTTAAAGGAAAGGCTGCATGTCAAGAGTATGGACAGCCCCAGAAACAGAAGGCTGAGAACAACACTAGAAACTGAACATCTTGGGTAAAACCACAGCCATTAGGGCTAGACACCAACCCCACATTTTGGGTCACATAATAGCCATGAGGAACAAGCTTCAAAGACAAAAAAGGGCCTTGTTTGTGGGTTTGGAGGGACGATGTGAGTACTCTAAACCAAAATATGAAAATCCCAGTGGAGGACCAATTCATCAGTAAGTAGATAAATTCAAAATAGATGTTGGAAAAATCATCATCATCATCATTCCCAAAATTTTTCAAACAGAGCAAGGAATGAGCATAAGAGGTCCTGAGCCCTAGAAAAAAACAAACCATTTATTGAAATACAGAGCTGAAAGGTCAAGCTCTGAACCATTCATTAAAAATAGGTTTCTACTAGTCTGTAAGGGAGCTCTCATTGGTACCTGGAGTTAACAGGAAGTATAAGAGTCAAAGGGTATGGCTTGAGTAAATACCAGTCTTGAGACAAGGTACTGGAAATGTAGTTACATGACACCATTGAAAGATTGGTAAACCATCCACCCCTGATATCTACTCACAGAGCTAAAGAAAAAAAAACCATTTCTGATAGTCAGCAACTGCCATCAAAATCAGAGAAGACTCCTAAAACCACTGTCTGGACTGAAGGATCCTGAACTTTTAGTCACACAAACACTACTGGACCATGAAAATGGCACAAAATGGAGGGGTAGCAATAATGACAGCTTGGAGACTGATGGCAACTATTTTTCTTCCTCTTCTCCTACGGATATCTCAAAGACTGTCTAATGTAAAAGACTAATTTCTCAGAACCCAGGTACAGCCAACATTTTATTTTACATTATTTTGATAATGTTTTGAGTGGAGGATGTATCATTTTATGGCTTTTTTGGTTTAACACTAGGAGTGGACACTAAAGAGACCTTTACCTTAATTGCACTTAAACACCACAAAAATCATGGACAGGACAACATCCATTTTTGGGCAAAGAAAATTTGATGGAGATGGTTTTTCTTAGTCATTTTTGATAAGAAAATATAAGACTGCTATTGAATCCAAATTCTACTTTACAAAACAAACAAACAAAAAAAACAAAAAACAAAAAACCCTGAGCACATACACAAAAATAAAATCACAATTCACATGAAATAAGGAACTACATTAAATATAAAGAGACTGTCTTTACTGTGCAAATTCACTGAAGAAATAACTTCTACTAAATCCTACCTACACATACAGCAAGGCATCTAAGCCAGTAAATCCTCACCAATCTATCCAATGATTAGCAGGATAAAAATCCCAGACCAGCACTGACTCTTGATGTATATATAAGGAAAAACAGGAAAGATCTCTAGGGCCTCTCAGATATATAGATGCTTATTGATATTAACCAGAAGAAAATATGGAAAAAAATAAAAAGGAAAAAACTCCTAGGAAAAAGTATGAGTATTTCCTTACTACAATGAACAACTAACTCTTTAAAACTATTTTCTTTTAATTTTTATCTTAATCAATCCTTCCAAGGGAGAATACTTTAAGTAGAACTTTCACATTCTTTTCTATCCTGTACAACAGTTTGTTGATGTCTGACAAGCAGTGGTGACATTCCATATGAACTAAAGACAACAACTTAAAGCAGGTTTCTCCTGTGTACCTAAAACAGACTCCAGCCAGTTAATACACAGAACTACTTGGTCTCAGCTTAAATCTCACCAGTACATCTTCTTTCAATGAAAATGATGACAACCTCTTACTGCCTTAAGCTCTTGCTAGAGCAAGCAGTGGGAGTCATAGTTCTTCAGGACACATCTCAAAGTTCCAATTCCTACATTGCTTTTGCTATATAAGATAGATTTTCAATTGAAGTTTAGATTTTTTAAAAGCTGATAAAAATTTCTGCCAAATTTCATTAGGTATTTTATGTGTGTTTATTGTTCAGAGGGAGTTAGCACAACAAAGAATAAGAACTGTATGGGTTTTAGAAGTTTATTACAGAAAAGAATTACATTTGTATACTGACTACACAGTAGTCATCCACAAGTAACTGCAAGAATAAAAATAAAACTCTCTAAAATACTGCCAGATTAATTTAAACTTCTTTTCTAATCACAGTGCAGTAAAACAAAGTATAAAAAAATTCTGGATTTTATCCATAGAAATAAACCTACTCATAATATTAAACAAGAAAAGGTGGTGGTGATAACCATCTCATTAGTAGGAGCATTGCAGACAGAAAGCCAAAATTCTGGTATAAACCTTTTATAAGAAGAAATATTTCACAATACATACTGACAAATTGCATATGGCATTCCTACACAAATAGAAAGTAAAATTGAAAAGCAGTGTCTTATTAACGAAAGTGTCAAGCAAAATATGCATTACCTGAGTTATTCCACTGGGAGAGATCTTGTATGACTGCAGCTTTTGCTTCAGTAGCTCAGGATCACTGTGGCGGAATGGGCACCCTGACAGTAAAAAATAAGCAAACTCACAAACAAGGCTGTTTACTCAGGAGTTAGTGCAGTAAGGCACTCAAGAGACCAGCTAAGCTGTTCCTAATTGTCTAACAGCTTATTAATAGGAAAGTTAATTACCCATGTGTACAATTGCTTTTTTTTTCCTTCTTTAAATAATTACTCTACTGCAGAGTTATCAGGGCACCACAGGCCCAAGAGCCACATAAAATATCCCACCATAAATAGGCCACAATTCTCATTCACTGACAGGAGAAGAGTTTAAGTTAGCTACTTAGTAACAATGACAGTGTTCATACATTTAACAGCTGTGGAACAAACCCAAGAAAATACAGTAATGAGACAACACATCTTTAAAAGCACAGTCCATTGTAAAACTATCACCTTATAAGTATCTAAGAAAGTTCCACTACCTAAGTGAATTTTTTTTCATCCTAGAGTGAGTTTTGAGGCACCTCTGAATGAGTGACTCAGTATGAGCATAACGACAGTGAAGCGAGTGCAGATTTTCTATGTTTAGTCATACAGCTGTAGAAGTTTTTAAAATACCCTAGCAAACTTCTGACTTGCTGTATGATTGAATTTATACCTCAGAACACTTATAATTGGTCATTTCTTAAAGCAACTGCACATTTAAAGTTTCCTTGAACTGCATGACACAACATATATAAAAACAGCAGTTATCAAGTCTGATCTAAAGAAAAGAATTTAAGACGACTAGGGTATGGAAATTAAATACATAATTTAAGAGACTACAGGAGGGAATAACTACTCCAGCCAAGGGCTTCTGCTGTTTGTAAATGTTTGGGGTTTTTTCCCTTAGGGAACTCACCATGATAATCCCCTTGGCTTGGTGGATTGGACATGATAATCTTCATGCAGCTGTATGGGGTATAATCAGTCCTCTTTCCTTCTTTCCCATAGCTGTGACGAATGCTGTAAGCATATCCTTTGTCAAACTGAATAAAAACAGAAGAATAAATTCTTACATATTGGGTCAGTAATTCTATCTTCTCTGCAAACAGAAATACTGAATAAAAAAATAAATTTTCCAAACATACTCAAACTGAGGAAAATAAAAACTTTGTTGCTCGCTGCTAGCTTTGGGTTTTGTATTACAAACTTGCATTTGTACACGTGTGCTTTACAGACACAACTCAAGAGAAATGTGTAACTGCATTGATTTAAGGTCTTTTCAACTGATTCTGTAATGGCTTTAAAGAAAAGATTATATAAAGATCAAAATTTTGAATCCCACAATATTAGTAAATGGAGAAAACATGGTAATTTAAAATCTTTCACAAATGTCCATAAATTGATTGCCTGATCAGGGAAAAAAATAGAAATACAGATTTCTTTACTCAGGTTCACATTCTTGTTCTCCCAAAGTATAATGCTGCACCTATACTTTGCTTCAGCACTGAAGTTCAACTCTTCATGCTCTAAAATGAAGTATACTTTGCCTTAAAAGATATTTTCTCTTTTGTCTACCAATAGACTACCAGCTCCTCCAATAAAATGAATCCTTCTAAAGTACATAGATGTAATCAAACATTTATCTTTACAGCTGAGCATAAAGCTATCAATATATCATTTTAGATAAGTCCTGTGGAAACCATTCAATTATATGAGTTCATGTCATTTTTTACATGGTAATAGGTGACAAAATCTGTAGAGAAATCAAATTACTTAATATACAGATTCCATTAAATTGCATAAGCTACTCTAAGACATCAAGGAACATTTTTCAAATAACATACTTCAAATTCTAAAAACCATAAATATGATAAAATAATGAAGTATCGTATTTAGAATTAGACTTCTTCAGTCTCCCTTTGCCTCAAAAAAGAACTATGACAATACATAAAAGGAACAACTCTGCTCTTGCTCAATTCAAAATTATAGCATTAATCTCAAATTCTGAATCTAAATGCAGACAATTCCCATAAGAACTTAAGGTTTCTTTTCAAAAACCATTTTAAATTATGTTTTTACCTTCTGCTATTTTACTAATAGAAGACAATGTAATATACTGAGAAAAATCATTCAAACATACCACTGCTAACACTACTACTGCAAGGATATTCCCATTTCTACTGATAAAAGTAGTTCACTGTTTGGCCTGTGGATGTCCAAGTAGTACTTCAGAATATTCACATACTTATGAAATCTCTTGACTGGCCTAAAGATGACAAAAACAAAATAAATGCCTGGGGTTTTTTCATATAAATTAAAAAACTTCAATGATTTTGAAAATATAGTTACTTGAAACTCTATAACATATTATTCAAATATACACTATAAATGTGTATAAAATATACACAAACTTTGAGAATAAAATCCTAAATTACACTTGACTCAAACAGTAAAAAAGAAACTTCTCCATTAAGATGCTGCTCATAATCAAGTCAATATAAGAAGAAGACTAAAATTCAGCACTCATCCCTAATAAGGCTTAAGGCATCCAAAGCTCTGAACAAACATTGACTAATTAATCCATACTGTGCATTTGACAAAGTGACTTTACTTTAAAAGACTTTTTAAAAGGCAGAAAGGGGAAGAAAAGAGAGAAAGCAGCATTTTGTTTTCCAGAATAGCCACAGGCAGGATCAAACAGATGGGAATACTCCTTCCTATCTAGTCAACCTTTTTGCTCAGGAGATAAAAGAACTGGTTGGCTGAATAGCAAATGAACACTAATTTTTCTAGCAACAGAGTTGGGCTTACCAACTTGTCACAACAAAGAATTCTCTAGGTGTGTGCTCACACATGGAAGGGCCAGAGAACAGCTCCCCACCCCTTCACAGGGCACCAGCAGCTGCTGGCCAAGTCCTGCTGCTGCTCCTGTTGGAGCTGCAAATTGTCTGGTTATTCCTGAAAAACAGCAAAAGATCAAACACAGAGATGTCTGCATTTTAATTCCAATCTCTGCATGAACTTGTTAAACTGAAGATGGAATCTGTGATCCTGCAGCCACCTATTCTACTCAGAAGCTCTGGAATCTTCCCTCCTTTTCAAAAGATGAATGAAAGCACATTTCATCTTCTTAACAAAGGATATTTGAGCAAGCAATCAAGTTAGACTAATTTTTTTTTTCAAGGGTAAGGCTAATCATGAATGCTTCAGGATGTACTGCTTAGTTTCCTAGAAAATTAACACCCCTCTTTAACAGTTCTGTATACTAAAATCCTGAGCTGTGCTTTTCACATCACTTGCCTTAATACCCACAGAAATTACTTTTAGTACCTAACTCATTACTTTATGCTGAGAAGCAGCTCTTGCGGGAAATAGAAACAACAGCTACATAATAACACCACAGGGCCTTGGGACAGGTTGGATATTTCCCATTGCTTGTAATCCTGCTTGGTTCTCTCTCTTTGCAGTGGCAGATGGCAGAGAATAACACAGCTACCTGGCATAAGTTGGCACATCTGCAGTTACATGCATCACTGAGAGCTCTCTCATCCTCATGATTCAGCTTTTCTTATCATTGATCAAGGAAACAGGATTTTAGCAGGGCCAATATCTGACAGGCTACATGGTCATCCTCAGCAGGAAGAAACCATGAATTGGGACATTTCATTACAGAAAACACATCCTGCAGAAAAGCCTTCTTTGTACACTGGGGAATGAACTCCATGGTCAGCCTCATTCTTTCCTAATACCATTACTCTAGGATGTGCATAAAGGGAAAAAAAAAAAAAAAAACAATCCTGTTTTGCTAGAAAAAGCACCAAGGTAAAATTAAACACGTTTGAAATCTGCAGAAACAAGAAGGCAGAAGGATCTGTTCCTTCCTATTTATTCTAACGCTCCAAACTGAAATGGCTCAATTAAAGCTCCTTGAACAAAATAAATTATAGACAGCACATATCATGCATGTAGGTGTTTGCAGGGTCATTCTAATTGCTTATAAATTGCTTGGCTTTAAACTGTTTTAAAGAAACAACTTAAAAACCCACAAAACTACAATTACCACTTATTCTAACTGCAATCTATTAAAAGGGCATTATGGCAACAACTTGTAAGAGGTCAGATTCAAATTAAGGGATCTGAAAAACCCCAAAAAAATTTCGGTGATTTTTGTAAGAACTTTTGAGGGTCTTATTGAACCCTGATATGAACTTGCTCAACAGTAATGATGCTGCAGGAGCAAGTACATTTCCCTCATACTCTGTGTGACAGTTTCCATTGAGATGAAACAAATAAAAAAACAAAAAAATGATTCACAGAAAAGCTGGGAATGTTCTATACATCCCACCACAGTTGTGCTAAATATCAACAGAAACTGCCAAAGTTACTATGAAACAGTGATACTGAAGCAATATCATTACATTATTGAGATGACCTCCTGCTGGTTACACTTGACAGCAAGGATTCTCTGCAACTTTTTAACTGTATGGCCCACATCAGGACTATCTCACTTACTTTACCTCTATTTAGCTTTCTGAGCTTTCTAAAATCTGCAACACATTTATAATTTATGTGTGAGGTGAATGGGCATAGCTTTTATACGTTGATCAGTGATAAATAATAGTATAAATACAGTATAAAGAAAAAGAGATAGATATAGATACAGACATTTAAAAGCTATAAATTTGCAACTCCTATAGCCTAATACTAGATTACCATATTCCAGATAGAAAGTTCAGGAAAAGCTTTTTTCAACAAGTTCTGATCACATAAACACATACAAGATCTTCAGACATGGAATGAGGATGTACTTCAAAAGGATAATTTGGGAGGTCTATGTTCTCCTTTGAACGGAATTTTTCAACAGAGAAAGCAGAAAAGCACAGGTCATGTCTGCCCCATAATTATGAGTTTGATATAACAGAACACACTTTCAAAAGAGAGCTACAAGAAATGACATTCCATAGCCACTCCAGTCAGTGGCATTATGTTATCACTGACAGTTACTTTCCTTACATCACTTGCCATATTCACAGATTAGTATCTGTAAATAGAACTAGGTGCCCCATAAAATTTGTAATTGAATCTGATATTTAGCATGCATATTAGGAAGGAAAATAATTTGCTGAGAGGTCTTGCAAGCCCTGTATGCTCAGGTTCACACTTGCACAAAACTTTCATCTTTCAGTTAAAACTACTTTTATATATTCTTGTAGGATTTTATGCATTTATTCCTTACAGTACTTATTTATTTAAAGTCTATCAACTAAGCAAAATGCTGCACTAACTTTGTCTAGCTTCTTGGCTGACCACCTGATTAGTTCCAAGTCTGCAAAATTCAAAGAAGTAATGGCTTAACACCTTTTTTTTAAACAGCCATTAGGTAATTTTGTGTCTAAAATTGTTGAGCCTCGACAGATAACAGCTTCATAAATTCATAAATTTATCCCACACAATCGTGTATCTGCTGAAATAATTGGTTCTCTTTTTCATCTATTTCCTAGGCCATTACTCAAATCATTACTGTTGACATTGCTTAGCTGGCATATTTTTATCCAAGCAACTTTTCTTTTTTTAAGCTCATTCTTAAAATAACCTCAACTTGAGAGTATCTTTTTGCAAGCACAGTTGTATTTAGGAGCACAAATAAATGCTTCTCTATCTGCCAACAACAAAAATTTGTCCTAAATTACTATCCTGTAGCCCAATTTCTACCTCAAAGGTGCAGATCAGAGACATCACCTAAAACCGAGCTGGAAAACTACTACATTGAGTAGCAGTCAGCAAAGACCTACTCACAGCAGTATAAAAAACCTTTTCCCCTCCAGTTCCAAGATTATCAAACTACATGAGGCAAGAACCACTTAGTCCTGGAGATGGTTCCATCTGCTATAAGAAAATCAGATATTTTTTTTATATCAGTCAAACACCTTGTATACTACCCATGTGAGCATATAGTGTGTGGCTGATGAACTAGCAAAATCTGACACCATAGGCTTTTATTTACAGCAGTCTAAGCTTGCCTTCATGTAATTTAGCTAAATACACAATTTATATATGCAATTTCTTCTCACATTTACATGCACCAGGACTTTGAATCAGGAAAACTAAAGCATAAACACAGCAGGCTGTCTTCTGCCTCAAGACACTGCATCAAATTATCAGCACAATACATCTTGAAGCTGTCTCTATAAGAACTTAATTTTTTCTTAGGCACATGATTGGTCACCTACAAAACGTTTTATTAGCTACTTCAAAACATTGCAGTGTTCCTGTATCTAAACTATTCTGATGGTTTCAGTTGGGATTAAATTAATTTTCTTTCAAGTAGCTGGTACGGTGCTATGTTTTGGATTTAGTATGAGAATGATGTTGTTAACAGAGTGATGTTTTGGTTGTTTGTAATTAGTGCTTACTCTGACTCAATGACCTCTCAGTTTCTCATGCTCTGCCAGTGAGGAGGTGCACCAGAAGCTGGGAGGAAGAACTGAAGGGAATACATAAACTGCTTTAGGTTGTGTGGGTGCTGCTGGTCACTGCTTAGGGACTGGGGGGCATTGGTCAGCACATGGTGAGCAAATTTCACTTGGTATCACTTGTGCCTTTTGGGGGGGGTTGTTGTGATTTTTGGGGGGAGAGGGTAGAGGAAGGGGGTCCTCTCTCTATTTTTATTTTGATAACTGAGAAAGTTCAACAGAAGTAGAATAGCAACTAACTGCACCTGCAGAAACAAGATTCCACTCCACACATCTAAATCCAGACATCTTCCATTATCATCAATGGTGGTCAATGCAATCAGAGGAGTCTGGGAAGCGATTCCATTTGCCCTGGAGGCTCATCAAATAAATCATTCTCTACACAATATTGACTACCTAGGCTAGATTTCTATTGGTCATAATGGCAGTTTATAATCCAAATGTAAAGAGAACGTATATCAAGAAGAAACTCAGTATGTCTGTATCAAAACAGAGAGAAATCCGTATTTACACACACCTATACCACAGCACTGTGTATTACAGATTCACAGAGAAGATGGATGAAGACTGGCCAGGGACCCAAAGTCCAAAAACTAATTTACTACTGCTAGTTCAAGCTCTATCAATTCCCTAAACAGGAATGTTCTCATATGATATTCTATAATTTTATTTGAATTTTACCCTAAGCCCCAGATTTTCAAACGTGGCAGCATCACTCAAAGAGATTCAGTGACTGAAAACAAAGTGATAAAGTTATCAAAATTTGATATAACTGTGACAAAAAACCCTGCCTTTTACTGGGACATGGTTAAACCTCTTGGACAAGGACCAGTGACAGAACAGAAGGATATTAAGTCCCAATCACAATTTCAAGATGTCAGCAAAACCTCAGTGTAAGTGCAGATTTTAAAAAATTATTTGTTTTCTATATAAATTGATCATTGGGGAAAAAAATCAAATAATTCTTAAAATAAAATTAAAATTAATTAAAATAAGGAGACTGAGTAATGAATACATTTCCTCAGGCTGATAAGTATTTCTTATGTTTCTAAAGTAAACATATACACTTAACTTTTTGAGGCAGTCATAAAAGAATGACAAAAGCAAGGCAATGAAACACGAAACAGTACATGGACAGTTGATGTTTATTAACTCTTTTGAACATAAACCAGATATTGGAGCTCTCCTAAGAGCATAGTGTGGCCCAAGATCACTGGCATTCTCTCTCTAAAAACACTGCTGTTAACCCAGATTTTTTTATTTATTAAGAGGACAATAAAAGACAAAATCACATTTTAAGATAATGATCAAACAGAAATGCAGAAAACCAGATATCAGCTGTCATAATAAAGAGAATTGCTTGCATACAAAGAACATTTTATATTCTATCTTATGCAAAGTGCACTATAATCAAGACATATTTCAAATCTAGATTGCAATTATGACAAGAGCCTTTCTGCACTTGACAAAAGAAAGCTTGTTTCAAAAATGCACAAGACTATTTTCTTTTTTTTTTTTTTTTCCTGACTAAAAGATGACTAGACTGCAGGGAAAATGGGAACAGAAGAATAAAGAAGCTCTGCTACCAGACTGCTCTGAAATGTCTCAGAAGAAGTAATACACATCTCATTTGCAGTGCCTGCTGTAAACTTCTAAAGCCAGGGAAATAACTGCAGTAACAAAGGACAAGAAGGAATCTAACAACTGTAATTGCTTTTTTTTTAAATAGTGTTAGAATTCACTAGCATTGCCCCAGTTTTCATGCCCCAAATTCAACTCCATTAAGTAAATGAAATTAAAAAACAAAATAAATTGAAATTTAAACAGCAAAACTTGTCATAAAGGCCACGTTTTCACTCCTACATGTACAGCAGGTGACAAAAAAGCCCAAGGAAACAGAAAACAAACAAACAAACAAAAAAACCCAAATCCCCAATAAACCCACAAAGAAACCATATTTGAGGACATTTTGGTTTTCTTCTTTGTAAGTGGACTTAAGAGATGCAAGAAGCAAAAGCACAGCACATACCACATTCTATGGAATTCATTTTCACACCAAATAGCATTGTACATTTCATATAAAATTAGAATCCAACATTCTTTCAAGAAGTAGTAACACCTAAAATGTTGAAATACTTAAAACCTGTCATAGCAATTTCCTATTCCTAAATCAATATATAAAACTACAAAAACATAAATTGCACATAGAACAAATAATGTATGAAGATCTGTTCTGCTTTTATTCACGATGTTCAACACATTTCAAAGACACAAGGCAGAATGTTAAATGAATTCCAAAAGCAAAAGTACATTTCTATTTACATCGTGCCTATTGTGATATATCAGCAGAGTGCACATTTGATACAATATGCTGCTTCTCTGGATGACTGAATATAAAACACAGCCATGATTTACTGGCAGAATATAGACTGAATATGACAGCTATAGGATGTGACAGCAATTACATGGACATTATCAAACAAAAGTATTCAGAATTCTGAGTTCTATTTTTGAAAACAGTTTCACAATTACAGGATATCTGAATATTTGATTAAATTTATTTAAAATTATTTTAAAGCATTATTTCAACTAAGAATGTCAAGATCAAAAAATTTATATCCAAACATTTCTATTCAAAAAGCACAGGAACAAAATTGGAAGAGACCTGCTGTGTCATTCAGCTCATCCTGGAAGGTAATAAAAGTATGCAGATGAAAAGATTTGCACCTCAGAAACTGCTAACTCCCCAGAATTTGGGGGAAATAGCCAAAGAGCTTAAATACATTACCAGCAGTGTGTGCAGTGAGCATTTTTCAGCAGATGGTTAGAGAGAGGTGTGTGGTTCAGAAGGTATTCAAAAGAGTCTGCTAAAAGCTCCATATTTAGCTCCATACTTAGTGACACACAGATACTTCACTATCCCTAAACTTACACATTTATTAGCCACATAGGCAAATCCATCTATTCTCTTAAAATGTCATGGAATGACTTTTTTCCTGCTGCTGCAAGGGCCAATAAAACAGAAACAGAAACCTCTTCAAGTACAGTCCATCTACACTGATAACGAAATGTAAGGACTGACAAGTGATTCAAAACTACAAAAGGAATCTTAGAAAATTAAAGGTCTGGCTTCAACATTCATTTTTATACATGCAGGTCTAACAAGACACTACATCATGGAATATCTACAGCAATGTGTGTTGCTGAGAATAAAACAAGTCATAAGAGCAGATTCTGATCTAAATTAGTTTTAGTACAGGAAAGGTAATTATTGCTTTTACTCTCTTCACTGCAAGAACCACACCAGCTGGCTCATACATTAGATTATTAAATACAGATTTCTGTGTCTATGTAACTACTGTTCTGTTCTATGTAACAACTACAAAAAGTGATCCTATTTCTTTTTATGGTAGCTAGCACAGTTAAACATCATTAAAACTATGCTAGCACTGTTAATGTCCTGGAAGAGAGATTATAGGGATAGAGAAGATCTCTAGCTAAGACATGCCGCAGGCTGAAAGACTGTCCAAAATTTTTCCTTTTAACATAATTCAGAAGATGAAAACTGAAAATCATACATTTTTAACAGGTTAAAAAAAGGCTGAACAAATTAAAGCACTTTAAAGTGCATAATCACAGGCAAATGCCACCAAAACTTTGCATTACAACAAAGACTGCAGAGTTCCAGTTTCAAACAGAACAACTGGGAAAATTGAAAAAGGGATTGAGTTTGGAGTGAAAGAGCACACATTTTTATCATCAGTTATTACTGTGATCCCTCAAACATTTATGTGCACACTCTAGCCTTAATGTATATTACAGTCTAATACTCTTCAATGTTTTCTAGTACCTCATCTTCAGCTGGAGTTCATTGGAATAATACCCATGAAACAAAAAAATGGTGAAAAATAATTGGTCTATGCCAGATCCAATTCACTTGAGAAATACTGCTTTAAGACTTTGAATCTATTATGCAAAAACTTGCATTTTTTTAACTAGAAGTTTCTGCAACAAAAATACTCTCTTATGAAAAACAGTTATAAAATGAAAGTGAAACAGATTTTTGTCACTATTCTTAAGCTTAGATAACACTAAGAGACACCAATATGCTGATTTTTAATTTAAGGCTTGAGAAAGGAAAGTTTCAGAGGGAAATTATGGCTGAATTTAATATGCATTTATGTTAGCTACAGGGCATAATTAAAACATAATTATGTTCCAAAGACATTTTCTCCTTAGCAGCCTTCACTGATAAACCCGTAAGCACCTTGGGTTTAAAAGGTCAAGCAATACTGTTCAAAGTAAAATAAATTCTTACAAGTAAAAGGTAAAAAAGGGTTTGCTTTGTTTTTATTTTCTAGTGCCCAAAACTTCCAGTGTGTCAGTCAAAAACAAATTATATGCAAACTGAAAGAAAACAGTATCAAGTGAAGTTAGATTACTCCTCTGCCAAAAGGATGTGGTGCAGCATTTGCCCTTGGAAGGGATATGCATGCATATTTATGTTTACATAAAGCTGTAAGTTAACTTTTCAGTGTTGATTATGTATATAGCATATTGGCAGAAATGGTGAAAAAAATTACTTTCATTTCACTTTCCTGAAATAAGTGGAACATGTATCCTTACATTCCCATCTGATTTTTCATCATCTGACTTATAATGCGTAAACCAGAATCCTGATGTGTTTTGTTTACTTGTCTAATTTGGAGGCAAAAGTAAAACAAACTATAAGAGAAACAGCCACAGAACAGGTCTGTATTTTTTTGTTTAGTAAAGAGATTAGAGCAGCAATGCCTACAAATATGTGTGACAACTGTGAACAGTGTAGATGTTACTGGTAAATCTCTTTGCAGTAAAGTCAGAATTTTTAATCCATCAGCAAAGCAGAAATGGTATCAAATGCTTTGTAAAACTTAGTACTATTAATCACATCAGGCAGCAACATCCACAAATGCAACATGGCATCTTATTTTATGACAGCAATTCCATATTATTACTTATATCTAAGTCCTAATAAAATCATTATCTGATGCAAACAACTTTAAACAATTTTGATTCGATCTCACGATGCTTAATTAAACAGGAAAGAAACAGCTCTGATTAGATGAGCTAATTTTCTGCAGTCTTTCCAGAATCACTGTGTACACAGGACAAAACACAAGTAATACTGCCAAGGCTAACAGGGACTTCCCTCTAGCCATGGCTACAACTTTACAGGCATTGTTATCATCTCTACGTCTGATACAGCAAGTAAGGAATGTTGTCCCAGTTCCGTTCTATGATCTGGCAGAATTTAACAGGACTCTGCAAGAAGTTATTCAAGTATGATCACAAAACAATAGAATCATTTATGTTAGAAAAGACCTTCAAGATTGAGTCCAACCATAAATTTAAGACTGCCAAATCCACCGCTAAGCCATGTCCCTAAGTACCCTCCTTCTTGGAATACAATCAAATGCAGCCTCTGTGAGTGTGCTTTCTCAGTCCTCTCACTTCCAGACTGCACTACAGATCTCCTTCCTACTGCTGCAGGCACACAAAACAAATAGACAAAACCAAACCATGCAGACCAGTGTGTGATTAATCCATAAACGGGACTCTGATGAGCTTTCAAAATTCTGAAGCACTCCACAGGAGAAGGGAGTAGAATGCTAGCAAGCATAAGCAAATGTGCACAGGACACACAGGACATGAAGGAAACAAAGGATAAATTCCCATCTGTAAAACACAACTTTAAATAACAATATATGACAGCAAAAATCTTGCACAGACTTAACATACATACTGTGATAGCCATAAAGCCAAAAACAACTCAATTTTAATGGCAATTGAAGCTTATTTTCATTCAGCTAAAGAAGGATATTATGACTTTATGATTCTATGATTCTAAACTTTGTGGCCAAACAAGAGGTTTTTCAAGAAGATCCTAGCTGTCAGGCTCAGCTCTAACCATTCATATGGAACCAAATGGTAAAGAATAATAGCTGCCCTCAACATAAGCCCTTAGGATCTTCAGTTATTTTAGTCTTACTCCTCACTGCATATTAGCAAACTACCATAGCCAAAGGAAAAGAAAAAATCTTTTTCCAGATATAACCAACAAGATCACTACTAAATCAGCTTGACTCAAATGTAACACCAGTAATCCATGTATTAGCTTAAAGTCATGCTTTTAATTCTCATGCCTGCTTGTATAAATTTGTACTATAAAACAAATTCTCTCAAAATGCCTCTTCTGCATATGGCTTATTAAAATACAAAAGGGACTCCAGACTATTCTCTTCAGCCAGGATCAAGGCAGCTAATCAATCTCAGCAGCCATCTGTCTTCATGTGAATATCACCTTCAAAACCAGATATGTCCCATTTGAACACCACACCTGTTCCCTCCAGGCTTCACCTTGCATGCAAAAAAATCACTAAGGAAGTTGTTATATGAAAGGAGTAGATCTCCTGATGTTTGACTCACTGATATTAAGCTGATTTCTGGAAATTAACATGAATAACTTTTTAAATTGTTCAGTGTATCACTGTCTCAGAGGCTGTTCAGCTCCTAACAACAACTCAACATATAATTTAACATCTTGGTTGAGTCACTAAGCAGTTACACACAAATAATCTGATTTCATAGATTTGGATTTCTTCTCTTTACCTGGCTATTTTCATTAGCCTCTGGGGTTAAAATTCAAATTTTTATTTTTATTTCAAGCCTACATGCCTAGGATGTAGAACTTGAACCATCTACTTACTGTCTTGAGACCCCTAACAACTGCACATTACTGTATTTTTCTTTGAACTTGCATTGAAAGAAAAAGTTTAATGTTAATTAAACAGTACATTTGGGAATAAAATTGAGTCAGGCAAATGAAAAATTCATTTTCATGTTTCTTCTGACAATTAAATCACTCCTAGCCTGTTAATAAAGAAATTTCAAGAGTTAACTTTGTAGAATAAAAAACACATTTTGAAACATACTGTTTGAAACAGTTATACCACATAAGTATTGCCATTCCAAATATAATAATGTTACTAATGGAATGTAATTTGCCAAAACATAATAAAAATTATACTCAAAATCTTTAAAATTCACTTGTTCTATTTCACTACAACTAAAGTATGAAATTATAAATTCCAAATAGTCAAAGACAAATATAATAAGTGGTTCTACTGAAGCTAATTTTTATAGTCATTGGTGGAAGGAAAAAAAACTTCGTGATTTTATGTTAAGTTTAACACAAAAATACAATTTAATCATTAATGTGAATATCTAGACCCCCTGATAACCACTGAAAGCAACAACAATATTCTTTACTATATTAACATTTTGTTAACACATGGCAACTTTGTTACCACAACATAGTCCTCCACTGCAGAATTCAGAAAATAAGATCTTATGGCCAATATATGCTGCACTTTTATTACAGTTTTGTTTTATATATCCTAGAAGAGAAAACAACATCTTCTTGAAGTTCTAATTTAGTCTTTATATATCTCAGGAGAATTCAAGCCTGGTCACTTATTTACATTATAGTACTACTGATGTACAATTTTTTAAATTACATTTTAATCTATATAGAGGGATTGCAATTTTGTCCTTACCTCTAACATGTTAAATATTGTGGCTTGCTGTCCAAAATGTCACTCTAGCCTGCAGATTTGTAAAGTTTAAATAATTCAAGAATGAAAATAGCAGATAACATTCAATTAGAGAATTATAGTTAAAAATGTGACAGAATAAAGATCCTTTTCTGATTTATGAATCAAAACATTCCTATAATTGTAGCCAGCAAAACCCAACATAAAGGGGGCAAGTAAGGAAAAAAAAAATCTAAGAGCAAAACAATCCACAAATCTCTCTAAGAAATGAGAAGGCAAAATACCAAACCCAAACATAACCAACTGACAGAGAAAATATTTTTGAGGATTTGAGCAGGTGAAGGTTGTTTTAAAGAAGCACCATATCATCCATGTACTATAAATTGCACTGGGGATAGTTGCATGTGCTTAAAAGCACTGACCTGAAGATTGCCAAGTGCCCACTTCTACTTTTGTTTGATACATATGGCTTTTTAAATAATATAATTGTATAGACTTACAAAGCATTACAGCACAAACATTTCCAATTTGCATCTATACATTATATTTGTTTATTCCATACTATCTTGTCTCCCTCTAGTGGCTGGCTCTCACAAACACGGGCTTCTACCTGGATTCAGCCCTGTCTGCAGGGACCTCAGGAGATCCCTAGTAAAAGCTCACCCTCAAGGAATTTCTGGTTGGCCTTGGTAGAAACACTCATCATGAGCTTTTTGCAATCAAGGTAAAGGCTCACTTTTGAATCCAGACTCAAGAACCTCCTAAGAACATTTGGAAAAGAAATCAAAGAGCCAGGAAAATAAAGTCACTGGAACTATCATTTGGGATATATTGTCATCTCAAAGTTTCATTGTTTTTTAATAAAGTAGGAGACATATTTCTCCACATATTGATGCAGTATATGTCTGTCACGTCATCTGTCATCAGCTTCATACATGATCATCATAATACATCAAAGATCAACTGCAGTTCAAAAGCTTCATTGTGAAGGGTTTGCTTCTTTACCAAAAACAGACTCTGAGCAAGGTTGAATTTGAGTGAACTTTTCTTTTCCTTCTTCCAGCAAACATCTGTCATGAGGACCTTCACTAGCAGGAAGGGATGAAGAGCTGTACCTCAGAAAACTAGAAAACAACCTGTTCCTTGCCATTTGCAATCAACTGTGATAAAAAACAATACGCCCATGAAATTACAGTTAATTAATCTGGAAGACTGAGTCAGGATGAATAAGAGGCTTTGCTAGCCTGAGTGTCACCACATCTCTGAAGAAAAAGTCCCAGAACACAGGGGCTAAAGAGCCGTGTCTCGTTTCCATAAGAAGCTACAAAGACAAGAAAGCTTTTCTGTCACAAGCATAATTTTGTAAATGTAGCAATTCAGTTTTGCTGATTTATTGAATAAATAAACCCCCACACTCTTGCACAATTCTAAGATGCACTTCAGTAGCAATTGCAACTATAATTATAACTAGTGCAATATCACACTGCAGTACTAAAGGAACTACTTTTCAACACAGGAGTATAACTAGCAACTGCTACTTCTGCACAAAGAGGTAAAAATTCAGAGTACTAGAAGAGGGCATTTCATACCACCATACACCAATTATGCTAAGAAAAAGAGCATGTATCACAAATACATGTAGCAATGGAAAGCAAAAAGTGAGGGGCTGCCTTAAAGCCTTCCAGCTGTCTAAAAATCTCAGATCCAGGCTATTAAGGAAAGAAGTAACTGAATAACACTTTAAAGAAACTGATTCTGCTTTCCTTCCTTCCTTTGCTCAAAATACTGCATTATCTTCACCTTCTCCTTTTCACATTCACAGGTTAATCTTACAAAAATATCTGAAAACAGTAACAATCTCCACTACAATGACCTCTGTTAGAGGACTTTATTTTCAACTATGAAATCATTTTTACACATGTACTCTATTTGTCCTGTCACTTACTACCTTCGTGTATTTTTAAACCACACTGGAGTTATAACCCCCTCACTTTTTTTTTTTTTTTGGACAGGGTTAGGAGTTACTTTTTAATCAAGAACAGTGAAAGACCCTATGGGAATCAATATTTGTTTAGCATAAGATTACAATTTATAGAAAAAAAAACAGTCTTAAAATAACACTGAAGTTATGAAGCCAACTGGCACAGCCATTCATTCAGAAGTTATGCGTGTACTCCTATTTGGCAGTTGATCCCTTCATCTGAAAAACAACAATTTACCATTTAGGCACTCTTAACCTAGCAATTTGCAGAGTTATTTTAATTGCAGTGCCTAAATTAGAAAATGTTTTGTTTTGCATTCTGCATTTGGCCCTGCTGTGAACGTGCCAATACACACCATTCCCTCCCCCACCTCACCACCAGAGCATCTCTGACAGTTTCAGCACTTTCTTTGTACATGTTACTTGATTTTTTTTTCCCACTGACTAAAGGGTTTCACACTTCATTCATACCTCATGGATGCCTCTCTAAAGGTAAAATATAATTTCTTAAAAGCTTTTCTATAGTGTTTTTGTCAATGAGCCCTGAGGTATGCCTGAATAAGTAAGGAGCTCTTTTTGGTGCAAATTGTCCATACGCCTATGCTTAGCCTGGAAGCCATGCTTAGCCAGCTCACTGCTGATGTGTTCATGGCAACTTCCTTCCTGCTGAAGACTAAGGTTGTGTGCCAAGAATTCCTAGGACTGAGAATTGGCATGGATGTTGCAGCTATTAAATACAAAAATGAACAAACAATTTTGAAATCATAACCATTTCCAGCAAATTGAACACCCCCTCTTTGCAATGTAAGAGTCAGTAGGTAATACATCATTAACCTTAATCTTTACAAAGTATCCTGCATATATCTTCACAATGCTCCAGTAAAATGAAACAGTGTAATTAATTATCTCCACTCTACAGGAAAGGAACAATGGCACAAACCAGAAAATAAAAATGTCAAAAGAAGACATTAAACATTTTATGACACTACTGTGAAAAATCACAGGCCACCAACCTCAGAGGCATGAAAAATCAGTTTCCCTTTTTATTCAAAACTGAAACTGGTTATCTAGAACTTGAAAAGGACCAAAATTACATGGAAGTAGCAGCTTGCTTGTGAAAAATGCAGTAACCAAACTCCTTGTTTGATTCACAATGTGCTTTCTAACTCTTGAAGCTAAACACAGGATCATGAAACTTCATTTATTTCTAGGGCCTATCAACAGAGATGCTATAACAGAAAGTCATAACCCTGTGATTGAAAACAGGATCCATGGTGCATACATGTCTTCATACATGTGCATGTACATATTTGGTCAAAGCACAAGTAGGTGGAATCACATGTGCTCTCCCAATATTTTTTGAAACAGAAATAACAAATGTGTGTTTTTATACTGTTATTTCTAACAGTTTGTTTTTTTTATTCTTTCAATTCCTTTAAGCACAGGATATGGCAATTGAAAATTCTGGATTTTCCTTAATTTTCAGCTAGTGTTGTGGGCTGACCCTGGATGGATGTCTGGTGCCCATCCATATTTATGACTGCCCTCCTCAGGTAAACAGGGGAGAGAAAATACAATGAGGGACTCATGGGACAAGATAAGCACAGGGAGGGATCACTCATCAGTTACTGTCATAGCCTAAACAGACTAAACTTGGGAAAAGTAATTTATTACCAATCAAATCAGAGGAGGGAAATGAGAAATAGAAACAAGTCTTAAAATACCTTCCCCTCATCCCTCCTGTCTTCCAGATTTGACTTTGCTATTTATACAATATACAGGGCAAAAAAAAAGTTGGCTAAAAAGAATTATGTTACATACCTCTTCAAGACCCAGAAGATAGATCAACTTGTCTGCAAAGTTTTTGGGAAGGAGAGAGGGATTTAAATTATTTCAATGAGTATCTAAATCTCTGCTTATCTAGTTTGTTAAATGTGATATGATTTAAAAGGAGATAGGTAGTCTGTTAAAAAAATTCAAAATGCATTTTTTTTACAAAAGTCTCAAGAACATCTCTTTAGAGTGGCAGTAAATTTTGCAGTGGAATGCCAATTAATTACTAGTTGTATTGGGTTTATGTGGCCAGGTTTTGGTAGTGGATGGGGCTACAGGGCTGGATTCTGTGAGAAGCTGCCAGAAGCTTCCCCCATTGTCTGACAGAGCCAACTGGCTCCAAGAGGGACCCCCTACAGGACAGGCTGAACAGACAAGCTGATCTATCTTCTGTGTTCTGAAAGAGGAGTATGTAACATAATTCATTTTAGCTGACTTTATTTTTTGCCCCATATCTTGTATAAATAGCAGTGGCCCAGAGAACACAAGGTAATGGAAGATTGTGTACCAAGCACTCCAAAATACTTCACAGTACTCCAGAAGGCTGAGATCTCACATTGTTGAATACAAAGTACTACACTCCCACAAAACTGAGATAAGGTCTGAAACTCTGCTCTAACACATACCACAGGCCAGGTAGAGAAGGATGAGAGAGGAAACCTACTTCTTTATACCTGAGCTGTTCAAAATAAGGAGCAGTTCACAATCCTCCAATATCAGACATTACATCTTCCTCACTCACAAAACTCTCAAAAATATTGGCAAGAGTAAGGCCAATGACTACTATGTCAGTAATACCTCCCATTGCAATGAACAGTATTTTCTCACTATTTCCTTGAACATATTCTTCTATCCCCAGTTTCTTCTTTCATTCTTCAACTGTAAGTTTTATAAGGCAAGACTACTTCACACAGAGCTGTCCAATTAAGATATTTTTATTAAACAACTAAAAAGGCTAACCTTGTCTTTCAGGCAGTACTGGGTTTGGTCACTTACCTGCTTGGTGAATAAATTTAATTACATAGTACCTGTGTTTTGCAAACGACACTGGTGTTCTAGTAATTTACTGGTAAGGTTTATCTATTCCACATTTATAAAAGCCTCTTTATGGCTTGCCTTTTTTACCAATTGTTCAGATCAATGCCCAACAAAATGATTAAAATATAAGCGAAGAGAGGGAAAAAAAAACACCCAAAACTTCCCACTTTTAAAATACATTTTTGTACCTTCTGCCCAATTTTCTACTTCAAAAAACATCTATTCAAATCTGTAGCACAACGTACACAGTAACCACATCTCCACATTTACACATTGAGATGGGTTTCAATTGCTGAATTACCTTGTCTGCATCCACTTTTCCTCTGATAAATTCTTTCTTCCAGAATTCCAGTGCCTGCTCCAGGGTGAGGCCGATGCCTTTGAGGAAGAGCCCGTACTGCATCCGCCCTCCGTGGCGGAGGTGGTGGCTGTCACGGAGCGCTCGGTGCAGCTGCCGCATGCAGAGGGGGAACGACTTCACACACAGCTGGCAAGAGAGGAATTTCTGTTCAAGGCACACTGATCATTTAATTTGTGGGATATATGTTTACTGTGGTTATTAATTAACTCCATTTGAAAATGATAACGGCTGGAAGAAAAGATTGGCATGTACAGAGAGCCCTGGGACTGAATTCGTAACACAAGTGAGTCCATAAACTATCCAATTCAATAACCATCTCAAGAACAAAATCCAGAGGACAGAGTAATACAGGTGATAGTATCAGACTGTCTCCAGCTACAAAGTAACACAGTCATTGCTGTCAGGAAAAAATATATCCACGCTTGCATTACAATATTTCTTGACTCTGCTTTATTTTATCATCTGGAATGGCAAAATGACCTTTGCTGGAGTTTTGGGGGGTTGGGGAAGGGGAGGGGATTTTAATTCACTCCCAGAGAAACATCATCATGGTTAAGATGGATGCTGAAAACACACGATTCCTAAAATTCAGATACAGGAGTTATAATCTGTTTTTAATAGACTGTGCAATTTATGCATGGTGTTCTACATCCCACGTTTTACTTCCATTTTATTTACTTCCTTGTTTTCAAAATCCTTCCTGTAAATCAAAAAACAGCATTGAAGAGACTAATACCGCAACACTAAACATCATGGTTTGCAAGATTGTTAAATAAAATTTTGTTAAATTCTGCTTATAACTTAGATATTTGTGAAAGTACATAGAATTGAACAGCAAATTAAGCATTTCACTGCAACTTTACCCTTCTGAATCCTGAATAGATGCATCTTCAGCTAATTCTGCCCTGTTTTGAACTTCAATGCAATTTCATTCAACAGTTACAAAGAAAATATTAATAAAAAAGAAGATAAAGGCTTTATATTTACTTTGTACATGGAGTACTTGAATTTAAAATGTTATAGTTCAACAAACTATATAACTCCAGAAACACAACTTACAGCATCAATTTGCTCTAGAGAAATTTTTCCAGTGTTATTCTGGATGCTGTAATCTGGGCCAACATAAGAATGGCTGAAAAAGAAAGCAAAGTATGGCATCAGTTCAAGCAGCTGCAAAATATTTTAAATTTACAAATTTAGAAAGAAAATAATTTTTCAATTATAGGCTGCAAATATTTTATATCAGGCAAAACCAAGAAACAAGTAATTAGGACTCACAAAGCCAACATCAGAGCACAGCAAAGAAATCCTCTTTCCCTTTATCTGAAAGGAGAGGTGAAGGATCATACAAGATTTAGATCAGAGAGACCACTGCAGATCATCTAGTCCAACTCCTATTCAAAATGGTATTTGCTGCAGCAGATTGCTTAGGATCTCATAAAACTGGGTTTTGAGCATATCCAAGGACAGAGACTCATAACCTTCTGAGCAACCTGATCCAATGTTCAACCACCCTGTCAATGAAAACGTGTTTTCTTATGCTTAGGTGGAATTTGCTGCATATTGGCCTCTGCCCATTGCCTTCTGGCCTATCTCTAGATAACACTAGAGAGAAGACTCTCACTCTTCCTTTACTCCCCCTTATCAGACACCTGTTTACATGCACTGATAAAATGCACACACACTCTTGCTGAAATTTATCTCCTCCAGGCCAAACAACCTCAGTTCTCAGTCTCTCCTCGTACGTACTGGGGAGCCCAGGATTGGACACAGCCCAGCAGATGTGGTCTCACCAGGGCTGAGAGGAGTGGAAGGATCACATCCCAACACGCTGCAAGTGCCCTTTCCAATGCCATGCATGAGGACTGTTAGCTTTCTTTGCTTCACAGGTACCCTGGTGGCTCACAGCTTGCTGTCCAGCAGGACCCCCAGTTCCTCTTCTGCCTTCACAGCCATTCCACCCTCAACGTACACTGGCACACAGGGTAATCTTCCCCAGCTGCAAGCTTTGTTATCTCTCTTTGTTGAACTTCAAAGGGTTCCTGGCAGCCCATTTCTCTCTCCTGCCCAAGTCCATTTGAAAGGCAGAGCACCCATCTGGTGCAAACCATTCTCCCCAGTTTTATATCATGTGAGATTTGCTGACTACACACTCAATTCCATCAACCAAGGCAATAAAGTAGAAGCTAAAGACAGGACCCTAGGTGCTCCACTAGGGATTGGCCTCTAGCTGGTCTTAACATCTCTGATCACAAACCTTTGAACAGTGCACTTAAGAGCTTTTAGTCTACCTCAGTGTCCATTTACTTAGCCCATACTTCATCAGTTGTCAATGAAGGTGTTGCAAGTGTCAAAAAGCTTGCTAAAGACAAGATGAACAACATCCACTGATTTCCCCACCCTATCTATTGACTCTTCTATGACAAAATGACCGGCTATGAGGTTAGTCAAGAAAAATTTCCCATTTGTACCTCTACACTGCACTCTACCACTCATGGTCACCCTCTTCCTAATCTGGATCTGAGATGAGGATTCTTCTCTTTACTCTTTGTGAAGCCAGGGTAACTTTTTGCTTTCTTCCAGTAAAAAAGAATCTTTCTACTTTGCCACTTGTGTACCACGAAAACAAATTTAAACACAATCTCCCCCAATGTATTGCTATGGATAGGGGAAAAAGTAAAAACTCAAAAACTAAAGAGTAACAGTAAATCTGGGATGGCTTTTCCTGCATTACTGACATATCAATACAGTTAAGTCATAACCAAAATAGCACAGAAATTTATTTACATGTGTTGCCTGATCTTCCACTCATACTGCAAAGAAGCTACTTCTGAAAGCTGAGCGACATTCTGGTAACCCTACACTACAGCAGAGACAGTCATACAGACATGGTCACCCAAGTAATTTCAAATCAAACACAAGCATCTAATGTCAAGCTTTTACTTTAAAACTGTAGACACTTTTTGAATGAAGATACATGCAGGACTGCAGAACAGGCCCAGGGAAATTCTTACAGCAGAACCCAGAACCCAACAGAACTCAAAAGTTGACAGTATTACAGGCAATAAAGTAAACAGGGGCATTGGATACAGATTATTGGTCCAAAAAGCTTTTGTTGAGTTGAAGAATTACTTTTGGGGTTTTTTCAAAGCAAATCACACAGATAAGGTGTTAAAAACCTGTACCTAAGGCATTCTACCAAAACAATCACTTTAACCTGTGTGAAGGAATATACTCATGCTTTTACTTTATACTACCTGAGATGATTAAGCAGAGGTTGAAGTCTCTCATCAGACTGTATGGAAGGTAGTGATCGTGCTGTCAGCTGGAAGAAAAAACAAGTACAATTAATAAAATACTAGCTAAAAAAATTGATAACACAAGGCAGAAATTATGTTACAAGTCACACTGCATTGTTACAACTTTATAAAACATTGGGTAAGACATATTAAAAATAATTAAGTACAGCCTTCCAGAATCTGAAGCTAGCAGAAATATTTGCAAGTTAACAAACAGAGAAAAATACTTTTTTCTAAAATTACAATGCTATTAGAATTAAATAGCAAGACACCATTGAAAGTGGTATAAGTTTTTTCAAACATATTTGAACTAGAAGTCATGTTGTACCTAGACAGACTTCTAACAAAATAAATATAATCCATGAAGCCATATTGTATATAATTTATATTTGTATAAAAGCAATATACATAGTATTCAGTCTATGTGTCTTTTATATAAACAGGTCTTTGTGTACATTTTCTTTTAAATGGGTATAATCTGTTTTGCAACTAGATTGCTCTTTTTCCTTCTAAATCATGTGACTAGTTAAAGCTAGTCTTTGTTATGATAATTTTGATTGGTGTTTAGAAGGCTTCCAAGTTCTTTTCAGAAATAATTTCTGATTTTCTGGTTGTGTTTAAAACAAAATTAGAGGGTTACTTTACAGGAGATGTGAATATAGAACAATACATATACTGACCTTTAAAACTCAGTGGTAGGAAAATGAAGGCTTTTTTTTAAATTAAAGGGAACTTCTGAATAAATGCAGAGTTTGCTGAAGTTTTAGTGCGTCATATGCATCTCAGTCTAGTTCCATAAAACAAGGGAATGGAGGTCATGCTGTAATTGCTGAGATAGCTCTCTTTAAAAGGAGGATGAACGGGTTGATGGGAGCGCCAGGTTAACGTTTTCTGCAGAGGTCAGATTGCAGGGCCTGTGCCTGATCTATCTGTGCCCAACAAATGCACTACAGTCTATTTGTTCCCCTTAAATGCATCACCTAGTTGAGTATGAGCCTGCACAGTAGCAAAGTGCAAGAGGGCAAGAAGGTAAAATCTTCTTTCCATAAAAAATGGAAACAAAGACATGAGCAAAATAAGACATCATAGTAGTACCTGCAGCAGTAACTCGTCTAAAGGAATGGTATACAATTAGAAATTATCTTTTGTGGAATTAAATAAAAGAACTTTTTTTGCTCTATTAATCCAACACCTATTCAGGTCTTTCTCTTGAACTTTTTGAAACAGAGACTGCCTTTAGCAATAGCTATTTAACATTAATAGGCACTACACTTGTTCCAACTGACTCGTTAATACTAGACAAACTTTATTCAACAACCTGTTTGGCCAGCATTTTAAGATGTTTTCTAAATGTTACCAATCTAACAGAATATCAAATTTTATGGCACCAAACCATCCACGGTTATCTTATTGACAGCACTGCAGCCATGCTACATCTGAGAGTCAGAATAACAGATCCCAGCTTTCTCCCTTCTGCAGGAATAACTGAGAAACAAGAGAAGACAGTAAGATTCTTTCTGTGGAAGTTTTTACCTTAATTCCAGATTTTTTCCTTAACCCTAGTTTTTCTAGATTAGCTATCCTGGAGTATACATTTGAGCAAAAGAAAAAGCAGTCTTCAGGAAATGCTACAAAAGCCTTAGGGAAGCTTTCCTCTCCTCATTGCCATTTTAACATATGGAAAAATAAATAAATAAAAATAATGCTGTAGAAACCTTTTAGTTCTACTCACTTATTGTTATAGATGCACTACACACATCTCAGAGTACTCTTTACACATTTATAGGATCAACATAGAATCATAGGATGGTTTGGGTTGGAAGGAGTCTTGAAAACTCATCTAGTTCCAAACCCTTTGTCATATATCCAGCAAGATTACAATAATTAACTTTAAGTCTCAGTTCCACTTACACAGATTCCAATGCTTTTATATAAAAAGGAAAACTCTACCATACAACGACACTTCAAAGATAAATCATTCACGTAAAATCTCTCTCCCACTGCAATCTGCCTTCAGCCACAGAAACTAGTTTTCATGAACATTTTATTCTAGAATTCAGCCTAAACAGAGGAAGTAATAGTTGCAAAAGACTTCTTAATGCATTTCTCTCTGATTAGAAGCATTATTGATGAATGGAAGCTCTATAACAACTTTGTTTTCAACAAAATCTGAATTTTAGCTGGCTACTCTCTAAAATGTAGTATTAAAGGATACTAATTCTCCAGTAAGGCATTTTAATGCACTAGGTACCAAAATAATTGCTTTAGATTAAATGTCAGACACAGTGTCTAGAAAGCTTTTGTACTTCTGAGAAAGCCTTAAGATTACTTTGGTTTGCCCTTATTTATTTTTTTAAAAGACATTTCAGAATGATGTTACCTGGTTTGTATGATTTTGCACTAGGAAGTCATGAGATGCAGATATTGCCAAAACCCAAGAATTCAAGTTAATTACACTGCAGAGAAACTCCTTCAACATCCAACTAAGCTGCAGGCTGCCTCATACCAACAAAGACTGATTGATTTTGAAACATCAGCTATGGGGCTAATGTTGTTGCAAAATGTCACAATGCAAATGCTATGCAGCTGGGGAACCTGGAATAAGAGAGCAGTGTTTGCATGCCAGTATGCTGCTGTACCTAGACAGTTGACATTTTAACACTGATCAATTTTCTTTTGAAAAAAGTTGGGGTTTAACCTTTCACAGCATCTTACAAATCTCAAGTACTGTACAAAATTAGTAAGTAATTTTTGCTAAGGCTTCTTCAGCTATTAGAAGTTATTTCAGCAGCACTTACACTGAAATATGCTCAATAAAAGCTACATCAAACAATCAATGTTACATCTATTCCACAACAGACAACCTATGTAACAGCAAATAACATTCTTCAAAACTAACAAAACTATGCAAAAAATGCTTTCAACATTATCAAACTTTTTTTAATGGGTCAATATAATTTAATACATAAAGCATTTAGATTATTTCCATCTAGTATCACCAAATTTATGGAAGAAAGGAAATAAACAGTACAGACTAGCATTATTTGGCTTCTAGTACAAATGTCACAATTCTGACATTTCTAAAGCACAGGAAAAAATTTCCCTCTTGAATCTCTAGTGGATGATATAGGTGTCAATAGAAGGCTGAACTTGGTTTTGTGGGTTTGCTTTTGTTTTGTTTTTTAATTACATAAAACTCCCCACCAACTCCTCTCTCTCACACACACACTCCTTCACAGTAACATAAGCCAGCCAAAAGTAAATCATAAAGTACACAGAGTTGTCTTTTATGTTTAAGGAAAGCAAATCAAGGCATCAACTAACTTATTTTAAAAACACACAAACAAAGAATTAAAGGTATATTATTAACACTGTCATTTTCTTTTGGGACTCTAAAAGGCAGGGCACAATAGTTAACAATGTTACTTTGATGCTATACCTAAAAATTTAAAACCTATATACAAGTATAATAAAATATAAATTAGGTTGTAAAGTATATATTTTAAATTATAAATATTACATATATAATGTCTTCTTTTCCTTTTGCCAGTTAATTCAAGCTGCCAAAGGAGAAATGTTCCATAAGAGAAGAAACAAATTAGGAGCTGTGAAAAGTGTCCTTGCTAGCATGTCCTAGATGTTTACCTAATACTTTAAGAACTCTGAAGAAACCAAACTCCACTAATTTCAACTCAGCATTTGTCAAATGCACTCAGAATAATAATTAATGTTTTCCTAAGGCACTTGCTTCTGAAAGTAATTGCTTTCTTTTTTCCATCTGCAAATGTCTAGGCTTTCATATTCACACTGATGTATAAACAACACCTGAACTGGAGTCTCATACTTAGTTTTTAAAGCAAAATTTTTCAATAATTAAACCTTGTTTAATTGCTAAGCAAACTGTTGCTGGGTTTTGCAGCATTATTACTTGTGCATATAATCATTTCACTTGTATTTGAGGGTGACAGCATGTAAATGAACTCATCTCATACTTTTTTGCATACTAAAATAAAGCTGAAGTTGACAGTTATGAAGATGCTCATTATTCATTTTCCCTCCAAAATAAGTTATTGATTACATCTTTCTTACAATAGTGCATAGAGTGTTTCAGGGTTTATTTATATGTAGATTGAAGAAGACATTTAAGAAGCTACCTTTGTCAGCAAAATCCAAATCTTCTGTTAAATAATACTGCTTCCCATATTTGTGAAGGTTCTTCAGTGATTTTATCAACTGTTTCACCAGTGGCTGGGCCTTTACAGAGAGCTTTTTCAACTTCTAATTTAGTCCTCAGTCCTTTTTTTATATCAACTTCCAGATACCTAGTTATTTTTAAACCAAATAAACAGTGTACTGGAACACTAACCTTCACAGCAAGCATGGAAAATAAGATAGTATCTTTTATTTCACTATGAACTTCTGATTCAAACAGTTCTTCATCTCTTCATTACTGCTTACTATTCTTTGGCTGCAGGCAGATCTTTTGTTTCTTTTTCTGGCATTATTTATGAACAGTTTGTTACTTTTTCAGTCCTTCTCCCAGGTTCACAGACTAAATGGCGATTCCAGTACTTCAAAGTTACTGGGAATGTATTCCTCAGTTCAGCTATACAATGATGCTTTAACTTGCATCCATGGAGCATTAATCCAACTACACAACGATGTTCCAATTAACTTGCATCCATGGAGCATTACTGAAGCGGGAGAAGGTAACTCAGACAGCCCTGATTTCCCCAAGGTCTTAATATTATGATTTTAAAGTTTCACACACACACACATCCTGCCCCTTGCACGTCATTCACGAGAAGGAAATTAAGAAATTAAAAATCTCTTCATAAAATCTCTTATTGGCAGAAGTTACTAGCCAACATCCTACAAGAAGCAATTGGTTAGAATGTATGAAAGATTATTATTTAAAGACCTTCAAAGTCACTGTCACAAACCATGGTAGGTGTTTCCCATCACAAACTTCATCAGTCTAGCACTGTGTTCCAAAACTGCTTTAAGAACAACCACAGCAGCAAAAGTTCCCTGATGCTGAAGACTATATAGTCAAAAAGAGAAGAAACAACTCTCTATGGACCCATTCAATACACTTGATTAAAAGTTCATTTTCCACAGTTACCATTACTACTACATGGCTTCATCAATGTAGGCCCTCATAAAAACCTTCAGGTAAAAATTGTTACGTATTTTATCTTTGCAAACCCTATTATTAAAGCCCTATGCACTACACGAAATAAATGTCTGCTACTGTATAAAAATCAGTTACTATAAATCAGTTTTATTACAGAACTTCAGAAGATATATTTAGATTTTATTAGTAACAGGATTTTACTACTGGGAATCGATTATCTGTCCAAGTTTAAGGCTCCCCTCTACAAGAGAGATGGACATAGCAGAGAAAGACCAGAAAGGTCACAAAGATGAAAAGACTGGAGCACCTGTTATGAGGAAAGACTGGGAGAGTTGGAACTGCTCAGCATGGAGGAAGGTAGGCTCTGGAGGACTCTACCAATGCATATAAATACCTGAAGGGAGGGTGCAAAGAAGACAGAGCCTGGCCCTTTCCATGGGTGGCCAGTGACAGAACCAAATGAAATGTGGACAACAAACTGAAACACTGTCTATATTATGTATTGTGTATTTGGTTTTCAACCACTGTGAGGTGGATGAGGTTTGAATGGTCCTCTGAAGATCATCTGGTCCAACCCCTCAGATCGAGCAGGGTCATTTAGAGATGTTTGAGCAGGACTCTCTAGGCAGGGTTTGCAATCTCTGCAATCTCCCTGGGTAACCTGCTGAAAACTAAATACATAATACAGTCCATAATACAGTACCAAATATTTCTCTGAACTACTAAGCCTTCCTGTTCTGCATATAAGAGCTTCCACTCTCTAAGCAGCCTCCAAAGTCCACACTTTCATCTGCAATGAAATCTTAAAAATTACTCGTGATTTTCCTAACAAATTCTAACAAGACTGGCAAGTCTTTTTTCAGGAGGATGAAATGAAGGGATGTTTTGGAAGCAAGATCATTTTACTCTTAGATTTCCTTCAAGGAAAAATTAACAAAATACCTTAAAATCACTTGTTCTTAGAGACCAGGATGACATACTGAAGTTAACACTTATCAAGATTGCGCCCTTATTCAATCCTTAAACAATAAGATAGAGACACTAACATCTAAGGAAAAAGGAAACTATTGCAAAACATTTTTGTGTTTAATGAGCTTCTCAGATCTCCATATATTTACTTCTTTCCCTTGACAAATTTACTATACAATTCCAAATAAGTTTAAATAATCCTTATGAATTCCAACAGCCTACATGACACCAGTCTCTTACTTTCAAAACTCAGAAGGCAGCATTTGAATTTCAATTGTTTTATTCTCTCAATATGTGGTACTGCTTGAAAATAATTGTTTTGTTGCTAAAACTTAGAAAAATATGCATCTTTTAAAAGTAAAAAGGTATTTGGAACATTTTACCTCATTCGTGCAGATTTTACACTTTGATTATCTTTTATTCTTGCCAGCCTTTGGTAGAGTTTTAAGCCCCAGTTTCCCATATATTCAAGTACCAGTGATTACATTCTTATCTTTAGTGAGTGAGAGCTAAAAACATGACAGACACTCAAATTTCATACAGCTAAAACCTAGCATTAATCTGAGCCTACTTATCATCATTTTCCAACATTTTACTTCATCTCAACTCTCAACTGCCAGTAACAGCAATGACACTTCTCAGACATGAGTAAGAGTACATGGTTAAGTATTTTCTTTCCAAAACAGAAAAGGACACTTCTATCAAGGAAAACTACTAGCAACTCCAACAACATGCAAGGATCTAATCTTTTTTTTGTTGTTGTTATTTGCATTTATAATTATTACAAATATTTTACTTCTGAATAAACAAATACACTCTGACATAAGAACACTTCCCCCAGGAGTAAATTTCACAAAGCAGGAAACTAAGCCTTCAGAAAAGCAACCTATTTATAAACCATAAATATTGCTGCTTTAGAACTTGACTATGGAAGTGGGAGCTCCATTTGACCCTTATGAAGGCCTGTGGCTCAGTGCCTTTCAGAGCAGAAGTGCACACAGCAAGCTGCTAAAGACAAGCTGAAGCTGGTGGCTTCAACCCCCAGGGATGTTCTCCTTCCCAGCCCCTGACCCCAGCCAGGCTGACCATGTACTCCTCATACACACACTGTGCAGACACTGCTGACCACCTCAACAACTCCACACACACAAAAACAGGCACCAAAAGACTATGGAGTCCAGCAATCAAAAGCACAGGATTGAGATAGAAGTTGTTTGAGCCTAGGTGAATGTGCAAAGCAAAACCAACCCAAATAAATACTAAATTAGCAACTACATTTCAGAAGATAAGGTAAGCTACTTTACAGTAATGCCTTCAAACAAAGGAAGTAGTAACAAAGAGTTTTTATGAAGAATGTACTCTCCAAACATTAGTCTTTGAACTTATCTGGTAGCCATTTCCAGAAGCAAGAACAACGTACTGCTAAGCAAAACCTGTTACCAAATATCCTTTGTATTCTTGTATCATTATAACATTCTTCAAACCACAGTTAATGATCCATTGGGAGCCATGAAAATATACAATGCTGTTGGCCAAGTGTCTGGCACTAGACTGCAGAAGTTTGGTTTCTCCTAAGTTCCAGCAGTTCAGCACCCTCAGGGCAGAGAAATAGAGGATGTAATTACTACTGGCAGAGGATCAGAGGCTGTAATCAGTAGTTCAAGTATTTATATTAGCCAAGGAACTCTTGCTGCTAGTATTAAATCTGTTTCACCATGTCTACTGAGTAATTATAAAGCCCTAAAGGATCTCAAAGCTGCTCACAATTACCTGCTGCACACTCTCATAACAAAAAATAATCTGCATAGAGAAAGTGCACATAAAGTACATTAAAAGCTACTTTCTACATAGTTCTGCAAAGCCATTGTTAAATATAGTATAAAAAGAACAAAGTCTATACACAATTAAAAGTCACTAGAAGTCACTAGATCCAAATATATATCTTATCAGTCATGTTCTGGGTAGTTTATCAATACAGCAACACCAACTAAAAATTTAAAAAATCACCAATGAGAGTCAGCTTAATAATTATTTTGCAGATTGGATTTGGCATAACCCTTGGACACCAAAATGGCTCCAGAGCCCTCACTAAAGTGACACTTCTTTATATATTCACCCATTAGCTACTTCTCATTTCTTGAAACAGTGTTCACAAGTCCTACTAAGCATACTTCCTACAGCACTCAGCATATCGCATCATCCTTATGATCATAAAAACATAGATTCCAAACCTGCATATTCTTTAATTTTTTGTTTTTACAACATTTTCTCTAATGGTTACAGGAAATCATGTGAAAGCCATTGTCCATTTTGCATAAGAAAACTAGCTTCACACAGCTTGAGACTTTACTATGACTAAGCCTGTAAAGAACACTCAAGCAGGAGTGGACAATAAGGTTACCAAGGTTGGGAAAATCATATTGTTTTCATCCAATAAACATAAAAAGATAATTCTTCCATTATCTCTCATGCAAGAGACAATGGAAGAGGTTAGGAAAAAAAAAACAGAAAACAATTTCCACAAAATGCCAGAACAATCACAGCCACTCCTCAGCCTATAGAGAACATTGCTTTAGAAAGCAAAGTTAAATGAGAAATTATTTGTCTAAAATATTATCTCTTTTCTTTAAGGTCAATTCACTAAGTCAAAATAGAAGAACACACACAACAAAAAATCCTTATTTTCCTTTATTCAAACTTTCCATCCCTAATGCCTTCAAGAAGTGATAGAAACAACTCTGTACTGTCCAAGTGTGCTTGGCAGTGTCACTCAGAAAATAAGAATTTGAATACATTTGTCCAGCTCTAGATGTCCAGCTCTTTAGATGATACCAGCATTCTCTGGTAAAATGAGGGAAGCACAGATGACTGGTGGAAATTTGCCTGAAAAACAACATCTGCCTCATTCTAATGGTTTAGGTATGGGCAGGACAAAAACAAGAAGAATGGGTGAGCTCATAAGAGCTTTGGCCCGAATTCTTACATTTGGGCCAAAATGCAAAACAGTGACAGCATCTCAGGTAACAACAGAAGGGTAAGCTTTTGATATAAAGAAGATCAAAGAGACAACATCACCAAGGAGCTTATTCAAGTGCCTAAATTAGAATGCAACAAATGAAAAATAATAGCAGCAAATAGGAGAAGACTCACCCATGAACATTCCACACTGCAAAAGGCTGAGCCCAAGAGGGAACCACAATGCATGGAGGCCAAGCCACCAGCCAAGACCTGAGCTGTGCTGGGAGTGTCCCGTACAGACCATGGTACCAGCCACAGCTCGACAAGAGGAGATTCGTTTGATGGAACTAACTCTCTTTTCTTCAAAGAATGTGAGAGCTGCTCATGGAGCCACCTGGGGGGTAGACCTTGGCTAAGGGCCAAACACTCACCCAGCCATTTGCATGCTTCCTCTCCTCAACTGGAAATGGGGAGAAAATAGATCTACAAGTCTATGGATTATCAACTGTCATTTGGGCAAAACAGACTCAATGTGGGGAAAAGCTCATGTATTGACAAAAATAAGATTTGGATGGTGAGAAACAAAGTCAGAACACCGAAACACAGCCTTGCTGTGACCATCCTCTTCTTCTCAGTCTCAGTTTCACTTCTGTATTCCCAATTTCACCACCCAGCCCTACCAAGTGGTATAGGGCGAAAGGAAAATGAAGAGAGTAAATCAAAACCAGTATTTTAAGAGATTGAAATGTTCTTAACCATATGCTCTTAAAGACACACCAAATTGTCATGCAGGTTTTTCAACTGTATGTTTTGTTTTCAACTAGACAATTAATCTTTTACTATATTTTTCAATGAAATAATCTATATATAAACAAAATGTCAGAAAACTTACATTACCAGTGAAGCAGCATTAAAGATGACCAGCTCTTTTCTAACATCTAGCAAGAGGTTGTTTTCTGCCAAGTAAGGTTAAATACCCCTTATTTTCAGAAAGAGACACTTCAGCTCTGTCTCTGACATCCACTGCCACTTCAGTTGTTCTTCACTGAATGTCATATCTATAAAGGACTCCGGATGAAGAAGGCAATGGGTACATGGACTATATAATTTTGTTTGCCTGAGACAATCTGAAGCTTGGATAAAGACAAGGATCACAATTTTTACGATATTCCCCCTTGCTCTTGACCTGACAATTGCTAAAGCACTTTTCAACTCTGTCAAGCTACCATGGGCCAGATCAATATTTTTCAAGAATATCACCACTATGGAAATACAAGTGGATAGTAAGACATGCCAACCTTGCACCAAACAAGCATCAAAGAGACCAAAAGAGATCAGAGAGATCAAAAGCAACATGCAGGGAAAGTCACAGAATTCCATGATGGCTTCTGGGTAGAAACAAATGATAGTACACAAGTTATACAAGCTGAAGTCAAGTCTAGACACAATAAAATTTAAAATAAAATCAAAGACAGTCTCTATAAAACATCATTGCTTAACTCAAATATTGCATTTGAAATCCTAAAAACATCTCAAGTTCCTTTTGAACCACAACACAGCAAAGATGTTTAAAATAGCATGCTTAATTTTTACATATCACCAAATACTCAGAAACAAGATTCTGTCAATTCCCAATATTAGTTGATATAACAAAGACTGAGTATATCCTCACCTTTTTTGAGAAAAGTACTCAAGACTGATGGGTAACTTGAAAAGGTAAAATAAGCCAAGAAAAACATAAACCATTCACCTTGTTCAGAACTTCAGTATTCAAACACTAAGTGAATATGTCTTCTCCATAATGACTATTTGACCACAGCAGTGACACTTATCTTCCTCTTTAATTAACAGTGTATTAAGTTCACTGATTACACTGATAGCTCTGTTTTATTTTCCCAAATTTACGTATCTTTTTATTCAAGTTTTAAATAAAACTCAAGAATAAAAATATTAAATTTGTGTGTATATATATATATATACATATATATATATAATTCCATTAGTCATTACAAGCATTTAAATGCACTGTAAGATACACCAGCAAATAGCAATTAACTTTTTTTATAAGAAAAATTTGATTTATTAGGACTAGTTTGAGAAACTTAGAATACCTGTTTTAACACATACACTGTAGTCCTAAGGTTGGTTTAGAATCACTTATATCAAAGACCTTTTACTTCATCTTGCAGATAAATAAAATCTTTCTAAAAAGAAAAGTAAGTTTAGCTTATACTGCCCTTCTTAATTAAACACCTGCAGTTTCATGGGTACCTGGTCAGCAAGAGGCATGAAAAAAAACTTCACAAGCGCTCAAAGAATCTTCAGCTGTGTTTTTTTCCACAGATGACTGCTTCTAAACACTTGTGGGGCCTACTAATTTAATACTGCATAACCAGATCATAAGAGTTGATTAAACTGTATTTTTAATTTAACATAGTACACAGGTGTATACAATGCTGCTCTTCTGACTGTAACTTCACAAACAGGACTTAAAATTTCAAGTCCAAGAAAACACAGAAAAGAATTTTTATCGCAAAGGTATCTCTAACAGCATTGGGATTTATAAAATCAGATCTCTACTACTCAAGAAGTACTATGCCTCTTATTACTTTTATTCTTTTGAGAAAGACCATTGCAAAGTGCACGAGGAAATATTGTTACAGGAGGAAAACAGCAAAACTGAGCTATATAGAAATCATTGCTTACAGACAAATTATGTCAGAAAATATGTCAAATATTTTTCAAAGCTATTTTATTGCTTTATCTTGCTGCAAGAGCAGACAACTGCAGAAGCATTCCAAACTGATATATTTTTTACTCAAGCCTCTATTTCTTCATTGGTTTACCAGCTAGAATATAGACAGTAACAGAGTTTCAGCTTATTTCTGATGCGTGAGACAACCTGAAATCAGATAGACGTGAGCTGACGTAGGAGCAAATCTGAATCACGTTTTCACTATATTTCAGTTCACATGCAGAAAAGCCATAATATGTAGAATTATTTTCAGAATGTACTTGCCTCCACATATGCTAAACACATACACAGCTTTCACTAGAGATACCACCACAAGTTCTAAGAATGAAATCCTCATGTGAGCATGGTACTCTGTTGCTACTTTCACAGATATGCTGTGCAAGGTAACAGAACCACGTTACTAATTCTGTTATCTCTGCTGTAAGCTGCACAGTCACCACCTAGCATAACTGTTTTTTAAGGCTCTACAAAGAGTAAGTAACATGGTTTGTTTAATTACTTTTATTGTAGCCCATAGTAGAATTGTGGTTTGGTTTTTTTAAGCTTGCTGAAGAACTGGATTTGTTGCCAGGCAGGGAACACACAACTCAACATATGCTAGATGTGACAATGAAGAGAGTTCAAACAGAATACAAGTCTGGGAGAAACTGTAAGGTGCTACATCCTCTCCTTGAAAAGTTTTAGGCATAACCTTGAGATGTTAGCTAAAACCTGGAATACATCTTTTCCCCAAGGAACCTGACATGCAATTCCATAGCAGTGCTGACAGGAATAAAAATCTGTGACTGAACCCCTGTGCCACTGTGGGTTCAGAATACCAGGAACACGCTGTGCACTTCTTACATCGAATGCAGAACAATGCTCTAAATATCCAGCTGGTAAAATGGTATCTACAGAGATTCAATAAACAGTATTTGCAGGAAAAGCTCAAACACAGATCTTAAACTAGAATACTGGTCATACTAAGGTTAGGTGTAATGAATGTAACCACATTGAGGCAAAAAACAAAGCTCCAAACACAGGATGACTTTTACAGCCAGCTGTCCACTGTTGATGATACATCTGCAGTATTTCACATTATAGAGGGCTTAAGGGAAAATGCTCAAGCAATGACCTCAGAAAGCCAAAAAGACAGGCAAACAGAAACAGTTTTCAAAACAAATGAGTAGTTAGTAACAGTTTTCTGCTTTTTTGGTAAATCCAGATAGCATTTTTCAGGATCAAGACAAGTTGGTAAAAATTAGTCAGAGAGAAAGAACCACTCGTCTTTTAAAGATGACAAACAGCTTTTAATATATATTATTTTAAAAATGAACATATGTCCACTTAGTAGGAATACAAAGATATCAGGAAAAAAATTAATCAAACCACTTAGGAAAGAAAATAAGAACAAGGAATTGACCACAGAAATCAATGGGTGTGTAACCAACAATAATTAGCAAGAAAAATATAATTGCTCATTCATGGTCAGATACTTGGTTTAGTTGATGCTAAATCTTATGGAATGAAGTCTAATGACTGAGAGATTAACCTCTATAACATTATGGACAAAACAAAATATTACCTAAGGCACTGAAAACTCTGAATGCACCAGATGTAAAAGACGGATCCGCAGATCCCAAATCCTCAGAGGCTTCACCCACCAACGCCGTCCCAGCGGCGCCCCCCACCGGCCGCGCCCGGCAGCTGCAGCCACGGCCCCGGCCCACAGGGAACAGACTGGGGCAGGCTCAGCCTACCCAGACCCAGCTTAAGAGGGGCTCTGCCCTGCCCAGACCCGGCTCGGGGGGCGGGATCAGCCTATCCAGACCCGGCTCAAGGAAGGTTCCCAGGCCTCAGTGTATTACTTACTTTGTGCTGCCCACAACCAAACCTGCCACTGTGGCTTATGAAGAGTCAGCTCACAAAACACGGAACTGGGAAAGCTACTCCAAACTCCACGCTCGGTAAAATGTCCAATTGGACTGCATGACCTAAGTTGTGGAACTGCAGCAACCTGGAGAGAAAATTCTACAAAGAATTTTATTTTTAGTATTTTGCCTGATGTCTTGGGTTGCAATACAGGATGTGACCAGATATGTGTATTCACATCTGTGGAAGCCGGGTGGGGTAGTGATTCCTTATCTCTGTGGCACATACCATCTGCTAATGGTCCATCTTTATCTTTTCCACAACCCATCCTCCCTCCAGGAAGATATCGTCTGCTGCTGGGCCATTGAGTCCCACTGTATGACATAAAATTACATCATCCCATGGGGAGATGCTCCAGCCAGGGGGAGCAGCCAAGCCTTTCCTACCTAGATAAAAAAACTGAGATTTTGAACAGCAAAGGACCTTCTTTCCACTGGATTCCAGAGGAAAGCCGGACCTTTCCACATCATCCCTGGACCTTCAGAGGAAAACTGCACCCTTCTACAGGAGCACTGCTTCAGCTGAATCACATCTGCCACTGCAGGAGGACTGTAGCCATCATTTAATGGCACTGCTGCCAACACCCTGGCTGACAGGGTGTCAGTTGTATTCTGACTCTGTCAAGGTTGGAATTGTTCTTCGTAATACTGCATTTCTATTTTAATTTTCCTAGTAAAGAACTGTTATTCCTAATTCCCATACCTTTGTCTGAGAGCCCTTTAATTTCAAAATTATAATAATTTGGAGGAAGGGGGTTTACATTCTCCATTTCAAAGAGAAGCTTCTGCCTTTATTGGCAAACGCCTGTCCTTCAAACTGGGACACCTGAGCTTGCTTTACCAAGAGTTTCCTTAAATTCAAGCCCAACACAGAAAACAGCGCGTTCACAGAGCTCACTTAAAAGAGCTGAATAAAGACTTCAAGAGGCAAAAAAATCTAACTTGAAAACTGATAATTACCCAAAAGTATTTTGAAATTCCCACGCTTTGCCTTTTGAATCCTGCAAATACAGGAAACTTCTGAGTCCAATTATGCACTCACTGAAATATAATTGCTATAGCATTTCCACGTGATATTAAAAGTAAACAGTTTAATTATGTTTGCTAAGTGACAGGACATAGTAAACAAAAAAAGGAGTATTACATATTGACTTTCCAAATTTCCAAAAGTAAACAGAAATTAGATCTTAAGTATTTTAGCTTCTAAGAGTAATGCCATAAATTAAAGATGAATGCAAGTTTCAGAGCAATTCTAACCTTCACATTTTTCACTTATCTTTACTGATAAATTTCCAGACATTTACACCTTATAAAGATTACTTAAGGAAGCAAAGAACTACCAAGTAGTCTAAAAGGATTCAGTAAGAGATCTACCAAGAAATGTCCTCTCATGTGAAACTTGACAGGATGTACCTGAGGGTACTGAGAGCTGAAGTTATGAACCCACTCTTCACCATTGCTGGAAGTTTAATCAGGAGAGGCTCCTGATGACTTAGGGGGAAGTCCTCCATCCATCTTCTGATGGAGCAATAAGGACTAGTGGGGAACAATAGGCCAGCAGTCTCACTTTAGACCCTGGGAAAGTCATAGAGCTTAGTATTCTTGAAATTCACTTATAATTTATTTGTTTTTAACCAACATGGCTGCCTTCTGTCACAAAAACAAGAACTGAGTCAGGAACAGCAGATGTCATTTGCCTTGGCTTTTACAGGATTTTTGATACCAGATCCTTGTATCTAAGCTGCAACTTTATCACCCAGGTTAAAACACATGGCTGAAAAGCTGTTGGAAGGTTGGAGTGATGCTAACCAGCTCACTGTAAAATGCAAGCACTCCATTCTGCATTCCTCCTGAAATAACTTAAGATCAAAAGTCCAACTGGATTTGTTAATTAAAACTGGTTAGTCTAAAATTGGCTGTCCTGTGAGCAACAAAAGCACTGAGAGGGAAGAAGACAAGGTAACTACAAGCATCAAGATGCCTGCTCTCCAAAGCCTTTTGTTTCTTAGACATCAGAGAACATACCAAATTTAAAAGCAGATTCACCCCAAGATTTTCATTTGTTCAGTAGCAACAGTCTAGAGAAAGAATTTCAGTAAAGTTTAGAATCATATTTCAAAAGAAATAGGGTAATTTGCCTTTGAAATCACACTTACTAAAATACCTAACACAGCAAAATGTATTGTGTGTGACAGATAGGAGACTGATTTTAAATTTAAATACATCCTAAGTTAATTCACAGTTTTTATTTGCATTCTCCTATTACATTTATTTACTTGCTCATGCAATGTGAGCTATCATAACTTTTATTGAAAAACAGGTATTTGCTTTCTGTCAACAAGGGGTGTCACACGCCTAGCATTCCACAATAGTGCTTGGGACACTCAACTCTTCCAAAAATTACTTTAAAAGCCTGTCATCTGGAATAAGAAGTGATTAATAGTTTTATTCATTCATTTTGACAACTTGGTGGCATTCTACTCACTTGGAAAAAAAGTAATTCTACATTTCCACCATCCCCAAAGAAGATTCTCCTTCACACTTCCATTTTAAAGAAAGAGGGTGGGGCGACAGTCTGCTGGGATTTCCACACTTTTAAATTTTATTTTTACTGTCTATAAATCAAAAGGACGGAGTAAAAAGAAACCTAAATAATGTTTGGGTTTAAGAAATCCAGCAACAGAGCAACCTTTACCTCACTTTGCCATCTTAACTACCAAAATAACAGGGAAAACTCATGGGTTTTTGTGTTACTTAAAAAGCTCTAAGCAGTACATCCAAATTTAATCCATTTTTTTCATGTGTACAAATATAACAAAGTCTGCAGTCATTAATAAACCATGTCATTTTGCTTAACTTGTGACAGATGGTAATAAAAAGACCTTTGCTTTCTGATATTTGTTCAAGAATAAGGATTATTTAAATTAAACATCAATCCTTATAAACAGAGAAATACTAGTATTTACATGAAAAGGAATTTGTTTACATAAATACAGAAGAAAATTATAGCTAAAAAGATCTTTCACAAGCTACATGTAAATTGAAACTGAGTATCTTCACTGGTCTATTTTTTCTTTTTATCTTCTGCCTTTCTACAACTCGGACACTGGACAGTTAATTCAGTGTCCCTGCAAAAACCTACAGAGCACATGCAAGATTTTACAAAATTTCACACAGAACTGGAGACTTCCAAATACATCACCACCTTCCAAAATCCATTTTTACAACAAAATATCCATATTACAGTACTTTTCTGCCTCCTCCCTCACACAGATGAGACACCATCAGACCAATGAGATGATACAAAACTGTCATGTATGTTGATACTACCAAACATACATAACTCATGTAGGATCTGTGGAATAATCCAACAGGAAATCAAATCCAAAGAAACCCCAAATCAAGCAACCATCCAGAATCAGAAGACACTGATTGCCCTACTTTAAAACATCCCTGCAGTCCAAACACTCAGGGACAGAGCAGAACACTCCTGAGGCAGGTAAGTCAATGGCCACTAGAAGGAAAGCGATGATCCAGTAGGAGCCTGGCAGCAGAGCACAGGCAGTGACAGGCACCTGATGCTTTCCTGGAGACAAGTCATTATCCAAGTAGGGACCTGCTTCTTTTCAAGCCAGAGGTGCAAAATGAAGCCACAGCTGGAAGGGAGGGGGGCAGGGTTCATCAACAGGCCCAAGTTTCACAGCCAAGTTTAACTACTACAGGTCATATCTGCACCCTAATTAAATAGTTTCTAACATTTCAGGAAGATAGCACTCCAAGAATTCTAGTGATAGCCTGTACAGAGTGTCCATAAGACACCAGGATGCGATTTTATTGTAAAAATTTTGTTCAAATATACTGCCTCTGAAACATATCCTGCTTTCCTATTACTAGGAAAAAGCTACTCTGACAAATAATCTTCATTTACAAGAACTACAAAGAAATTCCACTTCTTCTGTAGCATAGGTATGCAAATCAGAAATTAATTGAAGTAATACATTAACAGATGAAATACCCTTTGGGAAACTGCAGCGAAATGGAAAGTCATACAATGAGGCCACCCAGAAATTAGCTGCAGCAAAATTGCAACAGTAACAAGCATTTCTAAAAATAGTCACTTCATCTATATTTAAAAGTCTGAAAATAAATAGTCAGTAAGATCAAAAAACATATTGCTACTTTTTTCTTAAGAGAGTTCAAAACACTTGAGTTGCGTAATCAGTAAAATTAGTGGGGCTTTTTAAAATTAGTTTTACAGTAGAATTTCTTTTAAACACATCTTGGCAAAGGCATTGCTGAGATAAAAATTGTGCATACTTTACTCTGACACTCACAGCTTAAAGGAGTGCTCCAACTTCTAAAAATATTCTATATGGTAATCTGCCAAGACCTGATATGACTACCAGGTGTTCAATTTATTTCATGTCTCATTTTGATCTACTGACAGTCTTTCCCATTTTTCCTTCTGACTGAAAAAAAGCTTTAAGATTTAGCCCTTCCCCAAAGGTCAGCCAATCTTTAGCAGGAATGGCAAGGAACATGTTAATGCCACATGTGCAATGTACATTCCTTGGCTTAGGACATCATAACACTTTACTAAGGAGAACAGCCATTCTCCATATTTTATTGCAAAATGGGTGAAAAAAAAATCACTTAATGGGAGAGGTAGTCATCAAAATTTTTAGTGATCCAGCCCATTTCTTTTTGCCTGCTCCATAAACGTGCTAAGCCAGAGTACAGTGGATGAAATTAACTCCAGAGAGATACTGCTACAGCTATCACATAGCAAATGGCAGTGGGTCACAGGCCACCATAGGAAAACAATCAGGAAACGTGCAAATTTGTCACAGTGTCATCCTGAGATACAGACTTTCGTTTACTCACCAACTGCATATGGCATTACAGTTCTTTCTCACTGACTAAAGTGCCTCATTCACAAATTACTGTTACCAGCATATTAATAAATGTAATTTAATAGGTGTGATACCAACTGATGAGTTATCAGGTTATCACATCTACCACACAACATAGAAATAAAATAAATTAGTTAGACAAGCCTTCCACATGCTTCAAATACCGCAAATCTTGTTTTGTTAGCTTGATTATCAGGAAATATCAATGTGGATTTGAAGACTGAAGTATTTTCATATAAATCAAACCAGACAGATTATGTAGAGATGACAGCAATTGTTTATGCAGTAAATTTTGTACTAAACAAACTCTTTTACTCTGTAGGAAAGATGCAGGAAGACGAGAAAAAATAGAAAGAAAAAATACTGCCTACAGTCAAATTTCATTTGGATTCCTAATATAATTTATAATTACTTTATACTAGCAATCTATGTGGTCTGTAGAAGGAACACGTGTACTTCAATTAGTAGAGGAGATAAAACACTGAAGGATGTATTCTAGAAAACAGACAGCAATGGGACAGCTGCCAAAAAAAAGCCACAAAGGAAAGTCCAATAACAAGCTCGTGTCTTCTCAACATACACACTCTCTCTAAATAATTTCCCTGAATATCACTTCTCCCACTCAAAATATCACCATTTTATTCAGTTGACCTGTGCCTTAGACAATGACCTTGTAATATTCAGAAATGAAGACCAGCTGCTTCTCTGCAGAATTCTCAGTGCAAACTTTACCTGAGAGATTCAGAGGACAAAGCCACAGTAATCACATTTTACCTTACACTGCCTAAGTTATTACCTTACTAACCTTGTATGTGCACATTATAAAAATCATCCATTTATGTTACAGTGAATTACTTCAAGTTAACACTGGGAACACAACACCTGAAATGAATTTCAAGTGACAAGACCATCATCAATCATACTTTCTCAACATTAATGCCACCACATAAAGCCTTCTGCTCCACTGCTTTAAAATGTAGGTGTTTTAGGAAGAAAATGTTTCACAGATGGTGTTATGTATACTCATACTTTTCTGAATTAGGAGGTTATTTGTAACCATAGCATAAGTCAACCAAAACAGCATAGTTATTTGACTAAAGTTTCATTTTAAAAGACAAATCATTACAAATATTATAATGCAACTTACTTGATTCCCATTTCTAATTGTTTAAAAGATTACATGCCAAATCAGAAAAGGAATCAAGAAAAAATACATAAAATTAGAAAACACCAGTGAGGTCTTCATTTTGCAGCAAGTCCTCAAAATCCAACAATATTGTTTGTAGACATTTTTTTTCAAAATACACAAGATAATAATTCAAAGTAAAAAAGTGCTGGTATTAAATCAGGAAGAAAAATGCTCTATATCAAGATTGTATGTATTAATATTGGAATCAACTTCTTAGGACACCAATTAATGCTATTTCTAGATTATATTTTAATTTGCAAAGAGTAAGATCTTATATGATGTTCTGACAAAGAGTTTTCACAAAAGCAACATTTTTGCAGTAATTTAGAGAGCAGCCAAGTTATTACTTCAATTGTTAGGCAAAAAGGGGTCAGTGTTTAAAAACAAGTATGATAAATCTATGGTTCATAAATGCAAGCATAGATAATTACAAGTCTTTGTAAAATATTCAACACACCATAAAAGCACTCACACAGCAGGAGTATTTACACATTCTCAAGCATCAGCTTATGGCTTTAAAATATATTGTTCAAAAAACACTAAAACTTTAGGACAAAGTATTTTCTGAATGTCATGTTCATTAAGGTAAAATGACATAAAGATTCAATCTATTTGATTCAAACACTGCTGGGAGGCATCCCAGTCAGAGTCAAGTTTTTCAGTATCTAGGATCCACACATCTTGAATTTATCAGGGAGCTGTTTCAGAGAAAGAGCCCAGGAAACCCAGAAGCTAACATGGCTGTGTGAGCTGGAACAGAGTGCTGAGCTTCCTTTCCTCCAGTACCCAATCTGAATCTTCTGATTCCTTTTTTTTTTAAATCAAAATTTAAAACTGCTTTCCTCAAATATGAGATGCATAATTTTGTATGTTAGTGTAAACACAGTGAAACTCTAATGAATAAAACATTAAGGAAACTTCTATGAATTTAAATTGTGTTACATTATGAAACAATTGTTGAGCTAACACTACAGATCACGTTACAGAAAATGTTTAAGCTTTCTACATTTTAATCATTATTAATGGCAGAAGGAAATTATTTACTATCAAACGGGTCAGAGAATACACAAAGAAGGCCTTTGTGGTATTGATTATGCACATAAAATTAACATCTTCAGTTGTACTTGGCACTGCCAAGAAGGCTTGACTAATATCAACTTCCCTTATTATAAAGCCTCAAGAAACAGCCACAGTTGGGATGACAAACTTGTATTTAAATGATGAAAGAGAACATCTGAATGCTTCATGGGGCTTGACTAGTAAGTGATTAAAGCATAACTGACTTGAACTGAATTTCTGCCAGTGTCAACATAAAACTTTTTTTAAAAATCAGTGCTATGAATTATTTACTGTTCTTTCAAAGCTCAGTGTCAACACACAATTCACTTTCATTCTCTTCCTCCCTTACAACCCCAACTAGAATCACTCTAACATGCAGGATGGTGACATACACCTGCAATGTAATGAGCAATGTAACAAGACTAGGCAACCACCCAAATTATTCAAAGGAGACTTAAGAAAAGCATCTTTAGGCACAAGCACATTCCCATAAGGTGTACAAATTCAGAGCACCTTGGAAAAGACAGGGCAGGCCTTCACCATAACATCACTCTTGTGTAGGCATAACTCCTTCCAAAAACCTGTGCATGTGACTACTTTGAGCAGCACCAAACAAGCTCCACAAAGTAAAGCATGGATCAAGTACAAATAATCAGTAATACTGCACAAACAACCCATATGTAAAATGACTGGTGCTTTAACATTTAAAAATTGCATCACTAATGAGAGCTGTAAGAAACTACATGCTTGAAAAACCATCTCTCCAATATCTATAAACCAGGGTATTTTGTCTGTTAGAAGTACACAGCACTGTCAAAAGCAGAAGTATTGCCCAAAGTCACAGAATCAATTACAGTACAAAAGACCTGTGAGATAATCAAGTCTAACCTATGACCAAACACCACCTCAAACAGACCATGGCACCAAGTGCCATGTTCAGTCTTTTCTTAAACAGCTCCAGGGACAGTGACTCCATAACCTCTCTGGGAAGCCCACTCCAATATCTAAACACCCCTTCTGTGAAGAAATTCCTCCTGCTATCCAACCTGAACCTCCCTCGGTGCAGCTTGAGGCTACGTCTTCTCCTGTCACAACTGCCTGGAAGCAGAGACCAACCCTGCTACAATCTCCTTTCAGGCAGCTGTAGAGAACAATAAGGTTTTCCCTGAGCTTCAATACCAATTGGATGTGGTCCCATTCACCACCACAGTTGGGACTCGGCCATTCAGACAATTTTTAACCCAGTGAAGTCAAAATATCTAACAAAAGATACCGGTTTTTAACCTAATTTTACAAACCTCTTCTTTAGAAATCACATTCAAGCCTAATTCAGATTATCACACCATTACAATCTTTAATTCTCAAATTCTAATACAAGGATTGTCCACTAGAAAGTGCTGAGAACAAAGTGTGAACACCCAAATGCTGCAAAACCACTAAAACATACTCCCAAAAGAACACACAAGTAACACTTACCAAAATGGTTATGTAATCAGATATATTCATTAAAAGACAAATTAAATAACAGATTATGTTGTTCAAGGCTTTATTACTTAATTAAGTCTGGCCATGATGCACAACTTCTGTGCAGAGTCATGAAGACCTCTATAGCACCAGAGTGCCTGAAATGAAACACATTTCTCTTGGCTGATTTCTCCTTTGCAGCAGACACAAAAAAGCATCCATGTCCTATAAAAGCACAGCTAAACAGCTGTACTTGCAGAACTTGGGCTTTGATCAAATAGTATTTCAATAAATACTTTTCCCAAACAATACTTGAATTGTGCTATTGTGTCATAACTTCTGCCCCTTCAGTCCATATATGGCTGAGGAAATTGTTAAGATTATCATCTGGATACACAATCATTTCTTTAAAAGTGCATTCTTACCATTTCACTGAAATCTAATTGATGTTTATAGTTCTGTTCCCATGAAAACTACAGTAAGTATCCAGCTACCAAGTATCACACTTCAATTAAGCCTCTGGTATAACAGAGTTAACATTAGACTGACTTCTGTAAAACACGCTGGAACTTTGGCCTTCATTTCCAAAGACTAAGTAATATCCCTAGCATCTCTCAGCAGTGCACTGTGCTGCCTAAAATTAGCTGAAACAGTTTACTAAATACAGTTTATCAAACTAAATTAATAATAAAAACCCCCCAAGATCAATTAGGAGCTTTGGAAAAATAGGACAGAAATCACTAATCTTTTATCCCTTATCGAGATGGTGAACTTGAATAAACAAAGCTTATATATTAAAAGACTAATGCAAAGCTGAAGCACCTCAATAACTTCAAATACAAATATTCTGTAGAAGATAGTTTTCCTAGTTCATGAGTGTTCAAATTTCTAAACCATGACTAGAAAGTATAACACAAAGAAGTACTTCTTTCCTATAAGGCAGCTATTGGCTTTAAGCAATCTGGGTGAAATGAATAATAGGTAAAACAGTGTGTGCATTCTCAGATTTCTCAGACTAAGTCAGGGCCTCCTCATTGCAGTTCTTACTGTTTTTCAGATTTCTCAGCTATTCAAAAACAATGTAAATTTCAGAAGTTCACAAAGCTTCTCAAAAGAATTTTGAATAGATGCAGATAACCTGCATATTTAGCCCCATTTCTGTAGAATACGTTCTTTCTTTTTAAATCCCACAGAAGTGTTACCAGCTTTCAGCAAAAATATTATGCATCAACTCAAATACAGACATCTCCAGTTGCAGTTCTCTTAAAGAGTTCTAATGAAAATGTTCACATAAGACAATCACAATTTTCACTGCATATTAACTAATTCCACAGACTCCAGCTATATTCAGAATTGATAAGATTGCAGCATGCTAATTTTCTAATTTGTTAAAGGAATGCATTTTTCTTCCCACTGTTTGTTTACTAAATGTTTGTGGTCAACCTTGGCATTAATGTAACATAACAATACAAGGCTTTGAAAACATTTTTAAAAAGCAATCCAAAGTGCCTTCATGTTATTCAATGCTGCATTTTTCTAGGACTACAATTTTGTGCATTAGACATGATCACCCACTTTCAAACCCTGTGAAGAGTCTCATATTGTAAAACAAGCAATTCCTGAGCTGATCACCAAATTACAAACAGAAGGGCATTCACATACAGTGTTTACCACAGATGTCCTAACTAGATATGATAACTCAAATGCTCATACAACAAAAACTTCACCTTCGCCTGACATATTCTGGCTTATCCTTATTTGAGTTCATAGAATATTCAGTGTTAAAAAAGACCCACAAGGACTACCAAGCCCAACTCTTTTAAGTGAATGTCCTGCACAGAGATTGAACTCATAACCTTGGCATTATTAGCACCATGCTCTAACAAAGCGAGCTAATCTCAGTTCTTACCAACAGAACATAGAGTAAAAACCCACAACTATTTTACTTATTCCAACAACAAACTGTTGCAAAATGTTGTGGGAGAAAAGATAGACAAAAGTAGAAAAAACAGTTGTGTGCATAGTGGTAAAAAGTTGAAAGAAAGGGCATATTATTACCTCTGTAAGAAACAATTTCTAAAATCCTCTAGCACAAATTTCTTTAGAATGCACATTATATGCTAAATACCATTTGGAATTAGCTCCCAATGAACGTTTTTTAGTGCTGCCAATGCTTGTAGTAAGGTTTCTGGTAGTTGACAGATATAAATTTAAAACCCAAAAAGGCTATTGTCCAAGAGTGTTACCAAACAATACAACAAGAGCTGTAAAAATCAGACTTTATCTGACTTACCGCCAGTGCTTTAGACAATTTTGTTCTGTAGTTATTCAAAACAATCACATCAATCTCCTTAAATGGCACATAGGCAAAGCCGTCTTTAATGAATACTTTTCTGGCTCTAAATAAATCCACAGCATCCGCAAGTCCAACCTGAGAAAGAGGAAAAACCCACATTGTGGAATAGCAAAATAACACAGTAACAACCTTTACAGCCCTAAGACTGAAAATGGACCAGTAAAGCTTTAAGTCATTTTCTGTCTCTAAACACTGTCTCCAGACAAAACTCAAAGACTGTGAAATTAAATGTTGACTTAGGAATAGCTAATCATTATTTTGGTGAGAAAATATTGCTTGCTTACAGAAAGTCATGCAACTAGGTAAAATAAACTCAAAGCTTCAAAGTTGGTGTCTGTAAGTATTGATCCAATTATGTAGCTTTGCATCACTTACTGATTTGATATTTGAAAATGGATTTCTGTTTCAAATGTCTGGAAATATTTGATTCATGTAAGCTACATACAAAAGGTTTTGCAAACAGATCTGGAACCCAACTAACTTTACTCCAGAGAATCAGTGGGCCACACTACAAGTTTTTTCCTCTCCCCTTGATCTCTTGCAAAATAAATTTCTGACTAACACAGTCAGACCAAACATAATTTCATCAATAGATGTTTGTCTCCATCCTGAACAATCTGACAGCCAGGTAAATTAAGTCATTTTTCTGGGAAACATTAAACCTTAAGATCATTTTTTGTGGCAAAAGTAAAGGGATGGCAGAAGAAGACTGGAGATAGTATTAGTAGTTCGAAGCTTCCTTCATTTTCCCAGTCCCTCCCTCCACTCTTATACTCACATGAAGTAGAGGAACTCTCATTAGTCTTTCAGATAATTGCATTTACTGTGACTATTAGATAAACTTAGAATTAGTAACTTTGCATTTAACTGAGAGAGAATGAATGCAGATCTGTGGGACTCAGCAATTTTTACTTACCTTATAGAACATTTGCTCTTTTACTTTAGCCAGAGTGAAGCCAGGGGTTGATGTACTCAGCTCATTAGCCAATTCATTTTTCAGGTCTTCACCAATCTAAAATTAAGAAATTGTTTTAAAACTGTTGAAATATTTTAGGATATCTTTATTTTATTAGTTTTTTTATTAGCATGAGCTAAAATATTACTGAACCTGTAACATTATCAGTTTAGCTGAAAAGAAAAAGAGCTACATGCTCAGCAATTGATCACTAATAATTAAGCAGAAACCAGAAAACACTAGTGGCCAACCTGTTAAGCAACCTTCCCTCTCAAGTAGAAGGCAGATTTTAATCTACAATAATTTTAAGCATTAAAAAGAACTGTAAAACACACTTTTAAAAAGTCAACTTCTCAAAATAAAATTTGCAAAAATCTTTGCTTGTCTCTAGATATGCAGTAAAACAAAGCAAGATGAATAAATGGCAGTTAGTAAGGACTTAAAAAATTTAATCAGATTGTAACAAAAAGAACAGCTTCAGCTTATTTTTGAATACAGATGTAACAAAACTGTATCTTATCTTGTATTCAGGGATTTAACTTCCCTTTTTCTAACGAGCAAGAACAATGGTATCTTTATTGTCCTCGAAGTGTTAGTGCTTTTGCAGTTCTTAAGTAAGTAAAGCAGCAATGCTCTAATTTAACAACTTGAAGTACTTTAAAATCACAGTGTTAAATTTCCTAATAAAAAAACTTAAATAGTGCCTATACATAAATACACATCATAGAATATGCTGAGTTGGAAGGGACCCATCAGGATTGTGAAGTCCAGCTCCTGGCCCTGCACAGGACACCCCAAGAGTCACCCCATGTGCCCAAGAGCATTGTCCAAACACTTCTTGAGCTCTGTCAGGCTTGGTGCTGTGACACTGCCCTGGGGAGCTGTTCCAGTGCCCAGCCACCCTCTGGGTGAAGAATCTCTTTCTAATATCCAACCTACACCTCCTGTTACAGCTTCAGGTCATTCCCTCAGTCCTGTCAGTGTCAGCACAGAGCAGAGATCAGGCTCTGCCCCTCCTCTTCCCCTCACAAGAGGCTGTGACTGCAGTGAGGTCTCCCCTCAGTCTCCTCCAGGCTGAACAGACCCGGTGCCCTCAGCTGCTCCTCCAGACCTTTCATCATCCTCATGCCTCTCCTGTGGACACTCTCTAATAACTTCATATCTTTCTTATATTGTGGCACCCAAATCTGCACACATTTGCATAACATGCTTTTGAAGAAGTATAAGGGGAGTAGTCCCTGACTGAAAGGAATTCAAATGTTAAGGCAGGCAGAATACCTTCTCAGAACATAGATGGACAGAAGTTTCACCAAAGCACAGCACGCTGAGTGACACTGCTCTCCATAAACTGGATGTGTGCTCCAGTACCTGCAGTGAGCTGATACAAGGCTGCAGTCAAGGCAGTTTTTAGAGGCTAGTCAGGAACCAAGCCCAGGCCATCACATGCAATACATGTGCAGACTCTAAATGCATGACAAAAATCACCCAATGTCTTTCCTCTCTGTGGGAAGGGATGTGCTTAAGCAGTTTTATTCTCTGAATGGGGCAGAATATCTAATTTGTTGACCAACATTGATGTGCAGTTAAATGGGCAATTAAACAAACTTTTTTTCTTTCTCAATTGAAAAACCCAAGAAAAAGAAACAAAACACTTCTCTTGGAAGTCATAGGAAGGACCATTTATTTTCAAACTTGGAGGAGTAACTTTGTGAAAAACAAGGATTTGATATATGCATATGAAATAGCCAAGAAAGCAATGTTGAAAAGGCTTATGGCTACCCTGTCTGCATCTTGATGTAATCTGCAGTACTCTCTCAGGAAAACCAGCTTTAAAAAATAATAATAAAGATGCCAGCAAGGCAGAAGAATGTAGCTTTGAAGAGAGAAGAAATACACAACAGCATTATATTTTTGCATGTAAAAATGTAAAGCTCAGCAGCCTGTAAAGAAAACATTTTTTAACAAAGTAGCTGCATCAAAACAATTAAATGTGTTTCTGTAAATGAAACAAGAAAATACTTTCGATAAAATACTCTCATTAACAATCTTGTTCGTCTTTGAAAAATTCCTGCTTTTCAAACATGACACTAAAACTATATACAAATTTCACACAGTGGTATCAAAACTCCATTATTCCTTCCAGATAATCTATTTCTTGTCCAGGTAAGTATAAATCTAAGTCACTGCATCAGCCTGCAAGCCTGCCTTTCACCTACCAGAGACCAAAGCTTTCATTTTAATTCCAAAATAGCAGCTTCCATTTTGAAGTGGAACAGTTTTATGGATTCTTAGCAGAATTTCCTTTGGAGAGCCTTTCCACCATGTCATTCCAAACCCTCACTGACCATGTAAATATACTGACCAAATAAAAACAGTACCACACATTGCACAAAAAAAAATAATTCCATTATTTCTTCTACGATATCTTGCTAAAAATAACTGCATCAAACCAAGCCAAGAACAGAGTGGAGTTTTTTTCCAGAGAGCTATTAAAGCAGTTCAGAAACTGTTTTACAGACAAGCCAGCAATATTGAGGGGAGAAAAAGAAGAGAGAAAGGCAAGGATTCCTTCTTTATTTGTTCTTCCAAAACAAATTAGCTCAATTTCATCAACAAAACCTTTTATTCCAATATTACATTTATTTCCAAGGGGAATTTATTTCAAACTTCACAAGTTGTCTGCATTCTTCTTTATTAGTAATTTGACCATTTCAATTTTGTGGAGATGTAGTGATAGTCATTTTAGATTTTCTTGCATGTCACTGGCAAACAATTTAACATTGTTGGAGTAAAAGTGATTTAAACAAAAGTATTTTTAAACAAACACTAATATTATTGCAAAGCACTATTCATTATTGATTAAATAATTAATTTCATTATTATTAAATAATATCCATAAAGCTGTAAAATAATTTATTTTTTACAGGCTCAAGTATCTTATGGGTTAGGCAAACACTCAGCAGCCCCACAAACACTTTGCTCCTTTGCCTTTTCACCAAACTCACATTGTCTTCATGTTTTCAGCTAATAGAGAGTAAGAAAAGAAGAAACAAAGATAATCCTAGTCCCTAAATAAAGCTGGGAAATGATTCCAGAATGCATACAAAAATAAAATTGGCTTCCCTAAAGACTGGAACATGAAAAATAACCTTCCATTGGCATTAATAACTTCACCATTTTCATGTCAAATTGCCTGAAGGTACAAGGCAAAGAAATAAACTACTCATAGTCTAAAGTCAGACTCAAGCTTTCAGTTAGGCTATGCTTTTATCACTGCATCCAGAGCATCATGAAATATGTATAACAATTTTTCTTGGTTCACAGAAGTTAGAAAAGCTTCTTTTTTTCTGCTGTTTTTGGGACTTTTAGTTATTTACATAAGAGTACTACAGTTCCTATATTTAATAATTTCATCCTAAAATTGCACCTACAAAACCACATTCTGGTAATCATTAAAAAATTAGATACAATTAAATACAGCTTTTAGGATTCTAACTGAGATTGGAAAGATAAATAGGCTGCTTAAATTCTGACAGAACTCAGTGATCTTCACCAGATAAAACACTGTGTTGCTCAAAATATTAAGAAAAAATATAGAATTCTTCTGAGGGTCTCACCTGGTGATCATCTGACCTTCCATACAGAACTGATTAAACTCACCTCACAGAAAACAATTCACTAGTTTTGCCTTGTTCATTTGAAACCCGTTTAGTAAGCTGCTTATCACTATGTCAGACTTGACTTTGCACAAGCAAAGAACACCAGGAAAAGCATCTTCCCTTTTCAGTAACATGGGTCAGGTAGCATAGCTTGAAACAATTCAACAATTCCTTGTAGATTCCTGAGATTTAGGAAAAATAAAGATAGAAAAAGAGAGGAAGGGAAAGAAGCAAGTACTCAGGACAAGTTGCATTATTTCTAGTTTTCTTGCTTTCTAAGTGCAGTTTGTTCATTGACTTTTAAACACAGAACTGTCCTGGAAACACAAAGACACATAAATTTAGATTAAAATATGAATAATTTAATATGCAGGGCTTGGTTAAATAAACACAGACAGTGAGGTAGCCCAAAAACTTCAAAACAAATTTGATATCCCTGCTCTGTTTTAATGAGGAGATAAAGATGCATGCACACATCATACTCCTATGTATCTCCAACTACCTAGTTTTACTGTTTCTAAGTCTCCCAGTAAGGAACACATGCACAAATCCTTTCCTTTTCCAAGACTCAGCTTCAGGTATTTGTGTGCACATGCCACTGGTGTCCTGAATAAGTGAACTTCCTAAAATTTGATTTTAGTCACGGAGCACCTAGTACTCAAGTGGCACAACACCTTTCCCAAAACAATATCAATCTATACTTTGCTAAATTCCAACTCTAGGCATGAAGCAGGAAAAAGAATCATTTCCTAATCAATCTTCTCCATTGCCACACATCACACTACAAACTAAGCTAGCACTAGAATACCAAAGTATTAACCCAGATATTTGAGAATATAAATTTGAAGTGTAATCAGCCAGTTAATGAATACTAGCTTAATTAGCAAAGGACACCATTCCCAGCTCTCCTATCAATTAAAAGGATGAAGAGCCTTAAAGAAAACATTCCAGAGGCTCATAAATCTGTCATTCACAAACCTGATGATTATCAATTTCATTTTGGCCAAGCACAAACTAATTAGGAAGAAAATTTTCTCTTCCAAATTACTATAGCTTCATATTTTAGTTCAAATTCAGCTTGCTTGCATATTTTAGACATACCTAAAAATATAAAGGGCACAACTTGGAATAATCTACTCTTGTCCATCAATTGAAACATTGTTTGGGCATTTTTTAGAGTCAAGAATGGGCACAGGAAGAATATTTTATGAACTGCCTCACTATGCAGCTAATTCATGGTTACCATAATCACAGAGAAATTCAGTGATACAGGTTCAGTCTCCTACATTCCTGACAAACATTTCCCTATGTCTATTTAAAGGAAAGCTGAACAAAACCATTTCTACAGAATTACCTAATAACACTACAACATAGATGTTAGAGTTACACATGACTGAAGAGCTAACAGAAAACCCTTCTAATAAATGTATCAACCAGTTTTCTTTCATTTACAAATCAGGCTAGTAACATCAGAGGCAATTTTAAAGAAACTTGTTAACAACTGTTTCTCTAGATTAAATCACAGGATTAGCCACAAAGAGTGTTTCAAAGTTGGCAGACCATTTTCTGAAGCTTATGTCCAAAACAGCAGCTAGTAAATTCTACTTCCAGAGTAATTACATCTTGCAGAAACCATCCCATTAGCTTTTATGCTGCTGTATTAAGGAACAATATAAACATCTCCAAAGCTACTGCATTCACTGCTATGTAAAAAATTAATTAATTTTTCAAACATTATTAATTTCAACCACTACAAAAGAACTTAGCACCTTGATTATTCAAGAAAAAATTATTCTTGTACAACATAAGGGTGTAACTTTTAAAAATGCACTGTTGATTTCCCAATTTTCTCTTCTTTCATTCCCCAAAAGAAAGTCTAAAATATATATAGAAAAAAGAGAAGACACTTGATGACACCTTTCTGCTTGTCTATACTAAGTTTCTCCTATGAATCCAAACTTACCAATTGCTAAGAACAGAAAACCTATAAGGATGAGGTTAGGATTTGCTATTTTTTCACCTTTTCCAAGCCTTTAGATAAATGGCAGTCAAGTATGACCTGGTCAACTACTGAGTGCTAGAGCACATTATCACACAAGTAGTGTGGGTCCCCTTTCCACTTCTCCTACCTTAGGCTGGAGAGTGCACAAGATCCTATTTTCCACTACATTTTTGGCACTGCTGCTATTTCAATTTTACTTTAGAAATCCATAGTTACAGCAGAACATCTGTCTCAGGACTCAGACTGTGTTCAGGATGTTGTCTAGCTGCTTTCAGCTAGATGAAGAGGAAGAATGTTTTTATTCATCATATCTTTACTGTAGCCTTTTCTGCAACTTTTATTTCAAAGCACATAACTTTTTCAAAGCAGTTAAAAAATGTACTTCTTCCAGAAAGAACATATATAGTACCTAGTAGAGAATGATTCAGCTTTATAGTGGACTGTAAAGCTCCTGTTTAACTCAAATGATGAAGTACACAGAGCCATTTAGTAATAATCATAGTGCCCCACTGCTCTAAATGGCTATAAGTAACTGTACATTTTGTGGTAGTTTGACTTTACTTCCACAAGCCAATTTTAAGCAATAAGAAAGACCTTTTAAGGATCCATTTGGAGTTCTGCAAATAATTAGCATCTGCTTCTAATCAAACTGAGATGATTGCCGAATTAAAACTTTTAATTAGCATTTTGCATCATTTACAAACTGTTGTTCATTATGTTTATGAAGGTGAACAAGGACATCCCCAGTAGCTATATATTCTTTAATCACATCCATTACTCAATTCTACAATTTCATAGAATATCATCAACACCATATGTGCAAATAAATAATGCAACTAGAATTACTGCAGCAAAATGCACCAGTTTTCTCCATAACTAATAACAAAGTAACGCTTACAGATCAAGGATCCATTAGAGAAGAGTAAATAAAGAGCCCCCCCAAAAATCCTGCCACTGAACAAAACAAAACAAAAAACAAAAACAAAAAACAAAAAACAAAAAAAAAAAAAAAAAAAAAAAAAAAAAAAAAAAAAAAAAAAAAAAAAAAAAAAAAAAAAACAAAAACAAAAAAAAAAAAAAAAAAAAAAAAAACCAAAAAAACAAACAAACAAACAAACAAACAAACAAACAAAAAAGAAAAAAAAAAATCAAGCTTTATTTTAAAAGTCTGTGAGAGAATATTACCACTCATTTTAAGGTTAAATATTTTAATCAAACCTCATCACATCTACCCATCCCTCAAACAAAATGTTAGCTCACTAGAATACCCAGGCTGCTTGGCAATCAACCGAATTACTTTTAGATGAGAGTAACTCACTACATTTTTTAAAGCACTAACAGTACATGTTTCACTGTCTTATTTAACAAATTCTAGCTCTTAAAAAAACCACCCTACTCCTACACTTCTCCACATACAATTTTGTTTCTGTTATGACTCTGAGCACGAAGTTAAATGACAGAATACATATTCTTGGCAATAAGGCACATTTCCCACCTAGGCATACATCACTTATGACCTTTGCTGTCTACTTAGAGATAAGCACCACTGGTTTTCTTGCAAAGGGAACAAATACAAGATTTAAGTAGTGGAAAAAAAGATATAATTCAGAACCATTTCCTTAGCAAATGCAAACCATAGCCTTCTTGCATAGTTATTGTCTTAGCTTGGCACAAGTTTTCACACAATAATACAAACTCCAGTTTCTACTTTTCCCCAACCTGTTTGGGAAAGGAAGAAATATTATTTGATGCCTCTGAAATGAAAAGCCATAAAACCTATCAGAAGAAAATTCTGGATTAAACACCTGTTCCAAAATGGATAATTACAGTGGCAAGACATGATATTAAGTATTCTTTCAAATGTATCTGTCCTTAACAGAGACAAAAATTAGTGTCAAATTCTCATTAATCCACATCCGACTTTAGGATCTTCTGTACCAAATAAAGCCAGCCATAAAGCGTTTTTTCAAGAAGCTGAACTACAAATATTGATACAACTGCCCCACTACCAAGATAAATGTTTCTGAAGAAAGCATACTAGTGATATCAGAAAGTCTCTCATAGGACCACTCTGATCATAAAAATGGAAATTAAAGAAGTTTAATTTCTACTGCTTAAAGCAGCTAAAAAAGCACTTCAACTGCATCATCAAAGAGCTACTGTGAAAAAAAAAATCCATCACTAATGCATTTTGCTCTTTCCATTTTATTTTGCAGTTCTTATTCCTTCCTCTCAAATGCCTGCAGATGCACTAAAGACCTTTAGCTCCCCCAACTGACAATTCCCATCTGCCATTCCTTCCCCATTACCGTGATTCAAACATAGTGTGCTTTATAACAGCATCTAAAAATTAGGATATTTGATTCTGCAATAATTGTCTGTTACCCAAAAAATAAGGCATCTAGACTAGAAGTTATTTAAAAGATCATAATATTTTTTAAATTTCGAGAGGCTACTCAGAGGTAAGAAAGTTCAATTTAAGCATGATATTTTTTTTTCTGCTCTGAGGAGGAAAATAGCAACACAGATGTATTCAAGATTAAATATACTACACTTAGAAGTTTATTTCTTTTGCACAATGCAGAAAGATAATAGTGAACAGAAGCATTGCAGGAAATATCCAATTATACAACATCCTTACACCACAGATTAAGATATGTTAATGACTATTAATTTTCATTTCTTCTGGAAGAAATAAAGAGGTACTAACAAGTCTGAAAATTAGGAAACCAGAAGAGTCAAAATGATCACCAGAATAACACCAAAAAATAAATTCAGAATTAAATTTTGCATTCTACTCCACTCCATATTCCAGTATGTAAGTTAAGTTCCTGGAAAGGTACAGCAACAAATCAAAGCATCCAATACTTAGTACCTATGAAAAAATCACAAGACAAGCAGCAATCCATGCATGTCAAAAAAACCCAACTATGTTAAGCCAATTTCACAGCCTTTATCCCAGTGCACAGACCTCAGGGGCATTAAAAAAAGTAGGTGTCATATTGTGTCAAACCCTTGAAAGCACCAAGACACTTTCACGTGGCAAATGACCAAACAGTTCCACTGAATCTTCTATAACTTGGGATCAAAATCCATTGCAAACGCCATGCATGGAAGAACAGAACCCAAAATAGAAAGATGCCTTAAGCCAAGATCCACAATCAAAGTAAAATTTAATACTTCAGTTCCTAACCTGTATATTAAAACAGGAGATCACACACTAAAATGCCATGAGGCTGAGGGCACTGCAAGAGCACGGGATCAGAGGAGAAAACCTGATCTAAAACTGAAGGCTGTAAAAATGGCAAAGGACACTCACAGAAAAGAAAGAACACCACACAAAGAAGAAAGCACGAAGTGTAACGACAGAGAGAAGGCAAATACAAAGAGATGGGAAAACACAAACAAACTAACAGGAAAAAAAGCTCTACCTTTCTCAACTAGTGGATAGAACAAGAAGAAATATGTTAGGCTTGACATTATTTTAAAAAAGTTAAAAGGAAAGTAAAACAGCAGAGTGATGACCACCACTGTGAGACCAATATACAGATGCAGGGAACTTTCCAAGCAAAGCTGTGACATTTTTACAGACAAGGCAAACGGAACTACTGTTATCTTCAAAATGCTATTGAAAGTATTGAAGGGGAAAAAAAAATAAAAACAAACAAAAAACCCACCAAATTAACAAAGAAATTCCACACACAGCACTTTGAAACTAACCACAAAACATTTTGTCCACCTGAACAGAAGAGATCCTAAGACCATCCCCATGGAGAGAAAGTGTGACTGGTTAAGGTGAACAGGTTTTGTGGCAAGTTTTCACAAGAACCAAGTGGAATGGACCCAGAAGTTCATTAGATATTGAAATCAGCACAAGATGTCTCACAGACCTACAGCTGCAGATGCTAAAAGGACAAATCTTCCATTTGATGTCTAAAAACAAGTGGCAGGTCTTGGAGACTTAAAAATCATGCATGGCAGAGCAGACAATAGGCTGAAACTCAGATTGAAGGCTTCAAAGGAGGTTTTTCCGACCATGTCAAGAACAGCTTTGTAGTTGAAGCCCAAGTATCACTTACCTGCAAAACCATTTATCTTACATAATTCCTTCATATCCTGGACCACTTACTTTGAGATTAAAATATTTTCTTCAATGACTATAATATTTTAAATATTCACAAATTTCCCTTTAAATATCTTTAAATCTGTTAGCGCATTTTACTGTCAGAAACTGTCAGCCATCATTGATGCAATTACTCATTTATAGTAAGATTTTAATACTTTAATCTCCTAAATTGATGTAAATCTCAACTGCACACCTGTGTTTGCATATTCTCTTTGATGGGCTCTGTCACCTCAAATGTCAGCATTTACTCCTCTTGAGTGCTGCTTAAGGATTTCCGATGCTCCCTACGTGACTGACTTTGCACATAGATTATTTAATGTGCCTTGAGTGCAGAAAATTATATGTCATACATAAAAAGCTTCTGTATTTATCTGGATGATGAGAGTACTGTCCCTTAAACACCTTTATCTTTCCTTTTTTTAATGATTAAAGTATAGAACAGACTAAAAACATTCTGAAATACCTTCAGAACTATTCCATTATTCTCCTTTTACTGTGATAGAAAACCAATCAATGTATCAGGGGAACATACTCTTAAAGCACAGATTTATTCTTGCTTTCCTTTCACCCTCACCCTTTCTCGCCATTTTATTCAATATCATGCACTCTAACTCTTGCTCATGCCAGCATAAATTGGTAGGTCTAAACAATAATATTTCAGAGTACTGTAAAATCTTGAGCACCAAAGCAATCTTCCACTAGGCTGGGCAGCACCAGTCCAGGCATCTTCCACACCTGTCAGAGAAGAGACTGGCCAAAGCTATTCCTACAAATGGCTAAAATGCAATCTACGTTAGTAGTTCAAAAAAGTATCTCAAATACAAACTCAAATCAAGCTTCATTTTTTTCCCCAAGAAATCCAAGTCCCAGAGGCTTCTTACAGAATACTGAAAATGGACTAACTTAATCCAGTGCCTGCTTTGTAAAAACTTTCTAAGGACGAACTTATGTAACCTTCAAATTTCCATGACTGACATTTATATTAAATGTAGAGAGGCACATTTCAAAAACATCATAAAAATTTTGAATTGTATTAATCCTATGCATGTTCAGACATACATCATACTGAAGCCATCATGTTCAGCTTCAGTGTTGCTCAGTTTACAGGCTTCCTTTTTCAAGTGAAGGGCATCTTTATAATCAGATAAAACTCACCAGAGCAGGCATTTACTAGCTGTAATAAGCACTGTGCCACGAATTTTGCTCCATCAACAATACAAAAGTCAGCCACTAGACATATGAAATCCTATTAAAAATTTAAAACGCTAGTTTTCCTTAAATTCCATTTCTATTTTTAATTACAGAAAGCTCTTGCTCTTTGATTAAAAATTTCTTTAACCCTGAGATGAGAAATACTATCATATAAAACTCAATATAGCTGACCATCATATAAAAAAAAGCTTTGGAAGTCTGGAATTTTTTTCTTCTAGTTGTTAACAACTTCATTCTTTCCAAAATTTGCTAATTAAGATGTTTTTATTAAGTATTCAAAGATATTAACTTCTTAAGTATTATCCGTTAGTGGGATTGACGATTTCTTGATTCAATAATGCAATAATTCTCAATCACACACAATTCACAAAATCACAGAAATTAGTCTGCAAAACCCCAGCAAAGTATACATGTAAATATCACCTTCTCATACATGTAAGCAAATAAGAAAATGTGAGAGGTGACAGTTATTGAATTCTCAATTTTAGGTTCACTTTTTGTTGATGCTCTAAATGATGACAACTGTAACAAAACTGTACAAGACAATCCATTTATTCCTCCTCCACACAAAAGAGTCTTTTCTTAATAAATACTGAGAATCACTTCTGACAGTGATTCTTAAAATTGTTAGCATTGCTATGCCAGACTACTCCAAGGTCAAGCTTTAGCAGCTCTGGCCTTTCTCAGATTACAGTTCTGAAACCAGAACCATTATCTAGAAAATGCAAGGCACCTCTTTTCTCATTAAAGAAATTTAACTAAGAGTTTCTTACTGCATCATAAGCAATTCAAAGTTCTGCAATAGAATTTCTATCCATTTACCCATATAGAAAATGGATTGCAACATCAGAACTTACTTCCTTTTTCTGAAGACCATCTCTTTTTCTATCAGGTAGAGCACAAAGTCTGAGAACATTGTTCAGCCCAATAAGGCATCAAAACATTGTAACTTCTACCAGGGAAGTATGAGGAGAACAGTTCATCCTAATTTCCTTTTCAAAGGAAGTGTTTCCTTTTACATATAGAACACTGAGAAAAAAAATACTGCTTTTAGAGTGGTCCTGCTCTTATAGTGGCTCTACATAGCTCCATAGCACTCAGACCTGTTTCAAATACATATGGAATTCATTAGTAATATTCATATATTTTATATGTGATAGTGCAAGGAAGGATTAGTTTTGCCTAAATTCCCACGAGAATTGGAAGCAGGGGGTGAAAGTAGAACCAGGAAAGTAGATTTTCAATGAAATTATGCTTTTTTGCCTCAACAAGAGTAAGAAAGTAATACCTTCTTAATCATTTTGACATATTGAAGGCACATTCAGTAGCACAGAACCAAGCCATACTCCTAGCTATTTCCAGCAACCTGCAAACATTAATTTATTCTTACAAGCCCAAATGCTGAAACTGTGACAGGAAAATATGAGGCTGGGGAATAAGCAGCAAAAATACAGCTCCACAAACACACTTTTCACTGAAAGGTCTGTTGAACCAGGGAATGGCATTTCTAATAGTCTCTCAAAGACATAGGAAAGCCTCTGTTACTCTTAACACTTCACAATCCTCTTACCAACATGCACTGATGCCAAATATTTCAGTCCAGCAACACATAAGGTACATCAGCCACATATCTTAGAATATTTAAGTTGTTCTAATAAGCAGTATGTGAAGTGAAAGGCTTTCTCAGTGGAGTGATGATTGCACGGTAATTTTTATTCCCTCAAGTTTACAATGAGAGCTACAGGCAAAGCTGGAGTTTGCCAACAAAACATTTCATAGCTGCAGTGCAAAATACTGTTAAAATCATTAATGCAGACACTGCAATAGACACTTTCTTTTAATTCACTCAGACAAACAAAACAATATATAACAGCAGGCACTCTTTTGTAATATCCCTAAAACACCAACAACAGTTGTTTTTCTAAAAAGGTTTTGCAATTTCAAGGTGTTTGATCAAAAGAAATAGAATGAGTTTAAGTCAAAAGAGAAAGTTTTGAACCTAAGTTATAATGAGAAATCAGCAACTGTGGAATAAGAGCATTTACAGAATGTTGGACAACTTATACTCTGCATTCTCCATAGCATGCACTTAATGGGCGAAAATCAAATGGTCTGTTGAAAGAAAATAGGATCATTTACATGTAAGTGCATGTATAAAGTCTAAGTTACAATGAAACCTATTTAATTGTACATAATTTCTCTTAAAATTATAAATAAATCCTTAACCACAATTTATAACTACTGTATTTAACACCAACCACTAATTTTGTGTTATTTAAGCTAAATCACAGTCTTGGTTATAGCTCCAGTACCTCTATAATATGCACAAACAAGAAGAGTCAAAATGGCTTTTATCATGCACAAACATGTAACCATATGTCCCCATGGAGACAACAATACAGAAAGCTACATTTTTGAGCAATCCATACAGGATTTTCATACTTAGATTATTAAATTTTAAGTACATCCTCAACAGCTACCATAAGCATTCATTGAATGCACTCATTTTTCATTTCCACATAGTTTTCCAGATGTCAGTGTTCACAAAGTACCAAGGTCATTGTAGTTTGCTGCAGTTTCTATAGCAAGAAGCCACATCTTAAAAATAGTTCATAGATTGCAAAGGCTGTAGAGCAAAGTTTATGAATAAAAATATACTTTGACCACAATTATTTTTCAATAGATTTCAATAATGTGATGAGAACAGACTGCACATACAATTCATGTAAGAATCAAACACAGCAACTGCTTTTCTTATTACTGAAACATTTAGGGCGAACTATCACACAATTCACCAGGAAAGCAAGGTAATCTTAACATCACTGTTATTTAGCCCAGATGGCCAGATAGGGCATGTAGCTTTTAGCAGATAAGATTTTACCTGAAAAACACAAACTAGGCACCCAATAAGAAGCATCCCAGAGTCCAGAGAGACTTGCATGATGTAGTTGCCAAGCCACTCCCCATGATATTTGAAAAGTCATGGCAGTCAGAAGTCCCAGGTGAACAGAAAAAGGTAAACATTGTACCCATCTTTAAAAAGCTTAGAGAAAACCCTGTGAACTACCAATCAGTCAGCCTCACCTCTGTGCCTGAAAATCATGGAACAGATCCTCCTAGAAGCTGTGGGAAGGCACATGGATAACAGGAAGGTGATTTGGGACAGCCAGCATGGCTTCACCAAGGGCGAGTCCTGTCTGACCAATCTGGTGGCCTTCTATGATGGAGTGACTTCAACAGCAGACAAGGGTGGGGCCACAGATGACATTTATCTGCATTTCTGTAAAACTTTGACACAGTCCCCCACAACAAACTGGAGAGACATGGATGCAGTGGGAGAACCATTAGATGGATAAGGAATTGGCTAGATGTCTATATTCAAAGGGTGGTGGTCAATGGCTCAGAGCCCTGGTGGACTTGAGTGGTGTCCCTCAGGAGTCTGTATTGGGACCAGAGTTATTTAATATCTTCATTACTGACAGAGGTGATGGGATTGAGTGCACCCCCAGCAATTCTGCAGATGACACCGAGATGAGTGGTGCTGCTGGAGGATAGGATGGCATCCAGAGGGACCTGGACAAGCTCAAGAAGTGGCCCAGGGGAACCTCATGCAGTTTAACAACTGCAAGGTTCTGAGTCAGGGCAATCCCTGCTATCAGTCCAGGCTGGGGGAGGAACAGATGGAGAGCAGCCCAGCCCAGAAGGACTTGGGGGTGCTGGTGAATGAGAGACTGGAAATGAACCAGCCTTGTGCTCACAGGCCAGAAATCCAACTGTATCCTGGGCTGCATCAAAAACCAACAAGAGGAGGGATGGGATTGATGGCCATAAACTAAAACACAGGAAGTTTCAACCAAGGAAGAACTTAATGCTGAGGGCTGCAGATCACTGGCTGCCCAGGCAGGTTGTGGACTCTCCCTCTCTGGAGACATTCAAAACCCACCTGGATGCATTCCTGTGTAACCTGCTCTGGGTGACCCTGCCTTGGCAGGGTGATTAGACTGGATGATTTCCAGAGGTGCCTTCCAACCCTGAAAGTTCTGTGATTCTGCCTCTCTGCTTCACTCTGGAGAGACCCCACCTGCAGTGCTGCATCTAGCTCTGGGGTCCTCAGCACAGGAAAGACATGGACTTTTGTTAGGAGTCCAGAGGAGGAACGCTAAGATGATCAGAGGGATAGAACACCTCTTGTATTAGGAAAGGCTGGGAGACCTGGAATTGTTCAGCCTGGAAAAGAGAAGGCTTTGGGGTGACCTAATTGTGGCTTCCAGTACTTGAAGGGAGCCTACAAGATGGAGAGGGACTTTTCACAAGGGTCATGTGGTGACAGGACAAGGGGGAATGGCTTCAAAATGAGGGAGAGTATGTTTAGGTAAGGAATAAGTTTAGACAAGGAGAAACTTCTTTACTCTGAGGGCAGTGATGTCCCTAGGCTGTCCAGAAGAGTCATGGATGTCCCATTGCTGGAAGTGTTCAAGGCAAGGTTGGATGGGACTCTGAGAACCTGGTCTATTAGAAAGTATCCCTGTCCACAGCATGGAGTCAGAACTAGATGATATTTAAGGTCCCTTCCAACCCAAACCATCCTATGACTTATGATCTGATCCACCTGAAATTTTGATTCAAAAATACTTATCAGCTTTAGTAAACATTGTTAACTTACCTGTGTAATTATGCATTTTTTCAGTTGTGTTTGTAGACTGAAGCAGACTGAGCTTCTCTTGTTGTAGCACAAAATTACATCACTTAGTCCTCAGACACATATTCCCCAAGTTTAGAGTTCTGTGTGGTTAGGTTTTTCTAGAACTATAACTCCACTTTCTATTTTTTAAACACAATTGCTAAAATTGTCTTAATGAGAATTTAAATAAAACCAGACATGTGCAACATAAACACAGAAAGTAACATACTTACAGCTTCAAATGACAAGTTAACATGTTCCAGGAATTTCTGCATTAAACTTTCAGTTAGTTCATTGAAGCGATATCGGAAGAGATCCATTTCTTGTTGAAGAAACCAACGCCTGAGATCCTCACTACAAAAAAACAAAAAAAAAATTAAGAAAATAATTTTCTGAATATACATTATTTTTTTGCTTGAAAACTAGACTGCAAATCTAGTGAACAAAACAGTAATGCTGACTTTGGCATGTGACCCACACACTGAGAAGCCTGGAAGTGAAGGCAAGAAACTTTCAGTAATGCACACTCAATCAGAAAAGATTTGTGGAGAGACAATACTTTTTACTTGTTTTGGATAAATACTCAATTGTAGGTAACATTCTCTCTTGGTATTTAAAGAACAGTTTTTTTCTACAATATGGCACAATATTTCTTTATTGTACAATTAACATCACAATTAATGTGATGAGGCAAAGATATTTTGAAGGCTACTTCTTTTAATTCTCATTTTTGGTGTATCTCTAGCTGAAGAAATATGCATGCATCTCAGAAAACATAACAATAGTGCACTCTATCCCAGGCAACAAATAGCCTGGAAACAGACAAAAGGAAAATATATGGCAATGAAGTTGAGTGAGGAACAAAAACAAAACATCTAACTCTTGACAAAAGAGAAAAAGGTGTTTAGCAACTGCAGGTGAACAAGTAGAAGAACAAACAGGAAAACAGGGACAGGAGTCAGAAAACAAAATAAAACAACACTGAAGCCAATCCAAGTACTCTGAAGCCAATCCAAGTACTCTAAGCACTCGTGGAACTCTTCACATCCTCGAGCTCAGACTCCCAGGCATCAGCACATTACTCAAAGCTACAGCAAGTAGGTACCAGAGTGCCAGTAACAAAAGCCACATGTGCAAGCACAGAATGCAGATGATGCTGTACCTCACTGCCACAGGGCACTCTCCTAAGCTGTCCTCAGAGCTACCCTGTGGGCCACTGCCATTGGAATTCACAGAGCACATACTGCAGTCTTATATGCTCTCTTTATAATATTTAAGCATCTTTTCCCATAGGGGACATGTGAATCACAACAGAGTTGTTTGTGGTTTTGTGGACAAAACCTCTGCTTGAAATGTGGCTCTGTTTCAGTTCTTCTGTGGACATCTTGGACTGTAGTTAAATCCTGGGATGTGATAATTTTTTCCATTTTCCTTGTTTTACAGTGCATTTATTTTCCTATGGGGGAACCAAACAAAACACCACCACCACACACACCCATAAAAAACAATCAAACTACAAATACAATTATGTATAATTGCTTTGGAGACCAGCCAGTATTGATCCTTTCCTTCAGCAAAGCAGATCGGAGGCTGTAATCCCACCTACCCACTTAAGCAAACAAACAAGAAAATACTACTTTATCTCTTATACACACACCTATGTGGATTCTTCCTACAGCTGACAAAATAGCTGACAAGCTGACCTTACACTCCTGTATATGTCCAGTAAAAACTTTTAAACTGGCTTTCCTAGGATCATCATCATTAGGGCATTATTTACATCACTTCTAAAGCCAAACCATATTTTATACTTATTATTCACATGAAAAAGAATTGCACAATTTTTTCTCAAACTCATACTAAGTAACAATACTTATTATCAAAACCCAAGCTTAAGTAAAAGCAACGTCACTGTCATTAACTAACCAAGCTGCAGCTGAAGCTGAGGGAGGTGCAGGTCATGGAAGTGTAGCTGTTAAGAATATCTTCTCATTTTTTGCCACTTAACTTTCTGGAGTACAGATTATTCAATAGTTTAAACCAGTTCATAGATTCCCAGCTATAAAAATAATATTTTAAAAGTCTCTTTCATATAGGGAACAGCACTTGAGGGGCTGGGGTTGGATTAGAAATACTCTTCACCCCACAGAGGGGTAGGAAAAACCAGCATACTTGTTAGGAAACATGAAAATAAAAGTACTTTAGGAAAGGCATGCAAATGCTTGTAAATCTGGAATTTAAGACTCACATTCCACAATTAATATAAGAGTTCCAACAAGTTAACACTGATTTATGAAAACTCTGGGCATGGGCCAGATCACTGAACAATCACAGAAACAAGATTATGCTACTTCTTGGTCTTGACAGATGTAAGTGACATTAGAAGATATGTGAAAGAAGGATATGGATGAGACTGTTCTCTTAAGACTGTAAATACCCTATCATACAGGAATAAGCTTTAAAATCTTGGATTTCAGAAGGCAGAAGAAGTAAAGTCTAGAGATGATGACTATCTTACACATTTAACTGACCAGAATGGTGGAGATGGTCACTTCAGACCACATGCAAATCAGATCCAAACAATCCAATTTACAAGTGAGGACCGATAGAAACTGGAAAAGAAAAACTGATATAAACTTTTACCCCTGGATGGCACTGTTGGCCAACTAAAAACTAAAAACAAGCACTATCACAGGAAAATGTAAACACGAGCACACACAGCTGCCTCAGGAACTGAATTCAACCTATTTTGTAGTTGTGTCTATTTAAGTGTACTTTTTCAATCACTTCTACCTTAACAACTTTCTTCAACTAACCTAATGACTTGTGCCAAGCTTATTTTTCTAACCTAGAATGATAAAAACTTGAAGTACAGCATAGTCTATTTGCTTCCCAATTTTATCTTTTGGGACCTTGCCAGTTGTAGATGATAGAAATATCCCCAAAGTAATTGTTACAAGAGAGGATAGAGAACACTGGGTACAGGCTCACCTCATAGTTCTTAGAATGCTATTTTCCATTTAAATCCACCTTTTCAAAGTACAAGTAGAAACTAAGAGCTGCATTATCAAAATGTAGCAAGTACATACAAATGGGAACACAAAATGGCACCTGCAAGCTGTCTAAAGAGTATCCCAAGAGCTCTATCCAAAACCTCTCCTCCCTCTAAAGATGTCTTTCCCCCTAGATTACCAAAGCCAGGTTTTTCCTGCTGATTCTGTGGCCCAGAATAGTTTGTATTAATTTCTGCACAGCAGCTCACCTTCAACAAGCTGCCCTATTCTGCCCTGCCTGTAGTCTAATTTTTAAGATATTCCCTGAAACACAGGGTTTGAATAGCATCTCCAATTTATTTACTAAGCAAGAACTTCAATCAAATTCTCACCCTCCACAAGAGCAGAATTTTCATCAACTACCAACACACTCAAAGCATCTCAGCTTAGACAAAAAAAAACTAATGGTCTTAATAATTTTAAAAAATAAAGTAGTTTTGGCTTTGGAATTAAGCCAAATTGAATATGCAAAATGCCACTAGTACAAACTACTATGTTTTCAGGGGCCTTTTGTACCCCAGACTACTTGAGGATATTACTTTCTAGGGGGTTTTGGTAAACTTACAATACAGGTAAGTCAAGATATTGTCTTGTCAAAAATCAGCAGGTCTAGTATGATTAGGGAGTTTATAAAAACACAAAAACATGGGCAGGAGAAAGAAGGCAATATTACACTTGCTATTCACAATCACAAATTACACCTGTAGAACACAGAAGGGACTTCAGCTGCAATTCTGTTATTCAATCTGCTCCCTTCTTTCAGGATTTCAAGCTATACTATCAGAGTCACTGCAGTGAAGGCTGGTATTGATCTCCACATCCACAACCTGCTCATTGTACATGCATCATGGATCTAGCAGGCTCATTGATCACACACATTGACACACTGTCTTCACCACAGCCCAGATGTCTTTTGAAAGGACAACAGGATGGGATGTGAATGATCTGGAAGATTTCACGGTGTTTAAAAGTCACCCAGAGCCTGTCATGGTGAGGTTTCATCCATCTGGAGGCAGGTTTTTGAGGCCTTTGCTACTTCCTACTCTGATTAGATGTTCTGCAGCAGGAATCCACAGCTATTTCAAAGAAAAGCCCCATCCACTCCAGCTCCATATCCTGGCTTAGACCACAATCCCTCCTACTCACCTCCCCTGTTTTCGCTTACAAATCCGTATCCATAGCAGCACTTCAGTCATGTCAGCTATCACAGCACCACAATATGCACTCTATCACAGTCACTTAATTAAAATTAACTGGGTTGCAGCCTTAAGCACAATCAAATTAACAATTCAACATATCTGCCAGTTGTAATTCTAAAAAGACTGCAACAATAAGGAGTAAAGATTTCAGACAAATGGATAACAAAACAACTAGCAGACATGAAGCACTGCTAACCTCTAATTTCATCCAGAATCTACGGGGAAACAAAAAGAATGTGTCTGACAGGATCAACTTTTTGCTGGAAATTTCACTGCATTTCATTGCATTGCAACCAGCCACAGCAATGAATATGGACAAAAAACAGAAGCAGTAGATGAAACCTCAAACTCAGGTGGCACTTTTAGTCGGTCAGAAACAGTGCTTTCTATACAGTAATATAAAGCCTATTTAGCGTCAGGTCTTTGGTCAGTTATCAACAATTAGCATATACAGAAGTTAAACTATGTTATCAATCACTGCAAATGTCTGACAAACAGTTAATGCTGATTTGCTTTCCTCCTGAAAAAAAAAGCTATCAAGAGACTCAAATCAATTGCACGTGTTTAAAAGCCAAAAGTTTGTAAATTTTTTAGTTATTATGAAATCCAGACATTGATTCCACATATCACTTTTCATCACAGGTGAAATCAGATTCCTAGCAAAAAATCCTATTTGAGCCTACTTCTCTCTTTAGTAGCCATGCAACTTTAAAGCACCTATAATAAAGCACTGCAGTATCTGTACACATTTAAAATTAATAAGAGTACAGTATAATCCAAAAAGTACTTACGACTGGCAGTAGGCAAGGCGTAGTATGAAATGAGAAATATGATCTTTTCTTCTTGCCTCATAATCACCCTCAGCCAAAGCCTATAGAACATATTCTTATTATTTCACAGGAATAATCTATCCCAGATTAAAAATTCACAATCAATTTACCAGTGCTGTTCAACAGTGTATTATTTTAGACACTAAATGCCAACTTACTGAGGAAGGGGTTTACTCTAAAGGAAGAAATACATAACTTCAAAGAAAAACTAGCCCTCTGACAAAATGACAGAACTGCAGTTTTAGAAATAGCATTTTCATCACCTCTACTTTTATTCATTACTCTTGAATGGTATAAAGAAAATAAAATGCAAGAGAGTTCTGTGTCTTGATCTTTACTTACTCTGTAGGGAAATTTCAGTTTCCGGAGCTCAGCCTCCAGCTTAGCTTTGTATACATCAGTACCTCTTACATGGCTCACACCCAGATTTTCAATTACTTTAAGAACTAGGCAAAAAAAGAAAAGGTCCATGTTAGAGACAACACGCTGAAATCAAACTAAATGTATGATAGCTTGAGAAAGGTACAAACTGGGGTACGGCCACAGGAATTGTATGAGGAGCAAAAGGGTGAGAAACGTGGAGGATAAAGTGTGGCCCGTGAGTCCTGAACAGCGGGCCCAATTCTGGGACCCACAGTGTCAACAAGGAAAGGGAGACACCTAACTCTGATGGATCAGTCTCAGAACATCGGTTTCAACTCTAATGGAAACTTGGATCCAGCAGTTTTCAGGACTTCAGGAGAAGCCCTGGCTGCCAGCCACAACGATCCGAAACGCAGTACTGAGACATCAAGTATGCAACAACATCTATAGAATGTGAAACATGCTCACAAAAACCTCCCGTGTAAACCAGAACTACACAAGCCCGGCAGCTACGATAAACGTTCACTGTGAGATCTGTCTGAAGGGCCCAGAGCACAGCGTTCCCTTCACCGGGAGCTGGCGGCAGCACGGGCAGCCAGCCCAGCCCCCGGTTATGCCAGGCCAGCAGAGCATCCAGGCCTGCCAGAAACACACAGGGACGGGAAGGATTCAAAGCACCGAGGGGGAGAAGGGAGGAAGGAGAAGGGAAATGAAGGAGGGAGAAAGAGAAATGATACTCACGCTTCAGGCGGTCGACGGCAAAGCTCTCAAACTCCACCAGGGAGATGCTTTCCATGGGGGGATCCAGGTAAAACTGCAAGCTGTGAGGGTACTGCTCCCTCCGGTCCCCAGTCAGCCGCGCATGCCTCAGCCTCGCTCGGCTGGAGAACTCCATCTCCCTCACCCCGGGGCCGCCGCTGCCGCCGGCGCTGCCCCGTCCCGAGCCCCGCTGCCGAGCCCCGCTGCCGAGCCCCGATGCCGAGCCCCGCTGCCGAGCCCCGCTGCCGAGCCCCGCTGCCGCCGCTCCGCCCGCGACCCGGCGGGACCCCGACCTGAGCCCGCCCAGCCCCGCGCCCCGCTTCCCGCGCTCTGCCGGTCCCGCCCACTTCCGCACAGAGCCGCGCCTCCTGCGCGGCCATTGGCTGCTGCAGCCATGTGGGCGGGGACATGTTGGCGGGGGCCTACACCCGGCACAGGCAGTGCCCACACCCGCCATGGCGGCTCCGGGCACGGGCGGGGCGGTGCTGGCAATGCCCACACCCGCCATGGCGGGCCCGGCACGGACGGGCGGTGCTGGCAATGCCCACACCCGCCATGGCGGGCCCGGCACAGGCAGGTGCCCACACCCGGCATGGCAGGCCTGGCACGACCTGGGAGATGTTTGCAGGTGTCCACGCCGGGCACGGCCGCTTCCGGCACTCCCACGTTCTCCCCCTTTCTACTGTCTATAATTTTGTCACTTTTCCAAGAGAACTGCAGCATTTGCTATTTTTGCCGCCGTGTTGGCCGTTTTTCTGCAGCTGAGTTGTGTTTTATGCCCCACCCACAAAATGCCGCTTACTTGCTGATTTCCCCTTACCCGAAAAGTGGGTTAACGATTTTGCAAGAAGTTCGGAGTGTAAAAGGATGGGAAATCAGAACTAGTATACAGTCTGTGCCAACAAAGTGATGAAGATCAGTAGTTTAGGCTGGCACGTTCTTGAGAGCAAGGAAAGGACCGTGGGTCGGGACACGCACTAGTCCCGTGTTCGTGGGCAGCACCTGGGACAGTCCCGAGCGGTTTGACCGCTGCCCTGGGAGCCGGCATGGAATGCTACTGATATATTTTTATGTATTTATACTTTTTTGACCGACAGCAAGTTCATATCTTTTATATATATATATATACATATACAAAAAAAAACTTTAACCTGAAGCAACGTTTTTTTTCAAACAGCCACTGCTCATCCCACACAGTGTCTTATCTTCACCACCTGGCTGCAGCCCGAGTTGCTTAGGAGTAAGGAGTACATCTACCAAAATCCTCCTAATATCTGCAAGAATACAGAGCTTTTGCCTTTGCCAGTGTGTTAATACCCAAGAGATCTCACAGAGACTGGCAAAGCACCATCCAGGGCAGGTCAAGGAGTTCCATCGGAATTCCATTTGCTTGGAGTGCTGTACCCAGCCTGGACTAGAGGGGGAGACGTATGACAATGCTAAGGAACACAGCAGAAACCCGAGATGCTTTTCATTATACTTAATTTCTGCTCATGTTCTAGGTTTTGACACATAAGCAGCACCACACCTTTGGAAACCGTGGTTTGCAGTTTGCTGTCCATCGCTGATTCTACTGAACCACGTCCTGCTGATTTTTGACAGCTCAGCAGCTATGTCTACATCTGTTATTTCTTTCATTTGTATTACTTCTAGGGTTTGTTTTTTTTTTCCTTTCTTGCTGAATATTAATCCTCAAATTGTCTGTAATTAGGTGAAGATCTACCCTGTTTTTTGTTTGTTATTTTTTATTTTAGTTAACTGGTGACACTAACAGCATTGCAATTAGTCATTCATAAGATTACTTCAGCAGAAATTTAGAATCAAAATTAACATCTATATTACTAGACTTAATTACTATATTACTACACTTAAATAAAAGTTACAAAGCAAGGCCTTTCTTTTTTAGACAAAAATAATTTTCTTGGGAAAAGAAAATAGACAAGTGAAAATTTTTCACCTTGCGGTAAAACCCCCCAAAATTTTAAAACTCAAACTTTCTTATTGATGCACCTATTGAAACCTACAGATGGTAATATTTCTCACTATATTTTGGTTACTTTTTTCTAAATATATTTTTACTTCTCCTACAGTAGCATTACCACTGGGGGCTGATTTTTAAAGTATTTTAAGAGAATTATTGATGTTGTAACAACCCACCTCACAAATGTTTTACAACAAGATCCATATGCTCAGCTGTCAAGCTGTCCCCATCATCCCAAGCAAACACAGTCCAATTCAGCACACCCCAAACTGTACTGCTGCTTAATTAATGCACTGTTGGGAGGAAAGGGTTAAAAGAGGGAGAATGGCAGTGAGGAGGAGGATGAGGATGGTAGATTCACTCAGGTGACCTTGCAGCTGGGAATGTCAAGGCCTGGAGAATAACAGTGAGGGGAGGTCTGTATGTTATGTTATGCCTAGTGTTGTTTATACTCTGTTTTGAGAAGCATTTCTGTAGAGATAATGTAGGTGTTTTGAGAGAAGGCACTCTCACAGACATGCTTAAGCTCCCTGGTTTTGGGAGAGAGAGGGTCAAAGTTCATAATAAAAGCCCAGAGGAGATCACAGCATGTTGATAAATCACAAGTGCACAGACCCTGGATAAATTAGTGCAATTCACTGCCTTTCACTCAGATGGACTGAGCCTAACAGTGCCTGCCTTCCTGCTGGTGTGTCTCTGCCAGGATGTTGCCTTGGGATCTTCCAGTTAGCAAGGTAAGGCAATAAATTTACTCTTTGCATTTTAACTGTGTTTTTGTGCTTGTTACAGCTGCCTGTCCGCATCAATAGACACACACACACAGAAAATCCTTATTTTCATTAAATATGTATCATTGCACAGTTGCTACTCCCACTTTTGTTATATTAACTAGCAGAGTGTATAATGCTAATCTGCCAGAGCCCAGTTGTTCTCTATTTGCTTACATCTGCTAATAGAAGGGTAAATATGGTAATGCTGATATGTAGTCTGTCTTTCAAACCCCATTCATCTCCCATGTCTGGGATGTTTGGATCTCTATGGATGGCAAGGACTAACACAAAATGTCACTTCCCTACTTCCAGCTCCCTTTCAGCTCTTATTGTTAATTGGTAATTTTACTGCATGTACAATCAGCCTAATTGAATTCTCATGTAATTCTGTCTTCAAATATATTGGATTAAAATCTTGGATTTTTAGTCTTTTCACCTCTTAAAATATTCTTCTTGAAATTTTTTTTTAATTTTTCTTTGTTCCACATATTTACTTACATAATTTCCCCTTGTCTACTCTATTCCTTTACTGATCTGATATTTTCAGAAATCTTTTCTTGTAGTCTATTTGTAAAATTTCTAGTCCAATTTCTATTTCTTTTTTTTCTGTTTTGCAGTTCTCCATGTTTTTTATTACTTCTTTAAATGTTTCACATCCAGGTTATACTGGGATTTTAGTTCTGACTACAATGCACAGATATCTCTGTACTTACTATAAATAGCAGGGTAAATGTTCTGAGCTGGCCTTTGCATTCCTGCAGGCTCTGAAGTGAGTAAAGCATGAATTATGCAGTGAAGAGAGATTCAGAGGGCTGGTTTAGCTGGAATATGCTCTCAAATTATTTAAGTGGAGACAAACAATGGTCACATTCCTTGTGACACTCAAATTTCTCTGGCTCCACTTAGAGCTTACAAATCCTAGATTTACTCTGCAAATCCCTGCCCAAGACTCTACTGCAGAGGTAGGGAAAATCTAGATATATATTCACAATCTTATTAAATTTATCCTGACAGGTAGGTCTGTCATTCATCTCTGCCTCTCTGCATGCATCTTCTTCAGTATGTTTAGGCTGCTGTAACAAATACATTCATTGCATCTTTCTTCTGTTGTATATTGCATTTTGGATCCCTTTGCAAAATTTTCAGGGTACATATAGAGGCAAAATCTTCCCTGTCTCTGCACTAGGCTTTTTCCAAAATGATGTTATCCTTGTATTTCCTTACAACATGCTCCATGTACTTGAAATAATTTTGCTTGCCATGCTGGGGCTTGGGGGAGAGGGGGAGTTGACTTGTTTTTTCTCTAGTCAATCCTCCTCTGGTAACTTTTGAGCATTGAATCAATGTTAAAGAGAGGGGTTGAAATGTCAAAGATAAGATGCACTCACATACATGAGAAATTAGAGCCTGAGTAAAGAGAGAAAAATTGAAATTTCTACCAATGAAAAGAAAAGCAGAACTCGGTCTTTTTTATGTGTGGAGCAGCAGCAATTAACACAATTAACAATTAACACAAACATTCAGGCTAGTCAGCATGAATACAGCTTGAGCTCAGCCACTGCTCCATCATCTCCAAACAGACAAGGGAAGGTCTGAACTCTCCAGAATCAGGACCAAAAACAAGGAGAATTCATTTCTAGACTTAATTTTATCTGCTGCATAAGGATATCTTCTTCCTCCTTGCATGTCTATCTTTATCATATTTAAATTGTGAACTTCTGAAACCCATAAAGAAGTTTTTCAAAGTCTGTCTGTTTGAAGGGATACTTATGTTTTCTTCTCTTTGATTTTTATTACCAATAAGCTAATTTACAGTAAGAAAATGCTTTTGTTACACATAACATTTAAGATTTGCTGCATTTCTAATACTCTCCTGAGAATAAACAAATTTCTACCTGTATAACAGAGAATAATAGGATGTTTTCTTATCAAGTAATCTGTAGGTAATTAAAAGATTTCATTAACCCCAAAAGTTTTGCCATCCAACATAAGAAGTAGACATAGCTATATGCCTAGGATTTTAAACTTTTTTCAAACAGATAGAGAATTATTTGTCAGGATTCAGAATAATACAGAAAAAAACCCCAAAGTATGAAGTATTTTTACAAGGAAAATCTCTTATTGTCTGAAAATTTTTAAATATTATTCGGTCTCTTCTTAAAAGAAACCCACTGCAGTTGAAGGATTTTGTTCAGCCTTTTTGGTGTTTGATTAGGGGTATTGTATAATACAGACTTGGCCTGGAAGACTTCCTGTTTTAAGCCTATGACTTGATGGTGAAAAAATGTCCTGTTCAGTCCTGACACATACTGAATGTTCAAATACTCAGCCACTTTGCAAAACAGTCTGAAAATTCAAACCTAATTGTAAGCAGCCAGCTGCATTCCAAGTGCTAATAAATGTTCATATTAGATTTACTCAGAGTATTTCCACCATTTCAAGTGAAAGCTGCTAAAATAAACACCAAGGTGGGATTTATTCTGCCTAATCTAGCCACTAAACCTGCACCTACCTTTTAAAGTCTTCTTTTAAAAGGAATAGTTTTCCCAAGAATATTTGCAAAAGAGGTAGGTGTCCTGCAGGCCTCCAAAAGGACATCTAGACTGCCTAAATTTAGGTGCTTATAGAGCTGATTGTTTCCCCTTTGTTTACCTCAAGTTTGTTTGGCTTTTTTACTTGCTTGTTTTCTGGGTTTGGGGTTTGTGGTCTTCTTTCAACTACGAGTGATGTTCAGGAATGGAAACTTGAGTATTTTTGCAAATTAGGGGAATGAAGTCTTCCTTGCACATAATATGAGGTCCTCTTCCCCATAGGAATAGATACCAGTATAAGGAGACATAACCTACATTCCCTATGTAAGCAAAATTCCAATTAATTGGAAGTTGCCTAAGCAAGACATATGAGATGAAGGTGATTAACAAAATGCCAGTCAATTCTTGAGCATCTCCCTACTGTAAACTAAATGTATTACTTTGTCTTAGTTCATAATATATTGCCTTTGTGTTACTTTTGTCAGGCACTGTAATTTCTTTTGTCTGAAATTCTGTGGAATTTGAGTTAGGAAAACAAAACTGACTAGGAAAAGCTCTAATTAAGGCTCCTCTTCCCATGAAGTATTTTCTAAAACTGCACTGGTTTCACCAGAAGCAGAATATAGCCTCAGAATATAAAACCCCAACCTCATCCACCAGCACTGTGGAAATCAGTTCCTACTGTAATGCTCCTTAAAATTCAGGGCTTGCTGATAAAACTGTTGGTTTATTTTCAGACTCCAGAGCTAGAATAACTATTGGCACCAGTATCCTGGCAATCTTTCTTCAGCTCATCTACATGAATGTGCAGAAATCTGGGACACACATTGTTATTTTGAAAACTACATGGCACATTTGCATAACAAATTTTAGAAGCTGAGACTCATCCTAATAGCTTTTGAATAACTATTAAAATTGCCTAGAATATAGCCACACTAATTACAAGGGTTTAATATGTTTAAATTTCCAATCAGAAAACCAAGTTTATCAGTTGCACAGCTATTAACAACATATTGTTCTAAAAATACAATTCTATTAGATATATAGAAGACCTAGAATTTTTTAAACAAATCTGGTAACAGTTAAATAGCAAGGGTGGATCACAATGTATCTAAATGAATCCAGCTGGTATGCTTTATATTTCAGGTGGTATTTATGCATATAATAGCAGATAGTATATAGCAGATAGTGTTACAAATGCTTTCAATTGGGGCTACATTCTCTTTATACATATTTAATTTTGTGGACCCATAACTTAGTACCTGGATGGTATTACACACTTAAGTGCCTGCAGTTTTGCCCTCTCAATGAACTGTATATAGTTAAATTTGGGTAAAAATTATGGCAACTGTGTAATTATATACTGAGTGTTGAGTACATGTGGTGTTGCACCTTCTCATCCAACACCAACTAATCTCATCACCTTGCAGAAGTGAACAGATGATATTGTCAAGGAACAGACAAGAACATTAATTTATCTACAGGCCCACGGACATCTTGGTTTTTGCTTTATATACCCATGGCAGCTTACAAACTCTACAGAGGGAGTTTTCTCTACTGAGAAAGCCCAAGCTGTAGGAGGGGAGTACAGAGCAGGCAGTCTCAGAAAGAGACAGACACAGGTGTCCTCAGAAATATGCTGGTTACACTGCCATCCTTAGATCCTAAGTCACCTCATCTGCCATTCCAGTTCACTTGGCACAACTCAGTCCACTCAGTTCACTTAGCACAACTCAGCCAGACAGTTTCTGGGCCCCAGGAACTCATGATGCTCATTGCTTCTCTGGTCCCATTCCTCTGTGTGTGCATATGTGTGTATGTGTGTGTGTGTGTGTGTATGTGTATGTGTGTGTGTGTGTGTGGTTTCTCCCCATATTTCCTCTCCCTGCTCTGTCTTCTGCATAGGCAGCACTTGGGTTTCTGCCTGCCCACATCACCCAGTTCCAAATATGTGCAGGCATCACTCATTTGCAGGCAGCAGTAGAACAGAAGTCAGAGTAGTAACTCCAGCAGCCTGGTATCCTGTACCACACCACCACAGTTCACTTCTTGCCCTTCCTCACGGCCCCACAGCCAATCCTATTTCTTTCCACACTTCCTTTCACCAGCATCACACTTAGTAACCTGCTGGCTCTGCCTCTCCAGGTGCTCAGCTTCAGTATTTGAAGTGATGTAGACCTTGTTCTTCATTAGAACTCCACATCAGCCTTGCCATCCAAGGAGTTTAGTGTCCAGGGAAGATAAACAGACCTCCCATCTCCCAGCATTCTGCCCCTCCAAATGTAGGCGTAGGCCAAGGAGGCAACAGCAACACCTTCCCAATGCTGTCTCCTGATAATACTGAAATTCAAAGGAACACATCAGACAAAGAATGTTTTCTGAACATTCAGTTATGCCTGTGTAAAAAGAAGAGGGAGTGGGTAATGACATTTTAAATAATTAAAAATACATCTCCCCTTACAAATTATTGGTGTTGGATGAAAAAGACTATAATTGCATTTATCCTTCTTCATAATGTTTTGCTTCAGTGATTTTTACTGAGCATTTTCCTAAGTCTGGTATAAAAATATCTGCATTCCCTCTAAGGTTTCTGTCTCCCTCAGTAAACTAAAGTTGGATTCACTAACTTCTTTTTTTAAGGTTGCTATGACAGACTCTTCAAAGTTCAAGGCCTGAATATTGATGAGTTTTCACTAGTAGCCAAAGCAAATATCCAGAACTCATTCTTCCTGACATTTTTGATCTTCAAACGAACTGAAAAAAATGCCTGGCTGAGATTTTGCCAGACCAACCAAATTTATATATCAATTTGGTTTGGTTGTTGGGGCTCTGTACTAGCCTGTTTGTCAGCCACAGTTTTACTTTGGGATATTATCTTTTCCATGCTGCATAGGACTGAGAAGGCAGTTGGTTAGTATTTTTGGATGTCTGTACAAACTACTTCAAAATGAGATGGCTCTGGAAATTCAACAGTATAATTTCTATGTTGTTTTTGTGATTGACAGATCATTTTCCATCAGTAACAACTGTCTATTTCAAATTGGACTCTACTGATAGCAGGTTGACTGCAAGGTCTTTTCTTTATTCATGGTCTACAAAAAGGCCACACAATTAGAAAAAGTAGAATATGCTCTATGATTTAATTTTAACTAGGCTTTATAGCCAGAAGGAAGTATATTTTAATTTCCTGTATACAACAGGTCATAGAATTTATCCACTGTATGGACACATACAATTAAAACTGGTCTAAAATACCTGGCTTAGGAAAGAGTGGATCTTGGCATCTTTCAGTTAAACTTAAATTCAAATTTTCTAGAGTAAACTTGAAGCAAAAGGGAGATCTGGTTGTGCCAAAACTTAGTAAAGTTCACATGCTGTGGTCACAAAAACATGGAACATATATCTGAAATTTGCAGCAAGACATTGTGAACAGTCCTTCAGACTTGTGAATAAATAATTATTCACATACAATAGCAAGACTGGGGTTGGTAGAGACCACTGTTTATTTTCTTACATTTACCAAAATGTAAGGTTTTTTTTTTTCCTATAGTCTGGCTGTAACATGCAACAAAGTAAAATTCTATTGTCCTGTTGCTTTGAAGTAAGGGTAGTCTTTCTTAAGCATAAATCGCTTTTCTCTCCTGTTTGCAACAAAAGGCTTGTAGTGGGCAGGCCCATAAACACAGAGGCAGAATATTTCCACTGTAATCTGTACAAAGAGTTCCAAAGTTGTCTGTATGTTTTCCAGTTCTTCTTTTGCTTTTATTGGTGCTAGTTAGTTTCAAATTTCTTGCCTTACTTTCCTCCCTATGAATGTAAACATAGATTTAGTTTTTCTGTCTACATTGACATGATCTCAGCCTAACAGTACATCATAGGAAGCTGGAAGATTTATCAGCAGAAAAGAGCCTGTTGGAAAAAATCTGGGTAATGGTAATTGGAGAGTGAGTCAGTGTCTGGAGTCCAGCTGTGCTTACTACTCAAGCCTGACTAGAGCTGCATTACTCAGATTTCTTCAACTATCTGACACTGTTTTTTAAAAATAAAAATAAAGAAATAGACTTTATATATACTGGATACATTTTTTTGGCTGAGAACATTTGTATAAAGGCAGCAAATGATCTTTTAGTATTGCAGTGGCATGCAAGAGCTATGTTCTTGGAGAAGTAATTCATTATCTAAGCACAAACCAGCATGTCTGAAAGATGATGTTGCATCAAAAGCTCAAAATGCACCAAAAATAGCTTGATATATAATGAGGTCTGTGACTAATATTGCAAAAAACCTGCATCCTGACTCTGGGAGGCAAAGCTTTGCTATTTCTTATTGCATGCATTTACAGTGGAACTTAAGAAGGACAAATCAATTACTGGTTGGTGTTATTTTAATTTCTGGGCTGTATTATGAGGCTTGTTTCACCAACATCCCAAACATTGAAGTTCTAACCTTTGGACAATACATAATTGTGAGGAAAATGGCATTTAAATGTCTTTAGAGGATATTATGAAACCAAATACTGAATTTAAAGTAGATTTTATAAAATTAGGCTTTTAAAAATTATAATTTTTATCTTTTTTTTTGCCATACTAATAAAGAGTTACTTCTAAGTTCTTCACAGATTAAGGAACCTCAGTGTTACAAGGGATATTTGTTACCTAATTTTGTTGCCAAGACTGAAGGAAATGACCCAATTGTGAATCATTTACATATTTCAATTTCTTTACACTTTAATAGTTCCTGAAAGTTTTGAAACATAATTAAGGATTTTTCATGTTTAACATAGAATTCATGAAAATGAATATTTAAAAGAAAATAAATAGTACAGACAAGCTATTACAATTCTGGACTACAGACAATACAGAGGCCAGGATGAAAACAACAGCACTACAGGTGCCACCAAAAAAGTCAGGATTGAAATCTATAGGGAAAAAAAAAAAAATCCATCAAACACTGAGAGTCACATTTAAAACAGAAAAGGTCTTTGACAGTCAGCTGGAAGAACATTTCCAGGTAACACTCATATTCAGGCTGAAATTTTGCCAGTAGTATGATATCTAAAACAGTTTCAGCTCATATTAAAATCTGATCTGGTTGACCAGTTTCTTATCTCAGTTTCTTATCTCAGTTTTTGGCTTATTCCTTTCAATTAAAATTGTAGATAAGTAGCCAAAAATTTCAGGAAAGCAAACCTGACAAGATGGTGTCTTGTATTTGTTACAGGTACTTATAAAACTATTTCTGGGGTTTTAGATTGATTTTGAATTTAAATAAACTAAAAACAGAGGAGAAAAGATAATTTTCCAGGTTTCATAGCAAAAGTATTTCCTGATTTTCATGAAGGCATTACCTTCATTACTATTATATTAATATAAAAATAATAAATAGGATCTTCTGATTGTAGTGAGGCAAAGAGGAAAGTGAGAAGTCACATGAAAATAAAGAGAATCAAATGGTTTTGAAACTCTCTAAATGAGAAACGGGGGAGTTCCCTGGATTTGAGCCAGGGTTAACTCAATTCTCATAAGCAACATCTTTGCATCTTTGTAATTATTTTACCTTGAAAGCAGCTTTAGCTATTTCAAATTCACACATGAAGGAAATAATTTAATGACTGAGTCCTTTTTCTAAGTAACAAAAACATGTCCTCTTGACAGTTTTCTGTCAAAAAATGTTTGAGCTATGTGATGTTTTAGGAGAGAAATCAGTTTTGTCTATTTTTCAAATGCAAGAGAGACAAGCTCTACAGGCAAAGTCAATACAATAAATAGAAAAGATATAAAATAACTCCTACCAATGCTAAGGAGACTGATAACCAGTCACAAGACAGAGCCTTGGTACAGAAATAAATCTCAAGCAAGCAAGAGGACCACCCTGTACTATCCCATAACTAGGACATTGGATTAAAGTGCCCATATTCTTTCATTGCCATCATCACCAAGGACATCACTTATATAGGAATGTGACGTAAATATGGGAACAGATAGATATCCTTCTACAAATGAAGAAACAGGGGGTTGTTTTCCATCTGTAGTGTTGAACAATGAAATACTGAAAGAATTGACATAAAAGATTAATAGCCATTGATTGATTGATCCATCTTTTACATCACTTTCTACCCCTGTCTCCTCACTAACATCAGAGCAATGCAGAGCACAGGTGGCTTGTCTTTTCATACAGATACCTGTATCTGCACAAAGTGCAGGAGCTGCAAATACAGGAGCAGCCCAAGCACCTACTTAATGTTATCTGGTTTTGACAGTGATTGGTTCCAGATGCTGCAAAGGAAATTTCCACAAAACCCACGAGATCAGCAGTCATGGAAGAACTGATGTGTAAGGACAGATTCTTCCCGGATTTACTGTCTAGCTGGTTTATGCCCTGAAAATGGCATCTTATGCCCTTTCCAAATTCACTCTCTTCCATCACCTCAATAATGTATATCCTGTTTAGTGAAGCCTGTCTCTTTATTTCTGTACTCTGTTGCGTACTTCCCCCATCCCCAGGGCTTTAGCAGTCTCTGCACCAAGGATTCTCTGACACCACAGCTACACAGACTCTGCTCAGACCACAGAAAATGAGCCGTAAGTCCAGACAGAGAAAAGGAAAATAATATTCTAGGTATGGTGTGCCAGCTCAAGGATTCAAGAGGGAAAGCACTGGCACAAGAAGGTATATAAACGTAAATTAAAACAGAAAGAAAGGTTCCCTGGCCCAGAGTCTATTCAGGAGCTTCTTGGTCATGTCAGCAGTGCCATGAATGTTAGTGGAGCTGGTGGTAGCTGGCAGCTCAGCAGCCCTGGGCATCCATTGCAGGGAGCCATGGGATAGCCTGTCCTCCCCATCATGACAGATGCCTGGCTGAGCAACAACAGCCTTGGCTACCATATCTGGAGCATGAATATATCCTTAACCTCAGAGGTCATTAAATCCAAGCTGACTTTGTGAATCAATAAGCATTTGCTTATCTGTAAGCTGGACATGTCATGCTTATAGTGGAGTCATGGACAACATGCCCAAGCAATCCAACTCAAAATAGGGCCCACAACAACAGATGTGCTCTTATTGCTGAAACCTACTGCACTCTTAACCTCAGTCCTTATTGAAAAATCAAATCCATGGATTATGTGTTGTATAAAACAGTGGTGATGACTATGTAAACTGTGAGAAATTGCACCTTTATGGGTCTGTACTGCAGATACCTGATTGAATCAAATCTTTTTCAACATGCTGTTTTAGTCTCTAAAACCAGCCAGTTCCTACCACTCAATTTGGTTATACTGCAGCTATTTGACCCTTGGCATTTTCACCATAGGTCACTAGTTGCAATGTGTGTGTACAATTTATTGAGTAGATAAACCACAGCCATGTCTACTTTGTTTTTACAAGCATTTTTGTTCAGTTACACTGACAAAGCAGTCAGCAGGATAATATTTCATGAGGTCATCTTTTTGCATTTTTTTTTTTTTTGCATTAGTAACAAGAATTTCCTCAGCAGAATACTGTTGCTAATTACATTCACTCAGTCAATTTAACTACCTAAAGGCTAAGTCTAGTTTAAGCTAATGTACTTGGATGTTTCATTGTTTATTGAAGAGAGAGAATGGTCTCAGAAAGCAAAAGATCTCCAGTGTATTTTTAATACTTACAGTATCCCAAGATGAATCACTGTCTAGGAGTCCTCCCTCTTTCTGCTGAGTACAGAGGTAGTCAGAATGACAGATTTAAAATGGATGCCCACCCCTGCTTTTATGCAGTGTACATATGAAGTTCTCTGCAGATGGACTGCAAAGAAATGGCATGACATAGACATAGCTTGAAATCACAGTTTGCTGACGTGAATGAGCGGTTTGGATCACCTAAAGAATCACTATCAAAGGTATTAGCAAAATCATGTGTCATATAAATTTGCAAAAGCATGACTAAAAACTTGGTGGCAAGTTTCACTCTATTACTTATTATACAGACAAAGTACACAAAGGAAAATTGTATTAGGATCAATTTGCATGGAGACCAGGGTCACAAAAGGGCAAGGGGGTATGGGAGATCCACTGAGACACAAGGCTCAGAGTTGACCCCTACTTTCTAAACTCCTGATGGAGCCTAGGTGTGGTTGAGTCAAAACTTCACCTCAGACTTGGTCAGCAGCTTATATCTAAAGGGTTTAATGATCCTTAATAATTGACTAATTTAACAATGAATGATACAATAGGATTTACTATAATCCATAACTACAATAATAATAGCAGTAGCTGAACTACAAGTTTGAGATGGCAACATTCACACTACACTTGCTATAAGGTATTTACATAGATTCAGACACAACAATTATGTACATAGGTACCTGTTAAAAGTTCCCCTCAAGTCTGAAGGAATACCCTGTGGAAGGGGCTGACAGCTGGTCTGTGAGCCAGAGGAGTGAGTTGACAGAAGAAGAAATTGATAAGATTCATGTTTACCTGTTAAGGGAAGAAGAAGACAAGGTCATTCTCATGGGAACTGAGAAAACAGAGACAAACGGACACTTGCAGTCAGAAAAACAGGACTATTATCTGTTTGCAAAATTCTTGTAAAAATCCAGCCCAAAACTAGGGATGCTGACTGCTTTGTACCAATGAACACGATGAGCTGTGTTATTGTAACCAACGAAAGAAGTATGCACTGTGTTAAAGAATGTATAAAAGGGAACACGCTGCCATAATAAAAGAGCCATTTACCTGTTGCTATGCGTGTATCCATCACAACAGCAACAATACCTCAAAAAATAAAAATAATTGGGGGTGGGTGTTACTATTCCAGGCTCCATCATCAGCTTTCAGCAATGATTCTCCAATTATCTTGAGCTTGAGAGTTGGCAAGCTCTGAGAAGCATCCCACTCGGAGGGAGATGCTGCAGCCCAGGAAACTGAAAGAGCCTCACTCAGGATTGCAGTTTATAGGGTGACCAAAGGTTTGGCTGTGATCATCTGTCAATCTCCATTCTGGCTGCAAAGTATCCAAGATGGAAATTACTGAACTTTCCTCAATAACAATAATATTGTTCCACTTGGGCTATGATTCAGACAAAATAATGTTCCAAGGCTATCTGTTAGAAAACAGAAGTTTCTAAGGCAACAGAAGTTCCTGGGAACAGACAATGTTTCTGATAGGCTCAAGGGGAGCTTAACTGCCCAAAAGTCATTAATCAAAATGGAGGCCTAATGAGATTCCCTAAGGTTGCAGAGCAGCCTGGGGAGGAGGAGGGATGCTGAGACATATTATTTCAGATGTAGGAAGAAAACTTGAAATTTTCTACTCCAAATCAAAGCCCAGGTCTCTGTCTTTCGCATTGCTAGGTTTAAAGTTGAATGAAGTTGGTAAGCACAATGAGTCTTTTGCGTGGCTGTTCAAGTCAAAGTATTTCAGTTTCTTTTGTGGGTTCTTTTTGGAGGGGAGATGTTGGGATGTGGAATTTCTGTAGGAGCCACCATCATCAGAAGCCCAGACTGCAAGTGATGGAGCCCTTAATATGGTTTTGCAACTGGTCATTACATTTAAGAGTGTTACTTGATTGGAGAATGTAATAACAAATAGTAACAAAAATAACAACTGCAATAACAAAAATTGGAAAGTGTAATAACAAGTACAGTCAAAGATCCAAAATCAAAAATATATAATAAAGTGGGGTTGTTTACCTTAGTAAAGGGAAGACTGGTAGGTATTTTCAAAAACCCTCATGAAGGAAAAGCAGTGATAACTGCAAGGAAAATTTCAGGGTATACATCAGGAAAAACCTTCTCAGGGTGAAGAAGTTCCTGGGAGAAATTGCCAAGTTTTCATTACTGGAGCTTATTAAAACAAAGACAAATGTCTGTCAGGAATGACTTAGACATAGGTGCTCTGTTCTAGGAAGACAGAAATACAACAAATATATCCTTCATCTGTAATATTTCATTATCTAAATTGTTTTCTTGCTTATAAGAAGTTTATTTTACTTCAATGTTTCTTATGACAGGAACCTCATTAAGTTCAAGAAAGAGAATTGCAAAGTCTTGTACTGGGGGAAGAACAACCCCAGGCACCAGACCCTTAAGATTAGCTCAGCTGGTGAGAACATGGTGCTAAAAACACCAAGGCTATGGGTTCACTACCTGTATTGAATCATTCACTTATGAGTTGGGCTCAATGATCCTTTTGGGTCCCTTCCAACTGAAAACGTTCTGTGATTCAGTAACAAGAAGCATCTGTACCTGCTGGGGCCACCCAGTTGGGAAGCACCTTTGGATAAAATGACCTCAGTGTCCTGCTGGACATGAGGCTCATCATGAGCCAGCAACGTGTCCATGCCACAAAGATGACTCCTGTTATCCCGAGCTAGGATGCAGGAATGCTGCCACAGGTAGGGGCAGTAATCTCCCCTCTACTCAGAACTGGTGGGCCACCCTTGGAGGAAAATGTGTCAGTGCTGGGTCCCTGCTTAGTTTCCACTAGGAATCAATGAGTTTCATTAGCCTTTCGATGAGGAGGAAAGCTTGGAAAGCAATCCTTAAGAAAATCAAGAAAAATCAAGTCTCAGGACATTCTGGGACTGAGAGTACATGGAATGGAGGGGGAAATAAGTACAAGGCTTTTATTTTATTGCTGGGCCCCTATGGGACAGACATCTTTTTCAATGGATGTGTCAGAAGAAAGGGTTTAGTATGATAGGGTGTGTCTCAGAACACAATTTGGGCTCCAAGAACAGGTTCTTTTCACTTTCTGACAGCAGAATTTGTGTTCCTGTGGATTTAGTTAGGAAGCACAGTGTACCCCCAAATGAACAGTACTTTTAAAAGGAATAGACTTGGAACTTGGATCTGCTATCTTCACATTTTCAAAACAAAGAAATCCTAACTCCAATCTAGCAAAATAACTATATGCTTGGTTAAATACAATTTATAACCTAACTGATATCTGAGCGGGACTACTTTTTTCAGCCCAAATTATTTTTAAAAGTCAGTCAGTGGTGGGTTTCCACATATTAGTTACTGCTGCCTCTAAAGCATGGCCTCCTTATTTAGCAGGAGTTCAGAGATTCACAGTGCAGGTCAGATGTGAAGTGTGAGCTGTATCAGTTTCAACAGAGCCATTGGCAGGGAAAGTCAATCACTCTGCTGACAGGAGCTATAGACAGCCTTCTTGTGCAAGGCAAGCTGCAGTGCTCTGCCTGGTTACTGTGCCTTGCAGGGGACAGCCATGCAGTAATTTCCTCCTATTTTCATTTTAGCTAATGTCGATTTTATCAATGTCTATTTAGCTTTTTTTCACAGTAGCTAATATGGGGTTGCATTTTGGATTTCTGCTGAACACAGGGCTGATAACCCAGGATGTTTTTTGCTGTTGCTGAGCAGCACTTGCAGAGCAAGGTGTTTTCTGTTTCTCCTACTGCCCTCCCAGCAAGAGGCTGGGGGTGTACTAGGAGCTGGGATGGAGCAGCTGGGATGGCTGACCCAACTGACCAAAGGGATAGTCCACACCATGTGGTGTCATGCTCAGCATGTAAAGCAGGTGGAAGAAGGAGGAAGGGGGGACATTCCCAGTCACAGCATCTGTCTTCCCAAGCCACACATGCTTTCCTGGAGATGGCTGAACACCTGCCTGTCCATGGGAAGTAATCAATAAATTCCTTGTTTTGCTTTGCTTGTGTGTGTGGCTTTTGCCTTCCCTGTTAAACTGTCTTTATCTCAACTCATGAGTTTTTTCACTTTTATTCTTCTGATTCTTTCCCCCATCTCACTGGTAGGGAGTGAGTGAGCAGATGCATGGGGCTGAGTGTGCTTGGGCCTCCATCTTTCATCTTTTTCTGTCCAAACTTTTCTAAGATCAAGGTTAGTGTTAACCTAATCTTAGATGTTAAATGATCCAGAGCTACACTGAGAACACCACCCCCCAGCCCAGATGGGCAGCAGCTATCACAGTGTGATTGTTTAACCAGGCAAGTCCAAATGACAAGCAAAGAGGTGTACCTAAAACATTTTCTCTTGTATGGGTCTATTTTAATGGCTTTAGGCACAAAACCTAATTCCTATTTTAAACTGTCATGATTTATGCAGGATGAAAAATATAAACTTCAGAGATCTTTTTTATAAAGGTCAAATTTCTGACCACTCAACCCTAGACCAGGGAAACCTTGGATTCCAGTCATATAGCAGCTGGATAGGGTCTGAACTTACTACATCTAGCTCTCCTAACATGTTTATGAGGGTTTTTTTGAATATGCACTATCAAGAAGGGAGTAGACCAAAAAATATAATGGGATGTAATAGCATAGACCTTGTATTCTAATTAGCTGTCTGTGTATATATTTTCTTTCACTTCTGAGGTGATATTTGGAGGACTGTAAAATTATTTCAAAAATAAGGTCTGTGATGCCAAACTCTACCCATCCACCCTACTCTGTAGGATGTTGATGGTCCTCAAGCCACTCTGCATAGCTATAACTGTGCCAACTTCATGGGCAGCATAACCAGGGCAAATTAGAAGCCAAGGGGCAGCAATGGGCATGGCACCTTATACAGAATATGGTGATACAATTAGGTGATAAGGAAACAGAAAATGCTACAGGAACTTACATAGTGCAAGGGTGAAAAGGGCGAAGAGTTAAGTTCTCACACCACAGCCCACTCTTGTCATCATGTTAAATGAGCTGTCTGCCCCCAAGGACGGTAAGACAAGAACACTGAGCACCCAGCAGTCATCATCTGGTGACCTTCCAACCTCACACAAAGCATGAGGCAGCATCTTGGCATATCTTAATGCTTACTTGCCCAGTGCTTTTTGTTATAATTTGGAAAACTGAAATCTAGTTCACATTCCTCTTGTGACCAATTTAACTTGTAACTTTTATTCCTCCTGTATGTCTTCCCAGTATATTGGTAAAAACACGATTCAGATTACTTGGGCAGAGAGAAGGTTTGATCAAATGATGTCTTAATTAATAGTTTTTAAGGGAATTTCAGAGACATTTAGATCTTCACTAGAAAGAGCTGAGGCAGAGCCCAGAAAGGACTTTTATACTGGTAGCCACAAGTGAAGGAGGGAAGGAGGGAAAATGAAGAAGAAATGAACTCTATCCTTATATAAAAACATCAAGAAAAAAAATAGCAGAGTTTACTTTAACATTGTTTTTTCACTCAGTAAGGTGTCTTTGGCCGTCTTTGAGCAGCAGGAGGGCCGGGGACACTGAGCAGCCACCCAGCCGGGGATGTGCTCTGCAGTAGGAAAGGGAATTTGAGGCAGTGGACATCTCTGGCAGTTTAACTTAGAAAAGCAACCAACCCGAAAACCAAATAAGGAGTTAATAAAGGTTACATCTTCAGATGACTACCACTTCTATAGTAATGCCAAAACTTATCCTGTTTAATATATAGCCTGGAAGCTGGCAGGCCACGTACCACGCTGATGGGCACATCTTAATAAAAAAAGGTGCTACACAGAGGACGGCAGCTGCCTTCCATGGCAGCCTAAGGAAAGCCCGTCTGATTCCACGGTTTTGTTTTCCACGGAGGATGAGGTGAGGGAGGATGAGTATAGGGAGTGGAGCAGGGATGAAGGCACCCGTGGGCAAGGAAAGACCAGCCTTGTCTGGATGCTTCCTCAGGAACCCAGACGAAGACCCCTCAAGAGCAGCCCCTCGGCGGCCTCCCGCCCAGCACAGCCCCGGGTCCGGCGGGGCGGGGGCAGCGGGCAGGCGCCTCCCGAGCGGCGCCCCCGCTCCTGACGGCGCTTCCGGCCGCGGCGCCGGGATGTGCGTCCGGGTTGGGTCGGCCCCAGCGAGCGCTTTCCTCTCGCCCTCCTGCCCGGCTCTTCCCTGCGCCCCTCCGCCGCCGCGCCCGGGCGGGAGCGCCGCCCGCCCGCTGAGGGTTGGTGAGAGGGGCGCGGGCGGGCAGGGGAGCGGGGCCGGGGCCGGGGCCGCGGGCAGGGCGGGCGGTGCCGCTGGGATGGATCCCCGCGCCGAGACCCGAGCGTGGCTGCCGCTGTTCTCGCCCAAAAGGGCCATCCGGCCGCTCCGGCTAGCCGGTGTGGGCTGATGCAGCCGAGGAACATCATCGGTGTGAGCGAGCCGAGCGAAGGGATCGGGTTCGCCGCGCTCTGCCGGCACGGTGTGAGTGGCGATGGGCACAGCCTTCAAACGGGAGTATTTGCCCTCCTTCGAAAGGAGGGTGAGCTCATTCTTGGGAGGAAATTTGCCACTCTGCAGCTACCGAATGTTGCTGTGATGATATCCCGGCACAGCAAAACTTAGCTTCTGTCAGGTGGGCAGTGATAAAGTTGTAGCAAGTCCGAGGGCGGTCAAGAGAGACTTCACAGCCTTGGAACAACTGGCTAAGGGAGAAGGAACACAAGCAGTGTTCTCTTCTGGCCTTCCAATGAATAGGGAATGAAATAGGAGGAAAGAGGAAGAGCCTGGTGTTACAGGCAGGATTTTGTTTTTTGGTGGTGGGTCAGTTCTACTCAATAGCCACGGCTGCTGGCAATAGATGGGGTACACGTGTTTCAAAGGAGGAAATTACAGTGCATAGGACTCACTGAAGGAGTTTTAGACCCGATGTGAAGGGGAAAAGGGGTAAAACCAAGCTCCCTAGAGAAAAGTTTGGGGGAGGCATGTATTCGAGGGATGGAGGTTCAGAGAGTGGTGGTGAATAGATTTAAATCCATCTGGCAGCTGGTTGCTAGTGGTGTTCCCCAGGGCTTAGTGCCAGTCCTTTTTAATAACTTTAGCAATGATCTCGATGAAACGATCACATGCACCCTCAGCCAGTTTGCAGGTGACACTGGGTTGGGTGGGAGTGTTGGGCTGCTGAAGGGTAGGAAAGCTCTGCAGAGGCATCTGGATAGGTTGGATTGATGGCCCAAGGCCAGTTGCGTGAGATGAAACAAGGCCAAGTGCCAGCTCCTGCACTTGGGTCACAACGCTGTGTAGAGCTACAGGCTGGGGACAGAGTGCCTGGAATGGGACCCAGTGGAAAAGGACCTGGGAGTGCTGGTCACAGCAGCTGAACATGATCAGTGTGTGCCCAGGTGCCAGGAAGGGCAGTGGCCCCTGGCCTGTATCAGCCATGGTGTGGCCAGCAGGAGCAGGGCAGGGATTGTCCCCTGTGCTCAGCACTGCTGAGGCCACACCTCGAGTGCTGTGTCCAGTTCTGGCCCCTCACTGTGAGAAGGACACTGAGGGGCTGGAGGGTGTTGAGGTGCAATGAGGTGAAGGGTCTAGAACACAAGTCCCGTGAGAAATGGCTGAGAGAGCTTGGGGTGTTTAGCCTGGACAAAAGGCTTTCTTTTCTTTTATTGCTTTCTACAACTGCCTAAAAGGAGGTTGTAGCAAGGTGGGAGTTGGTCTGATCTGCAAGTAGCAGGTGATAGGACAAGACGAAATGGCCTCAAGTTGTGCCAGGGGAATTTTAGGTTGGTTATTAGAAAAAATTTCTTCACTGAAAGTGTTATCAAGCATTGGAGCAGGCTGCCTGGGGCAGTGGGGCAGCATCACCATCCCTGGAGGTATTTTAAAAATATGTGCACATGACACTTAGGGACATGGTTTAGCACTTGCAGTGTTGGGTTAATGATTGGACTTACTGATCTTTGAGGTCTTTTCCAACATTAACGATTCTGTGATTTTGTAGTTCAGTGCCTCCATTTCTTCCTCATTAAGGAAAAAAGCCACCAAAACATCAGTGAAATATCCTTGCAATAAACCAAATAAATTTTTCTCTACTTCCAATTTTTATTAGTTTTCAATTACTAAGTGTCAGACCAAAGCTAGTTAAATAACTTGCCTGAGGTCACTTAAGCAATCTGTGACAGAGACAGAAATAAATTGTACTATCTATATGCACCCTAATCTGTGTGATCATCTTGCCTCTTGCTTTGTATTCACAGCATTTTTATGAACATAATAGCTATTTACTTTGTTGACAGAATCAGTAGTTTCCTGAATAAACCAGAGAGTCACCTGAGACGCAAAGATGTTGGAAGAAGATATGGAGGTGGCCATCAAGGTGGTAGTAGTAGGAAATGGAGCTGTTGGGAAGTCCAGTATGATTCAGCGATATTGCAAGGGGATTTTTACAAAAGACTACAAGAAAACTATTGGTGTAGATTTCCTGGAAAGACAGATCCAGTATGTATTAAACAGATGACATACTATTGATTTTTACCTCTCTCTCTATTTCTTTTTTCTGTTGTAATCCTGAAATTGACGAAGGCTTGGAAAACAAGACCTGCTGTTTCTGAAGCACACTAAAGGCAGTTGTTTTCTCTTTTGCACTGTGGGCTAGTTATACCCTTTATTCTCTGTCCAAAATTTAAAATAATAAATAAAATTTAGAATCTCTGCCATACCAAGCTCTTTGACAAGTTTGCTTTGTATTTACCACCTGTTGATTATTTGTAAATTTTTTTTTTGTAATTTCTTGTGAAGAAGTGAAACTGCTTATATAAAAGAATTTCACAAATTTATTAGCTAATATAGAAAAAATTACTGTGAAAAAATTAGAGACTTTATGCAGTATAAGCAGGTAATACCCAATTATGTTTGGTAAAGTGGAAAATCTTATGATAGTGAGATGTAAGAAAATTCTATAAATTCTACAAGCTGATTAAAAAGACAAAAGCACTGGTCTTCAGGCACCTAGATTTTGTTCTGATGTCTATATTATTTTTGTAGAGGGAAATGTAGAGGAGGAAGAGGAAAATGTAATACAGATTATCTGTAAAGAGCATATAATGTATAATTGCCATAGTATGTTATGAAGGTGAATGAATATTAATAATAAGTTACATTATGTTTAAATCCAGTTAAATTTTATTTGGATTGCTCTTACAGTGTAGAAACAGAAGTATTTCCATGTCAATTGTTTTGATTTGTTCCTGTTACTGTATTGATCATGAAACTTGTTTATTTCAGAGTTAATGGGGAAGATGTCAGGCTGATGTTATGGGACACTGCAGGTCAAGAAGAATTTGATGCAATAACTAAGGCCTACTATAGAGGTGAAAATACCATGTTTGTTGTTCAGTAGTTGTTGGGTTTCCTTGGTCTGCATAGCTCTAAAATATTCTCCTGTCTTTGTATTAAGAATTTTAGTTATTTCATGTGTGTGCAATGCATGTTTAGTTCAGCTTTTTCAGTTCTTAAATATTTTTCTCTTTGTGCAAGTTCCTTGTCTTAATTATATCTACTTTATGCAGTAGTACCCTTTAGAAAACATTGAATGAAATGAGACTAATATCTGCACAGAAACTGGACAAAAAAACTGGACAGAACATAAATATTCAAACTATCAGATGCAAATGTATATTTTCCCTCTAAAAGTGTTTCATTACTTTGAAAATATTGAATGAAATGAGATAAATATCTGTACAAAAAGTGGATAGAATGTAGACATTCAAACACTCAGATGTAAATGTGTATCTTCCCTCTAGAAGTGTTTCATTACTTCTGTGACACACACATTTGTAAATATTCCAAAAACTCTGGATGAGGCACATAGTAATTAATCTAAGGAGGGGATGTCCACCAGTCATGCTAGAAAAAGAGTTTACAGGGCACAGCAGTTTTTTTGCTAGTATTGTCTGCCTTGAATATGTTAGAACAAGAGCAGTAACAAAAGCCTATTTACTTCATAAAATAAACTGTATTTGTTGTGTAAAGGCAGGTTATCTATTTAACCAGTTACAAATTGTATACTTAAGCTTTCTGTGCTTATAGTTTAACAATGGCTCTGTAAATATTTCTCTTCGGTTTTTTAAATGGGAGAGATAAAAATTACTTAGCAAAGATTCCACTGTTCAGTTCTTGCAAACTAATTACCTGAGGTGGTATATGGTGTATATATATTACCTGAGGTGCTATGGTATAAAATTAACTCATTCAGAGATAAAATAATGATTGTGCCAAGCTGTTTCAGGGTGTTACAGTCTTAGGATCTTTTTATGTTTCATAGTCAATTTGCTAATAGGTGGATTTTTTTTGGTAATATTTCTTGTTGTTGCCTTTGATTGATGATTACTATTTCCTTAGAAATGTGTATTTCCTTTGTCATGTGGATGTAGATAATATACAGCTGATGAGTTGAGCATACAAATCTTAGATGGTGGTAGTTGATTCTCTTGCAGCTTCCTTTTTACTGTCCTGGCCTTTAGGCTTGCTCTCCCCAGTTGTTTCAAGCCAAAGGCTTGTTCTCCTAAATTCTGTGACTGATAGGCTAGAATATGGAGCATTGAGAAGAGCTCAGAAGTACACCTACTGGCTTCACTTACCACAAGCAACCTGATGGTTTAAAAACAAAATTAAGAATTTACAAGAGTATCTTGAAATTTTGGTCATGACTCACGCCCTGCATAGTGCTCTTAGATCTCTGCCTTGGAGTTCTTTGTACAGAAGTTCTTTGCTGTGAAGTGGAGCACAATTGTACACATTGTAGCAGCATGATGAGCATATCATGAGTAGTTCAAGGTGTCAGATGCAGGGACTGCTCTACACTAGACTTTGACTCATGAAGGACAAGGAAAATCAAAAGGGCCTGGAATGAAATTTTGGTCTGGCCTCAGCAATCACACTATTATAGAAGCAAGAAGTCAAGCTTACTTTGTAAAGGATTTTATTGCTAATTATTGCTGCTAAGGGGAGGACACCTCTAAGATAGGTAAGGTAGCTGCTAGCTGTTAATTTAAGGTTTGCTTCTCCCACAGGTCAGTGTCCCGCTTCATTGCACTAGGGCTTATGTACTCCCCTGGGACACTGTGTGTTGTCAGTTCTTCAGTGCTCACACATGAATGCTTCAGAGCCTGTCTCTGAGTGTTGTCCAGGGACCAAATTCATTCAGCCTTGTAGAGAATTGGAGCTGACAGTGGATATGTCGTGTGGTTTTCTATGTGCAGGCAAATGTGTGCAGCCAGTGTAGGTGCATGCCCACAATCACACAGTGCAAGGAGTCCAGCAGCCTAAATTGAGAGTTGAAGAGAATTAAATACATACACTGTATGTATTTAATAATTTCCTTTTTTTGTATTGTCCCATGCATCTTCTCATCACTTTCTAGGTGATCGAAGTCAAATGTTTCTCAAGGCAGTATTTGATAATTTCTTCATGCATGTATCCTCTTCCTTCTGCTACCACTGGTATATCTTGAAGATCCTTGTTAGGTTTTTGATGGAAAACAAACATCTTGCTCATTAGTGTGTTACTCAGTTGCTGATTAGTCAGATTGTCAGGATCCTCATTTTATTGCAAAATAGTTCATTCTTCATAATCAAGCCTTCATAGGGTTGCTTTAGTTTACATTTGTTAACCCCTTTTGTCTGTAGCAAGTATGATAACAGATGGCCTGCAATACTGCCCTGATACAGTTCTTTTAGATACTGTTCAGGAGACATTAAATCCTTCTGAGTCTGTTAAAGACAGCCAGGATCCACAGAAGTTAGAACATCAGCAATAAACAAGAATTTCTGGATGATGATACTGGATTTTGATTTTAGTGAGATTGAACAAGTCACCATCAGTTTTATAGGGAACAGTACTTTCTATCATAGCCTGGAAAAGCTGAGGCAAAGTACTGAGTGAAATGAGTAGGGTCAGGTATAAAGCCCTGTGAGAGTCCCCTCATGGCAAGAAATTTCCTTATATTTTTTCTATAACAAGGGCTTTGTACCATTTTGAAAGGAAAAAAAATGTGGTTATGGCATCTATGGGGATAAGATAGTCTGCTGAGGATCTCTGAGACCGAGTCAGCTGACAAGCCTATGCTTTACTTGAATTAAGTAGCACTAGTCTCTAAATCTTTTTCTGAATTGCTCCAGGTATAAATATTATGTCAGTGATTCTGCAGGCAGTTGGAACACCTTAAAATATAGAGGAATTATCAATGCAGTAATTGCACACAATGTCATTTTCTTCAGTACTTCAAAGTAGCTTTATGGAACAGCTTCTTACAAAAGAACTTTAAAAATATTCATTGAGAACATCCTGAGCTGTTATGCTCCTGTTTGACACTGTTCTGAGCCTTTGCTGCTGGTGCCTGTTGCACATAATGTGTTCTGTGACAGAGGTGGTGTGTGACTCCATTAGCAGAGCATGACTGAGATAGTCATGTTACTGACTCTTGAGTACTGTCAGTGCCTGCAAAAAAAAGGTGTTTACGTGACTAAATTCTAGGGTTTGTCTTTTTTTTTTCTCTTCAGAACTCTTAGTTGGATATTATAATTTCTTAAATTGTTTATGTTTTCAATAAAAATACTGAGTATTTAGCAGATCTCTTTAAGATTAAAAGAATTTGCATATTAAAATCTGCCCTGCAGTATCTTCTGTTGAACTCTGTTGCCATACTAACTTCTGCACCATACTGAAAAACACACTTAAGAAAAATCAGAGTTGATACTGTTTTGCATTGAACCTAAGAGGAAAACTTTTTTCTTCTCTTCTTAAATAAGCATCTTACAGACTTATTGGGTTAATTGTCTGATGCTTATGGTCCAGTGATCGAAAACTTTGGCAGATGCTTGGAAATACACAATTGCATGAGTGTATAGAATTTGTCATTGTTGAAGACACTTTGTTTTACTGTTGTTTATTGTAAAAATCTTGAAGGTCCTCAGAAGTATTTCAGTTTGCTTCTTTATTGAAGCCTGTCATATAATTCCCTTTTGAAATTAATATGGGCAAGCTGAGGTATTTCTACTGTACTTGACCACTGCATTCTACCTGTACTATATGTATACTGAATAAGGTCTGATGTAATATTCTGCCTTCTCTTTACTTACCTCATGGTAGGGCTTTTCCCTCTAAACTTACCTCTAAACCTGTGGTAGCATTCAGAAAGAATGAGTGGAAGGAGAAAGATGAAGTGAAGGTGTCTTAGTTTGGAAACTTCACAAAGGATTTCTTGGTCTTAAAACTGAACAACATGATGAGATTGTTTACAGATTGTGGGAGTACTTTAAAAAATGCTCTCATCTCCATTAAGCTACTTTGTGAGATAACAGGGAAACTAATCTGCTTTGGAAAGAATAATGAATTTTTCACCTATGTCACAGGAACTGCATCAGAATAATTGCATACTTTAGAGTACAGTGTGGGTAGTAGGGAAAACAGAAATAATAGGGGAAGTTATGGAAGGCTGCATTGCTGCTTTTTTACTGGTAGAGCTTCAGTTGAAATTCTAAGGGTAGTTCTTACTGTTTTGTATAAAACCATACCAGAGGAGTCTTAATATGCAAGTGGAAGAATGTTAAAGAGCATAGGAAATCTTTCTCAAGATAGGCTGAACTTGGCTTTTGAAAAGCTAAATAAAAGCAAACCTAATAAGAGAACTTGTGTGCTTTGTGTCAGAGAAATACGAAGATAACCAGAATACAGGAATTGGGAGTACTTTGTGAAACTCTGAGATAAAATTCATACTGATCAAAAATTGTTCATGCTATATGATATTAATTTGAGATGTTCACCACAAGATTATAGTAGAGTCTCAAAAACACTGGCTATCTATTCTTTTCATACTCTATTACTAAATAACTAGTTTATTGAAGGCATATAAATAATGACGTGTGCGAAGAAAAGCAGTTTCTGAAAACAACAAAGGGCTACTGGACAGTCAAAAGAACACACACTAATATTTCAGCTGTGCAAGTACCTTCTCAGTATCCATGGAGTTAACTATTGTTTATTTTTAGACTATCTGCTAGTATTAATTAGAAACACACTTATTTTCCCCAAAAAGCTACTAACAACTTACTTGAAATAATCACAACTTCGTCTGAAAACATATCTTCTGCTTTTCAGAATCCAAATCACTGTACCACAAAAAACAGTGTGAAATGTGCTTTACAGATGCTGCATACAGGAAAAAAAAATTGCCTTCTGGCCTCCATTAATCTGTCTGTAAAACAGCAATAAAAGAATCTCCCCTTCCCTTTTTCCAACCTTTCCAGATCTCCTGTTCCTTTCCCCTTCATGCATTCAGTATGCTGGAATTAGCTTTAAATGTAACAGACCCATAATCATCATGAAGATGGCTGTAATGATCAGAATAACATGGCAATGAATTTTTATTTAGGGAATCTGTGACCAGGTGTTTGACATAAGCTGGTGGTAAAAGTGCATGTTTATGGGAATAACTTGAAAAATCTCTCATATTTTAAATACATTACAATTTATTTTTTCTGTTGTTTATTGGCTAATTTGTGTGTATTTGTATTTGTAATTTATTTGTATATTTCTAGGAGCCCAGGCTTGTGTTCTTGTGTTTTCTACAACTGACAGAGAGTCCTTCAAAGCAATCCCTACCTGGAAGGAAAAAGTTGTGACTGAAGTTGGAGATATTCCCACAGTTCTTGTGCAGAATAAGATTGATCTTCTTGATGACTCTTGCATAAAGAAGTAGGAGCTCTATTGTACTACTTCTAAAGATCAATACATGCCCTCTTATACATAAGTTTTAAAAAAAGAAAGTGGGACTTTCTGGTGCAATGTCACTTTTCACCAATGTCCTGCATCCAGACATGCCCTAGAAGGTCACGGGGCAGATGTTGCTGCATGAGTGTAGATACTTGGGCAGATGTGCTGCAAAGCTAGGAGCTTTCTGTTTGTTTCATGCTGCATCCCGAAGCCAAAAGGAATAGAGGAATGACATGAAAAGTTTGGTTCTGGCATAATATGATTCACATCCTTTTTTTTTTTTCCTCAGCTCAGAAAATCTAAAATATAAATTTTCTCTCTTGTTAAAATTCAGTTACTTCTAAACAGTGCTGTGCACCAGTCTAGGCACATTGTCAGGCTAGGAATGCTTGCTAATATCCTTTGCTTTCTTTAATTTGTTTTTTATTTTTCATTTTTATCAAAACATTGTAACTCTGTAGAAATATGTTGTGGTAATACTCTCAAACTGCATGGTGCTGAATCTTCCTTGCTGTATTTTTCTTTAGAGATTTTATTGTCAGTTCATTCTGCCATTGTGTATGTGACCAATTTCATTATTGTCATAAAATCAGCTTAACAAATGCTTTTATTTACCACAGCATTTCATGTAGAAAATAATGCATGACCAAGTTCTCCACTTATTCAATTTCTGTCATCTTCCTGAGAGATTTAAATTATTTCTTCTTTTTTGTTGTTTCCTGCACTGGCTTTCTTTGTTGTCTGTTTGCTATCATTGATGGCATAAATCAGCTTCTACTTCCTCTGCAAAGAATTCTGAGGATTTTTCAAAGGAAAAGCAAAATTGCATTTGAACTCCTCCTTTGTTCATGGTATGTCACTTAGGTTTGGTTCTCAGAATACACTGTCTGCCTCAGTAACATAATCTTTCAGATGATGTGATTTTCCTTAGGGAAGTATTCATAAGTTTCTTAAACTTTAACATAAGTTCTTTTTCACTTCACAGAAAAAAAGTAATTCTTGATTTCATCTGTGCACTCATCCGATTGCATAGCATACTGCTTCTTTAAGATATACTTAAGGATTAATTTTTGTTGTTTAGAGTTTGCAGTGATACAGTGCTGTTAATTACAAACTCCTTCCTTTTGATTTCACCAACACCCTTCTTCAAACCCTTAGGAAGTTTTATTTAATGAAGTCAGTAAATACTGGAAAGAATTCCTTTGAGTCATAAAGAAACTGCATGTAAAATACCTTATTTTTATAGTGGAGATACTGTAAAGAAACTAGGGATTAGGTATTTTTTGACTGTCTTGAATTTTAACTTAGCATGAAGCATTTTGTCTGTAAGAATAAATGCTGACAAATGAACCAAATAAGGACTTACAAAGTCGATTTGTGTGTTGTGCAGTGAGGAGGCAGAAGCGCTGGCCAAGAAGCTGAAAGTGAGGTTCTACCGAGCGTCTGTGAAGGAGGATCTGAACGTGAGCGAAGGTAGGAGGTGCCGCCGGGGGAACGTGTAATGCTGTTTCCTGCCGTGTCCTGCCGTGTCCTGCCGTGCCCTGCTGTGTCCTGCCATGTCCCACTGTGTCCCGCTTTGTCCTGCATGTCCTGCCATGTCCTGCCGTGTCCTGCCGCTGCTCCATAGCCCTGAGCATCCCCCAGGCTGTGGCCAGCTCATACTTACACATGCTGTGGCAACCCTCTGTATTCAGTAGCTGCATGCCTTAGACACAGCTAAAATTACCAGATATCAGTGGGTTGGGCCCATTTCTTTGTGCACATCCTTCTCTTCCACAAACACACGCAGCTGCAGTGTTTACAAGTGCCAGTGTGTTAAGGCTCCTTAGTCCTAATGACTGACAGTAAACACGAGCTTTTAAAACAAATGCACATAGAAGTTCAATTATTGCAGCTTACAAATCGTTGAACAGATTATTTTTAATTGTAAATAGTTAATAAATCATAGAAATAATTATATCTTAGTCATATTGAAATAAAGTACATTAAAAGATTGCCTCTCTTGCAGTGTTTTGTCTACTGGTGATATTTGATTAGTTCCTAAGTAGCACTTTTAATGGTCTTAATTTCATACGAGTAGTGCTAAAATTTTGAGTCTCTGTCTTTTGTGGGCTGGGTCTGAATAATCATGAACTATACTCCCTAATATATTCTTGTTTAATTAGCCAAGATTAATAGTAAATTCCCTGTTTCTTCTCTGTTAACATCATTCACCATGGGAAAAACATGTAAGAGAAAATGTAAAACTCTTTTGTATCATCTTTAAATGAGTTAAATTGCAAATGTAAATAATCACAACACATCTGGGTTCTGAAAATTCTGCTTTAGTTGTTTTTTTTTTTTCAGTTTCCTAGGTCAACTTTTTATACACCAGTGGAAATGAGGGTACATTAGTTAATCAGAAAAAAGTTATTGCCAAGTTTTATTAATAGACTTACTTCACACGACTACTGTTTTTCTAAGACTCCTTCCAGAAATATGTATATTAAATTCCTACATAATTGTAAAAAGTTCCAAGTTGCATTAGCTGAAACATTTGGCAATATGTGTGCACGAGGGTTTTTTATAAGAGTGTTGAGATATTTCTGTGCAAGATTTCAGTACTGCAAACTGTAAGAGCTGGACAGACACTGGAGTAACCTGGACTCTGCCCAGGTACACAGGCTTGCCCAGAATACTCACCAGGTTGTGCTAACTCTGGAGTGTGAAGTGCATTTTTGTCACCATGCAGAATTTTGATACAATGGCATTATGATGATGATTATTATTTTTAAGCATTCTGTGATGTACCTTTTTTCTTTTTAACTTTCCAGTTTTTAAGTATTTGGCTGATAAATATCTTCAAAAGCTCAAGCAACAAACAGCAGAAGATTCAGAACTAGTACATACAAGCAGTAACAAGATTGGTATGTATACTATAATAAAAAACCCCTAGAAACAGTATTTTGTGCCATCAAAGCTTATGGTCTCATCTGTTTCCTTATGGAGTTAATACAAGGTGAATCAGGGTCTAATTATTACCTCCCTATCTTAGGATATTATTTCTTTCTGTAAAATAACTTTGTGACTCTTTAAGATGATCAAACTGATTGACCACTGACAAGGTGGTCAAACTGATGTACGAAAGTTTCTAGCTAATGCTTGGCAAGTGCTCTTTTACTGAATTCGTTTAAACAAGATTATGCAAGGATTTGAGAAGGATGCTTGTTGGGTTTTTTTAAATGTAATTAGCACTACATGGTATTGCTCATGTCAGTGTGGACTTAAAAGACTCATGGGGAAAGAATCTGGCATGTAATCAGAAAGTGTTTGTAAGTTGCCTTCTGTAAGAAAACACTGAACTTCTTTAAAGCATTTTTAGTTCTTCTTTAAAGCATTTCTGAGTCAGGTAATTTATTTTCCTTAAAGCACTCCCTTTTTATTCAGGCCTTTTACTTACCTTTATATCAACAAAGTTTCTGAATTTTAAATCACCATGTTTTTCTTTGTTATGTTACTCAACTAACCACAAATTTGTGAGTTGGTAACATACACATACAAGTGCATATGCTGCCCTTCAATTATACAGATGCATACCAGCTTTAAATACTGCCTGGCTAGTAATTGCAGCTGCCTCTACTGCCAGTTTAGCTGCAAAATTGACCCAAAATAAGATTTAAAAACTAGTGTATACATTTGAGGGGCTCTATTATGCCTTAGCAGGTGTTATATCTAAAGTGTTAATGTATTTTGTTGCAGGTAGTAAACAAATACAAATACCTCTCTTGTCTGAATTCTGTAGGTGTTTTTAATACAGCTGGTGGAAGTCACTCCAACCAAAATTGTAGCACTTTTAATGGTGGAGATGTCATCAACCTTAAACCCAACAAACAGAGGACCAAGAAAAACAGAAGTCCTTTCAGCAACTGCAGTATACCTTAGACCACTTTTGGAGGAAATTAAGCAACTCAGAGATCTGGATGAAGTTGTGCAATTGAATACAGTATAAAGTCAGCTGTAGAGGTATTTTTACCGGTGCTTTAGCAAATCTTGTGCCTCCTTGAGAGGGTGCATTTAGATGAATTTGCTGATGCCATGGGTTTGTTGTGTGGCGTGAGACACCTGGTGGCAACACACAGAACCGTGGCTGCCTCGTGCACTTTGTACAGATAAGTTGAGCTTTTCCTTTTCCAAGGAATTACTTACACAGCTATGAACTAGGTATTGCTGAATTGCTGAGCACATTTAACGTAAGGATAATATTTACAGTGTAGGTACGGACTGTAACTCATGGCCCAAGGTAATGTAGCAACCTTGCAACTAAATTTCAAAGAAAATATTAGAATTGGTTAGTCAGTACACTACCAAGATAAATGAAGAGCAAAAAAACACTACTTCATTTTATGCCTGACCATATTAATATGGATTCTAGCAGTCCTGTGGGTGCAAGATCCTTGCATTATATATATGTTTGCTAAGGTATATATGTAAACATTTGGGATGAATATCTAGGCTTGGTTCCAGTGTATATGTTACTTGGAGATCAGCTAATGAACATCAAATAGCATCTTCCAATTGTCCTTTGAAAATGTTGCATTTCAGATGAAGCTTTCCAAGCTGCCACTGTGTATGTTTAACTTGCTATTCTCTGGGCCTAAAAGCTTAGACTTAAAAATGTATTGTGCCAAAAATGCTCCTTTATACCTAATGCTATGCTACAGATAAGTAAGTTTGTAAGTTTTTCTCAGTCTTAACAGGTTGAACAAATAACACTAATAGCTATTCAGAAGGAACATAAATTCTTGTTCAAATTTGATTGTTTTATCCTGTGTCGTCTTATGAAAAAGGAGTTTTCAAAATGGTGTTACAAAGTATTTGTCTTATTTGAAATTTTTGCATAGACACCATAGATAACTAAGTTACAGGGATCCAAAAAATTGCAGCTGATTATATTAGAGAGACATTCTTGAATGTCGTCTCAGATTTTAAAGTTAAGGAAACCTAATTCTACAAGATGGGAGTCATGGCAAAAAAATTTCAAAGTGCTTCAGTAATTTTACAGAACTGATTTAGATTTTTAGGAGCCCAAATCTAACTTCAGGATTATTTGAGCTAAGGCTCCTAAATCACTAAGGTGCTTTTAAAAATTCTAAGCAAGATACCTTTTATTTAGCAAAAATGAACACTTTATAATCCTCTTCAAGATCATGCATGCCTTTTAAAAACTATCCATTTTGTTTACATGTTTTTGTATGGTATAATTTTAACTTTCTAAGATTTCTACAAGTCTGCCAGTGACAAATGCAAAATCTGCTGCTTTAAAAAGTCAGAGTTTTAATAGTTTTATAAATGGTGTATGAGAATGAAAATTGGTTGAGTGATCCTGTATATTTTTGAAGGAAGGATTTTTCACTATGTGAATTCATGTAGGAGGCGTGACTGACTTTGTTTCTAAGTCAATGAGTATGAGAACTGAAATGTGTTCTTATTCCCACTGTCTTCAGGGAGAGAAGTGAGTGGCAAGTTATGCACAAACACTAAAAAGATCTCTGAACTCTTTATTTGTGTTTACTGTATTAGACTTTCTACCGAGTACCATGGTTTCTTTGAAAATCTGTTAGAGGTCTCCTGCTGCTGGCAAGAAGGAGGGCACACCATCCTTTTTGCTATTGCAGCAAAACTATATGTTCTTCACCTCGCCTTCTGTGTGTAATGCTTCCTGTATTTTCTCTTGGATAAAGGCCTCTATTTTTTAACAAGTACATTTAATCACTGTGTGTATAAATGGAGTCAAGTCCTATCTGTCTTAGCAGTTTAAGAAGTAAGGTACTTGGGATAAGATAATTGAACATTATGGGGCCACCTCACAACTTAGGGTAGAGTGTATACATCAAGAATTTTGACAGCTGTTTTTAATACAAAAACTTTTACATTTCATTGTCTGTCTGCAAGTTAAATGGGGTTTTATTCATTTTTCATGAAAAACAAACAAAACCACAAAGTGTCTAAAACATCTATTTTTTGCCTTGTTTGACTTTGCACAGTGTCCTGAAAAGTCTTCATTATGTACTATGACAATTGGTACTATTTTTTGTTATGCTGTAGCACATTGTACAAATCATATAGGCTGTTTGTATTTAAAGTATGTCACTATAAACTACTGTTTTAATGACTCAGCAGAAATTTTCACAGGTGGAGACTTGACAGACTTGATAAATTTAAGATATGTTGAAATGTAGTGCATATACTTTAATATAGGAATAGTTATTTGCAGCATTGGGTAACAGTGAGTTTTCATTTTAATCTCATCCTAAATCTAAACTGGACCTTTCTTTACTGAGGAAAAAAGGAAGTGCAGTGCTTGTTCTCCAATATGACTGAGATGGAAACTGCCCAAATTAGCATCTTTCTGGGAAGTGCCCTGCATGTACACTGCTTGAAAATCTTAATTCTTTATTCTACTGGGGTTAGTGTGTAGATGTAAACCAGATGACTTGCATATTGCAGGAACCCTTAGGTATTCACATCACTCTTCAGTGGCACTAATTTTTGCCTTTTGGAATAAGGGACATACCTAACTGTTTTAGCACTTTTGTTGTCCTTCATGAATAATTTTTATTAAAAACATTACTTCATTCCCCACTCAAAGTGTACTCACTAAAATATCATATGTTTCAGTTAGCAAAACCTACAGGTTCAGGGCTGGTAATAAAAATGCTCTTCTCTTTGCATCCCTGGGACTGCACAGTGGGTGAGGATGTAGCTCTGTTACACCTGTGGTACCCTGGATTAAGAGCAAGAGATGCTCGTGCCATAAGACACAAAATTCATTGCACTCCTGTATATTTCTTTTTATACCTCTTGAATAGCTCATTGGCTGTATTATCTGGGTCTTGCCACAAGTTTTTGCCCTTGTCTGATCAAGCTACCACTAGGAGGAAACTTCAGTGATTGTTAATGCCTTAGTGAAATTGAGATTCACTAAAGAGTATGACACTACAGCTTTGTCACTTCTGTGTTGTATCCATTCAGTGAATGGGTGTTCTCCCAGTACGTGGGGCATCGTTAGATGCAAAGCAGTAATGCTAGGGATGTATTTCCAACTGGAAATAGCAAATCTCAAAGTTGTATGACTGATCACACAAATTTTTGTGTTTGTGTGTGTGTGGTTAATTAAAAAAAAAATTAAATATTCCACTTAGGACAATTTTGAAGCTTTCTTATTTTCAGTGTTTCTTAAGGCAGCACTTTTGTAGTCAAAATGCCTGAATTACCACACTGTTAGTCTGATTTCCTGTTTAATTTTTATGCTTCTTATTTTCTTCATTATTGGGCTGCTGCACATCTGACATGAAGTTTTCCCTTGCATCATTTCTGTAGAGGTGGCATAATCTCAAGAGCATTGAGCAGCTGAACCCACAGCACTCTGGGGGTACATGCACAAGACTCAGCAAGCCTGCACTTGAAGCTGTTCATGCACCCTTCAGGCTGAGAGCTCCAGGTGTTTACAGGGAGAATAATCTGCCCTTCTCCTCTGTGGGAGCTCATACAGCAAGCCAACACACATGCTGCTCTCATTCCAGTGACACTACCAGAGCCCCTGCTGCTTTTCTAAGTGTAGACATAAACAGACCTTCAGTTCAAGTTACAGTACCTGCACACTAATTGTACCAAAATTAGTGTAAGGATGGTCCAGCAGGCTCCAGTTCATTGAAACAACATTACCATCTTTTTATAGGAAGCAAAAGTTGTGGAGATCTTCCTAATGCACAAACAGTATTGAGAGAAGAAAATAATTCTCTGTTAAACATGGCATCCAAGCAGGTAATCAAAATTACAGAATGAAAAACACAGCAATGCTTAGATTTAAGATAAAAGGTGCTATAATGGAATAAAAGAAACCTGTTTCTGTTCCATGTCAAAGTGTTCAATATGAGTGATCTAAAAGCAAGATGAATCCTAATATCAAACTAGGCTCATTCGCAGGTTTCTATAGAAAATACTGATAAATAGTTTTTCATTTCTGCCAAACTAACTAAAGTTAAGAAAAATTACAACTTACTGTGGACCAGAAGATACACCACTCTCATTGTGAGGATTAAGAGGCATTGTTACTAGTGGCTTAAATGTAACTGGGTAAAAGAGGAAATGTACATAACTGGTTTAAAAAAAAAAGTCAACATACCATAAATCCTCAAGCAGAAGAATCAGTTTAAAACTGATTATCTTGTGTATGCTGTTCTGTAAAATCCCTGCAAATTAATTCTGCTGTTCTCTTGTGACACTAGTTGCATCCTGCAACTTTAAACGTTTGTTTGCTTATTGTTGGGTCTGATATAAGTCACTACTTTTGTGGTTATATTAAATTGTCAGTATATTAAATTTCAAAAATTGCTGTAACTACAAGCTGTGCAACCTCAATCTGATTGAGAAACGTGTGCTTGATTCTTGTGTGTGTGTTGCCAATAGCTGGGATCCAAGGCAGCACATGAGAGCACTCAAATGAACAAGTGTGGAAACCACAGTCAAACAGAACTTAGCTCTTGCCTCTGATTCCTTTACCATGTGGTTGAAATACAAAATAGGGATTCTTTTCTGCTCTTCCTGGTCATTTTGCTTTTCATGATTGGTCTGGCCAATACAGTGACAAGGTTTAAGTCAAAGATTGTAGACATGGGAAGTGGCATTAAAGTATTTATATATCAAAGATGCCTGGTACATTTTCTGAAAATAAACTGGAAAATAGTCACTAGTGATTATTGGTTGGGGGTTTTGCATTGTTTTAGTATTTTTTCTTTTTTTAGTAAAACATAAATCAGCATCTTTATCCAGGTATCTGAAGAATATCAGAAGTAACATACTCCTGCTTCCTCTTGCATGCAGTTTTGAACACAGAAAATGTGTTTGCTTAACACCTTTATAAGGATTAATTGGCAATGTTTTAGGTTCATTACAGAGGCATTGGACTAGATGAACTTCATCTGTCCCTTTTACCCACCTCTTCTGCAATTCTGTAATAGCACAAGTGCTATAAGAAATAAAAATTCTTTAGGTATTGATGCCTAGAGGAGCTGGAACAGAGGCTACACAGAGTTAAGGGTAATAAAATGGATATGTATTGAGAGGCCTTCAAAGGCCACACCCTGGCAGTACCAGTGCCACAGTCGTGGCCCCTGCCTGGATGGCTCCAAGATGAAAGGAAGAATCATTAAGTTTCATCCTCCTTGCTTGTTTGCCTGCCCTCCTCTTTTCATGTTGTTTATGCTTAGGGCCTGAAGTTTGAAGAAATTGTCTTTGAGTCCTTAGCTGGAATAGGACTGTTTTGTCTTTACCACTCAAGCACAACAGAAAAGTACACTCAAGTGGAACAGAAAAACTTGAGGCATCAGTGTCAGTACAATGAAGACGATCTAAGAAAGAAAACAAAAAACTTTTAGCCTAAATAACCTTATAATGGCCTTAAAAACCCAAATATTTAAGGAATATTCTAAGCAACAAGAATCTGTACAGTTAAGTGTTGCATAGCATGAGCTCTGAAAACAGCCCAGGCCCTGTATTACTGTAAAGACTTTTAATACTGTTGAATAGCTGGAAGGTTTTTTTAAAGTGGAATTACAGAATTAATGTCACCAACTCTTAGAAACTTCTCACAGTCTCAAAGCTGGAACTTGGACTGCATTCGAAGCACCCACCTGAAGTGCCATTTCTGCAAATCAGATGCAGTCACAGTGACCTCATGGCAGCTGAGGTTTCCAATAAGTGCAGCTCTTGAGTTTTCCTGCAGAGGACCTGAGTCCATCCAAGCATTTAAAACCACAGGGCTCCTGACTGTTGGTTGTGCAGAAGACTGATGTTCAGAACTCTCACTGTGCCCTCAGAGCATCCAGGTGTGACACTCCAACTGTAACACCCTAGGCACTGCCACCAAGGCAGCTGTGGTTGGTGGCATCAGTCAGACCCTTCGGGCTTCCTTCAGCTGAGCCAAGTTCAGCACTTGGTGGCTGAGCCACAGAGCCCCCTGCTCCCCTCAGGGCACCACCATCCTTCAGTGAAATACTCCAAGACTGGCCAGGCTACAGGGGGTTACAAAACTCCAGGCACACCCTAAAATCTGCAACTTTTGACCCACACCCACAGAGCTCAGTGAAAATGCACAGCAGTTACTGTGAGTGAGAGGGTGGAAGATAAAAAGCAAACCAAAAACCACTCACATAAAGTTTTGTCCTACACAAGACACAAATACAGTGTTCGCCAGGTGAGAATGTAACCATCTATGGAGCTCTATAGATGATGCAGAAGTGGAGCAGTAGCTGATGTACAATTCCCCTTTCTGTTATCTTTTAAAAACCATGCAGCAATCTCAAAGCTACAATGAGTTTGTGAGAGCAGAAGGGTTCACAGGGCATGGAGGGGGGATTTTGAGTCAGGTCATTTCTAGCCTGGCTGGTGATCCCTGGGATACATGTTGCTTTTCACTTCCTCAGTTACAAACTGGAGCTACCTGTCTATTTCTAGAGAAGCATTGTGACTGGTTTATTCAAAATATTCAAAACCTGCAAAATTATAAATGGTAATAAGTAGGACACTGTGTTGTTTATGAAAATACCATAAACCGTTTATTAATTGTTTTGATTTATTGCCATGATTTGTCTTTTGTCCCCAAAAGTCTGGTTCACACATACTACGTATACAGCAGAGAAAAGCTGAAATCTCATGATAGGACAAAACAACTTTAAAAAAACCCAGGAGAATGGAGGAAAGGCTAGATTTTCAGTTTCTGTCAGTTCAGCAGAAGCACAATTACAATTTGCAATAGAGCAGTATTGACTCTACAGAAGAACTGATAGCATTCCTTATTGCCAAAAGAAAATGCCAATGCTACCAAAACCCATTAAATGCTTGCACCTCGCAATCAAAGATACTTTGGTGCGTGTGGATGTGTATATACGTGTGTGCTCGTACAGAGAATTCTTTTATTGGCTTCTGTGTGCTTCTTATGGGCACTTGCTCATCCTGTGGTTTGCCAGAAGTAGCCAGGAGGATACGTTAATCCTGTTTGGTGTTGCAAGACTGCCGAACAGATGATTTCTGATGCTCCAGCAATGTGATGGACTTTTCAGAATTTTCCAAGTTTCTGAGCAGAGTCTCTAGGCGCCTTTTGATTTTCTTCTGATCCTCAATGGCACATCCGATGACCACAGACTGAAATTTCTGATCGATGGGTCCTGCTGGCACGTCGGACGTGCACGCACCATAAAGTGACATTAAGCGCATTTTGGCGTCTTCCAGATCATCGAGGAGTTTATTGACGATCTCATCGATCATCTTGGTGGCGTGCAGCAGGGATTCCTGCTGCTGCGCGTTGCGGATGGTTTCTACGGAAACCTCCACAGTCAGGGTTCGGCCCATCAGGCGATTAGCAGTCAAATTAAGTTCTTCTCTCTCACCTCAATCCAAAACAAGAAAACATTCTTGGTTACAGGCAAATACTTTCCTGTGCAAATGGCATCATCAAGACATTCAAACTGCTGTAACTTAGTAGTAAACAACTTTTTTTAAAGTAAGTGACAATCAACAAGGTTTCCAGAAGGCAGAAATGAGCTTTTTGCATTTTCCCAAGTCATACTCATTTCACAGAAACCAATGTCTGATTTGAAATGAGGCATTAAACACTACTAAATTGTAAGCAATGTTTTCCCACTGCTGATGTCACTTTAAAGCAAAACATACAGTATTACCAGGAAACATTCAGTAACAGAACTGTCTCATTAAGGACTTCTGTGCCATTCTGAGGGAGAGATTTAGACAAAGAAGACCATAAAGACAAAACCAGATAAAATAAGAGGCCATGAAAAAACTGGTTTTCTGTTTTCAAAAATATGAATACAACACACTTGATACGTAGGCTCTTGAAGAGTCAATAAACCAGCAATTTAAAGCACCTAATAATCAGGTTTAGGGAATATATTTAAAGCCATGAATCACACAACTACGACAATGGTCTTAATCATCAGGTTCTTGCAGGCTTTACACTTTGTAACACTCATTCCTGTCCAGTAGTCAAAATAATTTTCAACTACATCATCATCTCTCCTCCAGCAGAGTAATGTTAATCTAAATTTTGAAAATGTGTCAGTGAACTGAGTATAGGCTTTCACATACACAGTAGTGACATTCATGGTAGTCCATCCACCTGAACAGCATGAATTTAGTCAGGAAGAGGCGATCTCAGGACACTTCAGCAACCTTAGTTGGCTCCAATGCTTGCACCTTTACCAGCAGCAAAGAGAGCTGCTCCTTAAAAGATGGGCTGATTAGACTTTGGGTCAGTTGGAGGGTACAGGAAAGCAGCTTCTCACCTTCACTGATGTGCCTCATATCCTGGCTGTTCTGTATATTGTGGATCATTTCAAGCAGAATTTCTTTCTCTTGCTCCATAGCAGATGCTGCATCACGGAAAGCCTCTACCCTGTACATGGTTGAACCAAACAAAATGTTTAAATAATAAAATAGCTGTTCAGCTATATAGCTGCAAAGAACTGTTGTTTTAAACTTTGGCTTAGAGTAAGTATAGTCAGTTATCCACGAGACAGATTTAATGACCTTCTCAATCTTCACTTTTCAAGACTCAATATAATTTAAAAAAACCAAACAAGTGAAGGGGCAAATGAAAACAACAGCAATTCTATCAAACTTAAATCTTTTATTTTACTGACAGTGCTATTTTGTCCTATTCCATGGTTAATCTGGATATGCAGAGCCTGATGGTACTACAGTCCCATAGCAGAAGTTCTGTAGCCAACTGGCAATTATTACCAGCTGCCTAACTAGGAGAGAAAGGGACTGAATCCCCATCAGGGAACTTGGCAGTGAGGGTGGCAGCTGTAGAGATGGAGGCAGCAAGGGGCCCTGGCTCCCTGTGCCACCTCCAGGCCAGCAGAACCCATGTAATCCACCTGCAAAGCAACAAACTCAAGAAAACTGCAACGCGCCAAACGACCCCTTTCACAAAGGAGAAAACCCTGTGAGCGGGACAAAGCTCACACACTTTTACTAACATGAAAAGGGTTTCCTGGACACAAGTGGTGTGCCTTGGCCACTGGGAGAAGATGCTGGACTGCCTGGCCCCACTGTCACTGGTGCTTCCCATGGGATGATGCTCACTGGGATTCACACAGGGAGGAACCTTCTGTGGGAGCAGCTCCTATTTCTGGGCTTGCAAGGAAGCACAAAACTCCTGAAACCAGACCCCTACTCCAGTCCCATTACTGTGCTGAAACTCACATGTAATGCAGTGAGGCCAAGGGGTAATTCCATCAGAAACTGCTGTCCCTGTAATTATTAGGTCTTGGTAAGGTGTGTGGTTCTGTGCCCACAGCCTGCCCTGCTCCTGGCATGAAGTACAGACCCAGCTCACCGTGGGCAATGTGAAAATGCCACATGAGAAATCAGAGTCCAGTTTCTTAATTCATGTCTTATTCCCCACCACAGTTTTAAAGGGGGGGGGCTTTTGCATTCAGCTGCATAATATGGAAAAGAACACTGGAGAACTCTACTGCAACACTTAGAAGACCTGATACAAAAGAGGGAAATATCCCATTCTCTTGGCTTTTCTCTGAGACTTGAGGGTAGGAGCTTGCATAGAAATTTATTGCACCAAAACCATCAACTCTGCATTCACAGGCTGCACAGAAAAACAAGAATATCATGTGAACCTGGCTGATGGTTTGAGATGCTTGCAATGCACAGCTCAGGAGGTCTAGCTGCATCACGAGAATCCATCCATCTATCCTGAAATGTTTATGAAACCTGGCCAGAAAAGGGGAAACAAACCAAAATATTATTAAGTCTCTTAGGTGCTCCATACTCTTCAACATTCCTGGGCACTGCCCTGAGACAGCAGTGGCTCACTCTGTTCTGGAGATGAGGTCACATCATCTGAGACAGGAACGGAGCTGCTGCTCCTTCCTCACAGGCTGGCTGAAGGCAGGTAACTTCAGGAAAACGGCAGTAAGCGAAAAGAGGGTGAAAGCAGAAGAACAGGAGCATTTGAGGATATAGTCACTCTTCACATGCAGCCTGCTCACGAAATGATTCTGTTTTACAGAATATTTAGCCTAATTTAGTCAGTGAAAGCACAGGCTTCGAGCCTTGCCTTTAATGTTTGTTCTGAAGAGGAGTGGGAAAAGTTAATGCAATGCAAATTCATGCCAAGAGCAAATACTTTTAATTATTATTTTGGACTGGTTAGTAAGAGCAGTGAGGCAGGTAGAGTCATTTCATACTTCAGATGTCTCCACTTTATAATTTAGGAAGTCTAGCAATATTTTCAAAATGCCTTGCCATGCATTTTTAAAAAAACTAGTATTTTCAGAATTAAAAAATGCATTGTGGTCACTGGAAAGTTGTAAATTAAAATTTTGAAGAGCAGAATTTCAATTTTGATAGAGTTTTAAAATCATATTCTGTATATCATTGTACTGACGTAAAAACTAGAGTTCTACCTTCAGTAGGTAGATCAGTCCAAGACTTCCACAGGCTTTGCTGGGTCCTAAGAACAATGTGGAAAAGCTGCATTGCAGAGATGTATCTGAATTGGTTCTAAAGAGAGTGCCTAAAATATCACTGCATCCAAAGGCCAGCTTGGTATGTGAGGTAGGACAGAAAAGCCAAACTGTCAGAATTCATGTTGCATACTGCCAAAAAAGAAAATTACAGTTCACCAGCTAGAGCTTTGATTGACATTAATTTACTAAAGGAAGTACAACCAAATCTTAAGAACTATTTTATTTGCAATAATTGCTTTTTCAGAGTTATTTTTACCATTTCCTAAACTGCAATATAGAGTGCCACACAAGAATGGTGCAGGGTCTTTTCAGAACAGTGCCCTAGCGGGGAAAAAAAAAAAACAACCAAAAAAGTGGAAACCAGTCATGCCAACTTGAGGAAAATAATGTATCAGCATCACACCATGCTGTCAGTTCTCATAACTTCTTTCCTAAAACATGTGGTTTCTTAACTTCACAGGTTTCTGGAAATCTTTCCTTTCCTTGTACGGGGAACTCAAAAAAAAAAAAAAAAATTTAAACTTCTAACAGAGGTGACTGATGTGAGAAGGGATGGAAACACAATCCAAGTCTCAAAAAAACAACCAACCAAAGAATAAAAGACAAAGAAAAAAAGAACACAAAATACTCATATTTATGCCCAGTTATCAATTATTTTGATGCATCAGTATGGTCTTTTTTTCCTCAGAGATGAAAACCTCCAATCATATTTTTACTTGGATTGTATTTGTTGTTTTGAACATCAACTAAATAGTCCGTCTATTACCTAACACTGAAAAAGACATTCCTTCCTTCTGATTTTCCCTGTTTGTAAGCAATTAGCTGAGCAATGCCTTTCTTTGCTACATACCATTTACATGAGCAGAGCATTCCCCTGAGAAACAGGTGGACCAGGCTGTGCTTTTGTTTCCAGATAAGAAACTTGACACCCGCTTTCTTAGGACAGCTGCAATAACTCTGTCCTTTAAACTACTGACTTAAACAGCCCACTATTAAAGCCCATGTGCTGGGGGTTCAGATAAGTTTTCAAAGGAAGTAAGAAACATCTGAGGATGGAGCAGCTTTTTGCCTGAAATGGAGCTAATCAGGCACACTGGAGGGTGACAAAACAGGGAGTTTCACCCTCACTCCTTCAGCTGAGCATCCACTCCCAGGTGAGCAATCCTGGGAACACTGAAATGAATGGTGGGGGAATATGATTGATCCAAAGAACAAGATAAAAAATACCCTGACTTATCTCATGTATCATCACACCTAAAACTGTGTTTTCACTTAACCAACAGAACACAGTGACTCATGAACAGAGCCTCTGGTTTCGCTTCCAGCTGCTCCTGAGATATCCTGGCACTCACAGCAATGCAAAGGTCCAAGCCCTTACAAGGGGCAAACGTGCCACCTGCCCCCCTCGCCACCTCTGCCTCGGGCACACACTCCCTGGCAGCCAAATGAATTCCCCTTCCCTGCTCACTTTCCACACAGAAGAAAGCCCCTCTGCAAACCTATTAGGGAGATACAAAAATATCCCATTGCTGTTGCAAAATAAGCTCTCACAGTGGAAAGAAAGGGAGGAAAAGGAAGGTTGTTCGAACTGGAGCATTTTACAATGGCTTTAAACTGAACAAGGATAGACTTAGTTTAGGTAGTAGGAGGAAATTCTTCACTGTGAGGATGGTGAGACACTGGAACAGGTTGCCCAGAGGGTGGTGGACACTCAGTCCTTGGAGGTGGTAAAGACCAGGCTGGATGGGGATTTGAGCTGCCTGGTTGACTGAAAGGTGCCCCTGTCCATGTCAGAGAATTGGAGCTAGGTGACCTTTAAGGTCCCTCCTAACCCTAACCATCCTGTGATTTCCAGAGGGGTGAGGCTTGCTTCAGAGTTCAGTTGACCTTAACCAACTTGAGAACTGAGGATTGTTGAGGGTTTTAACTAAAGGCTGTAGTTCAGTTTGACAAATTTACACTTATTATATTACAAGCAACATCTTGAGGGTCTATAGCAAAACAAAACCAGCTGGAAAAGGAGAAAGTTTAGAACTTTTTCCCTCCTGTCATTCAAATAAATTTGAAATTAAGCATGTTGATTAGTTGTGAACAGTAAAAAAAAACCATAAGACTTGAGTGATTTTTATCAAACTAGACTTTTTTTCTCATTACTATTCCACATTTAGAATTTTGGCTGTCTGAAAGAACCACAGCAAACTGGGCATTTTAATTGAAGGTTTAATTGCTGGCTAACCAAACTGTCTGCTTTGTTTCAGAGTCACTCAGCAAATCTAAAACACATTTTTGCATATTCTCATGCTAATTTTTGGATTATATATTCATCATATGCCTAGACCTGGATATAAGCAGTGAGACTTGTTTGCAGACAGTAATTTTGTTTAGTCAAATCCAGAGAAGTCTGCAAAGGACTTCAAGGAAATTTAATCAAGCTAAGTGAAAGGCTAATATAACAGCACATCGAGTCCACTCCTGAATAATGCAAAGTAATGCAGACAGAAAGGGGAAATAAAACTCCTGCATCCCACAGAGCTCTTTTAATTACAGGAAAGTCCTAGAAACATTCTGGGTGGTTCTGTGAAAGCTGCTGATCAATATGCAGCTGTAATGAAGGAAAGGGTGTGTTGAAACAGTACCAGAGAAGGTGAATCAGTGGCATCGTGCACATCCATCCACCTCAGAAAGGACACTATGTAATTTAGCAGAGCTGAGAGGACAGGGAAGATGATTAACAGCAAGGCATCATCTCTCATGAGGCCAAACTGGCAAAAAAGTCAAATGGTATTATTTAGGGAAAGTCAAGTAGCAGAAAAAGTCAGGACATGTCTTGGCACAAGCATGAAATTCACACAGCATTTACAATAACTTTGGGAAAACACACCTCGGCTGCAGAACGCAATACTGTGCACATTTTATGATAAGACGCTTTAACACACCTCAGAGATGAGGTGGACACATACACAAGAACATCCACAGCTGAACCAGTCAGTGCAAAGAGAGGTTTGGAAGACAAGAAGCCTCACATGCCAGCATTCAGCACTGCAGCTTAAAGGCTTGGCAGAGTCTCCGAGCCCGAGTGACACCACGTTTTATCCTCGGATTTCCTGCATCTTCTTACAAAACACCAGCCCGCAGATGCGGGATGGGGGGACAGGGTGGGCGGACAGACAGGATGCACCGCGGGCTCGTACCCGCCGGGCACATCCTCGCCTGCTGAAGGCTCCCCACACACACCCTGAAGGGTAACAGACCCGAAGCAGCCCTTCGCGCTTCTCTGAAAAACGTCTACTTTCATACATTTGTATTCATATTCTTATTTTCGTGTCTTTCCAGGCCACGCTAGCACACCTTAGAGCAGCAGCTCCTATTTTTAAACTTTGTCCCCCACGAAGGAGAACCCGTTTCCCCCGGTCCCCTCACACCGCCCCCACCCCCTCAGCCGAGGGAGGGCTCCGGCCCGCGGTGCGGAGCCACCGGCTCGGGGCCAGCCGGGCCCGGCCCCCTCCCAGCGCCCGGCCCGGGCCCCACCTGAGCTCCAGCTGGTCCAGGTTCTCGAGCAGGCGGCTGGAGCGGTCGGCCATGGAGGTGGAGCGGTAGAAGCGGCCGCGGAGCTGCCCGCCCGACTGCTGCTGCTGCTGCGGCTGCTGCTGCGCCCCCTCGCTGGCCTTGGCGCTGATCCTGGCCTGGGCCATCCCACCCGCCGCTGCCGCCGGCGGAACCTCGCTGCGGCCGCTCCCTCCCCGCGTCCCGCAGGCGGCGGCGGCGGCCGAATGCCGGCACCTCGCTCATGGCCAAAGAAGGAGCCGCCCCGCCGCCGGCCCCCGCGGCCACCCCGCCCCCGCGCCGGGCCCGCGGGCGCCGCCTCACGCAGCGCGGCGGGGCCGCCTCGCCTGGGCCCGGGGCGGCGGGATCACCGGGCGGGCCAGGCTGGGAGGGACCCACCGGGCCGTCTGGTCCAACCTCCCCGCCCCCTCTCGAGTGACGGAGATTCCACCACCTCCCTGGGCAATCAGTTCCAGGGCTCGAGCACCTCGAAGGTAAAGAAGTTCTTCGTACTCAGGTGGAACTGCCTGTGCATCAGTTTGTACCCATTGTCTCTTGTCCTGTTACTTGGCACCACGGAGAAGAGGCTGGTCCATCTGCTTGACACCCATCCTTTAGGTAGGTAGTCACATTGATGAGGTCCCCTTCTCGAGTCTGCACAGACCCAGCTCCCTCAGGCATTCCTGCTAGGACAGATTCTCCAGACCCTTGGTTACGATCCCTGCTCTGGGAGCTCCCTGTGTGTCCTGTCTGTCCCCACACGCCTCCCTGTCCGCGCACAGCGCCGGGCCGGCTGAGCTCACGGGCCAGAGAGGGGCAGAGACCGCAGCAGCGCAGTGTCCCTGCTGTGCCCGACACCCTAATGTCCCTGCTGTGCCCGACACCGCAGTGTCCCTGCTGTGCCCGACACCCTAATGTCCCTGCTGTGCCCGACACCTTAGTGTCCCTATTGTGCCCGAAACCCTAATGTCCCTGCTGTGCCCGACACCTTAGTGTCCCTGCTGTGCCCGACACCTTAGTGTCCCTGCTGTGCCCGACACCCTAGTGTCCCTGCTGTGCCCGACACCTTAGTGTCCCTGCTGTGCCCGACACCCTAATGTCCCTGTTGTGCCCGACACCTTAGTGTCCCTGCTGTGCCCGACACCGCAGTGTGACCCGCACCTGCCCCGCCAGGCCACCGCACACCCCGACACGCCACCACCGCGTGTGGTGCCTCTGCTCCTCGCTGTCACCGTCTGGGGCACAGAAAGACCCCGGGCTGCCCTGCTCCTCTCTCCACTCCCCTTTGTGACAAAAACAACAAAACCTGGACCACCCAAAAGCGTTATGAACTCTGGCTGTAGTTCAACCAGAAGGACGGGATAGCTATTGAATAATAACGTTTTTCAAAATCTATATTAACTTTGTGCGAGATGGGAGCTGTTAGTATGAGGATTTGTGTTCTAGAACTGATCTGTATGGTTGGTTCATTGGTTTGCTCTGTAATTAAAGAAAACAAGAACCCACCCATCTGTTAGTTTTATTTAAGGCTAATTAAACACTAAACTACAAAACTGAAAACAGTGGAAAGTGCAAGAAACAATAAAAAATAAAAGCCTGAAAGGAGAGAATAGTTAAACCAGAGACAGCCCTTACTACAAACAGAATCTGAACAGAATTCCTAAAAAAAAAAAAAAAGGTACTTCAGATACTGCTACTCATAGTGCATATTTCTCCTGCCAACTGTAAGAGCCCCCTACTACTTACAGAAAAGAAGCTGTTTCACCAGCTGTTATTGTAAGATTCTACAAAAAAAAAGCTTACTGGAAAGAAAAGTGGTTTATGTTCTCTTTCTATGATAGAAAGAAAAGACATAGCTATTTCATGGTAGCCAAGATTGTGGATCTACCTCCAGTAATGACTTGTCCCAAGAACATATTTAACTTGCCTTGTGAAATGGCACCTTCTCTCTCACAAGCATCAGCAATTCAAGTCACACATAAGTTTTACTTGCCACTACTGTGAGTATTTAAAAAGGAATTTGTTCATCCCAAAAGTCGAGGTTTGGGCAAATACCCCATGGCTCTAACAGACCAATTTTTGGCACTCAGCTAAGAGGGATTTTGTTGCACAGGGATACTGTTTTGTATGCTTATCCTGCTGTGATTCAAAATAGCTGTTTTCTCAGGCTTGTCCATTCAGAATGATATCATGTCCCAAGTACTCTCGTTAAATTAATTGCTTGAATTTTCTTTGTTTTACATGGTTGGATAAGCAAGGCTCATTGCCTGTGAGCTCATGGAAATAACTTCATTTGAACAATTGTTCCATCCATCTCTCTACACTCTCCACAGAAGATAATTAAAAACCATTTCCCACCCCAAACAGAAACCATTTGTAGTCATGACACATAGTTTGCCACCTTTTGTTTCCTGGAATCCTTCTATTCTTCCCATACCAATTTATTAAGCATCAATTAGATTGGGTTTAAAAAGCAGAAATCAAAGCAGTTGAGCAGCTCTGAACATTTTTTTCCTCAACAGGTAAACAGGGGTTTAATTGCACACAGGTAGGAGTTAGAACAGCTGAATTAGAGGCACAGAATGGCCCTAAGCGTCCAAATGTATCACACTTGACTTACCCCCTTTAACAGCAAAAATACACTTAACATTATGAGGAAGAATAGCAAAACTGTGGAAACAAAATGCAAATTTAAAAGGAAAAAATGGTCTTCCATGACAAGTCTTGAAATTACTGTTTGTGAAAACTGGGATATTTTCCCTCTCAGAGACTTGGAAGGACCTTGAAAACTGCTTTTCCTGCTCTCTAGAGTAGATTGCCCCCACCCCCTCTATTTTTGGACTAAAGGTATGTAAAGGGAAAATTGGTATAATTTTTCCAAAATAACAGCTGGTTGGTCTAGAAAGATTGGAATCCATCCCTACAGGAAGGAAAGTGATTCACAGCTGAGTTGAGGGAATTCTGGGGACACGAAAAGCAGGAATTGGGTCCTTCTGGGCCACAAGGCAATGGGAGGATGAAAGCCCCCCCACACCTGAAACAAAGCACATACTTCACCCTCCTCCTTGCCATCAGTGGAAGCATGATCAGGACTGCTGGTGATGCCATGCTAACATCCCTGTCTTCTCCCATGTCCCCACACCGTGGTCATGTGAAGCACTGCACAGCCCTGCTCTGGCTATGGGCACCAGACAAACGTGAGTAGAGGGTGTGTATCCCATTATTCCCACTTTCCCATCATGGCAGTGAAAACACTGGCTGTCTCTTGTTTAAACTACAGCGTTGTAAAAGATGGGTGCTGATTGCAAAACAGAGCAATGGACAGAAGTCTCATTCATATGCACAAAGTCCCTTGAGACAGCAGAAAGAGCAATTTTCCCAGGTCTCAGACATCTGATGGATCTGTAGAAGTCCCAGAGTCAGGGAGATGACCTACACCAAAAGCACTGCAAACTGTAACACAACTAAATAGCACCTTATTTCCACTTTGCCTAATTTCAAAACCTGATATATACCTTGTCACATACCCTAACACTTACACATGAGCTGTCATGGAATAGGATCAAAGACAAAGTCCACACCCAAAGAAATGCCATGAAGGATTATTTTCCTGCCTTCACCTACAGGAACTTAGTATTTTCCAGCTGAAAGAGGGGAAATTTAGGTTAGATACCAGGAAGAAATTTCTGTGAGGATGGTGAGGCACTGGAACAGGTTGTCCAGAGAAGCTGTGGATGCTCCATCCCTGGAAGTGTTCAAAATCAGGTTGGAAGGGGCTCTGACCAGCCTGGTCTAGTGGGAGGTGTCCCTCCCCACAGCAGGCATGCTGGAACTAGATGATTTTTAAGGTCTCTTCCAACCCAAACCATTCTGTGGTTAAGAACCTTCCTTGTGTGCAGATATTCTGGAAACACAACAGTTCCCAGATGTGGCTGAAGGACGCATCCATGGCTCGGGCCAGCCAACCAAAACCAGACTGCAGTCTCCCCAGCACCCTAACAATAACAATAAAGATGGGCCAACGTGACTTTTCAGGGTATGTTTTCAATCAAAATACATGTGTGCTATCACAGTAGGCTGCCCCCTCACTTCACACCTGCTGAACCTGTGCTGTTGTGCTTTACTGCTATTGTTACCAATGCTAATTAACACTAGCCCTGGGTTGCCTCTACACACCACAGTTGTTTTACTGTGTAGGCAGACCCCGAGGTCCAGGCCTGTTACAAGTCTGAATGAAGCCCTCTCTCAGGAGCAATCTGAGAGCTGCTATGACCATTTTGGGGCATGCAGCAGTTCATTCTCACTGGAGCAAAGTCGACGATTTAATGAGCCACTGCATTCTGTACAGCTGTAGATGCTAGGCTGATTGACAGTGGAACTCTGAGGAAAAAACCAAAGGGAAGGACTATCAGAAATTAGGATACTGCAGTCAGTGAAAGCAAATTTGCAGATTTACAAAAGGAACCTTACATTAAATTTCCATGCATGCAGAGCCTTGCCGCTCAAGTATATACTTGGCACATTCTTGCCATTTACCATAAATATTCTGACTTGTTTATGTACACTTTTAGAATATCTCAGGCCATATTATTTAATCCAGATTGTTACTACTGAGCACCAAACCACTTGAATTAAGAATTTCTACAGGAAACTTGAAGGGGCTTAGAAATACCAAAGAAAAATGCAGACTTTCATAAAGCTACTTAGCTGGAAAGAATCGCCAGAAAAATTTTGTGCTAATGTCAGCCAATTTTTCTGAATTAATTTTGAAACAATTAATCATTCATCCTCCTCACCTCCTTCCAATTTACAGCAGTCTCTGTAAACATAGCCAGGACACTGCAAGCAGATGATAGAACACTTTCCTTTTAAGAAAGACAATGGCATAACTTCATACCTCTATAAACTTCACTATATTTGGTAAAGATTTCATAAAGGTTTGCATTCCATGACCGCTGCAAGAACAGTGGTGGTCATTTCTGTGTTCCTTGAAGAGCTAAGAAAATTAACCCACCACCCAAAAAATGCATACAAGGCAAGTATCTTAGAGTCAGCTAATATCCCTTTTAAAAATATTATTAAATAGCAGAAGCAACCAGGCGGATGTAACACTTCAGCACTCCAGCGACTTTAATTGCAGTGACTTATTTGGCATCTCACTTGTCTCTTAATATGACCAAAAAGGGATTTTGTTTCATAAGAATGTGGCACACGAAGTGCCAAGGAATTAAGGGCCAATCTCAAATTGTCATGGTTTCAATTTTGTAAAATTTAACACATGCACCACACAGAAATTAAGAGCATTAAAATGAACAGCTGGTGGTAGTCAGGTGGAGATTAGACTTTTTCCTCATTAAAGATAAATACAAAAAAGCACTACTGAATTACTTTAGGCTAATGAAGGATGAACTCAAACATCACCACAAAAGTAAATACTCTTGAAAAGTGCATGACAAATCACTTCTAGTATAAATGTACAGGGCAAGCCCCTTTTAACAGACAGGTTGTGCTTGTAAATGCAGGCAGATTTCTCAGCATATGCAGGACAAACCTCAAAAATTTCAGCCAGTTAAACAAGACTCAGCAGACAAAACCATTAAATTCTGAAACACATTTACAAGACAACTTTTCCAGTTGAAGGTGTTCAACCACAAGGTGCTGGTGAGTAACAAGTCACATGTCTGTACATGCAATGTTTTAAGAAACCAATTTTCTCTGTTCTTCTGGAAACAGAAGTATCACAAGCCTGTGATGGCAGAAAATGTCACAAAGAAAAATTTGAGTTAAGAGAGAAACTCAATGAGACCAAAAGTTTCTTCAAAATGAGTCCAAATTTCAAGACATTGCTAATTCTGAAGACTACTTTTATCATAGAAATAATGGAGAAAGTAGAACTCTGTCTAGTTGTTTTATAAAAGCTAAGCAGCAAAGGTTGGGATTTGCCACTTGTGTTGGTATGCAAATGACAAGGCTATTGCAATGTGTTTAATAAGTGGAGCTTCAAGTATACAGAGTATGTATGCACACAGGACTTTTTTTTTTAATGCAGCCAATTAAGTCATGGCTCATCAGGTACAAGCAAACTTTACATTTATGACAGAATAAAATGTTATGAGAAATAAAGCATATAATCAAATTCTAACATAGCAGACTCTGGAGAAGATGATCTACTCAGGTTTTAAACCTTTTAAACGTTGAGCCAAAGAACTTTCTCAGACTGAAACATCTTTTTATGTGAAAGGTATTTGAAACTTGAGGATCTACATGGAAAAAAAACTTGCCCAAAAGCTTCTATAACTTGGATGGAGATGCTTTTGAGGATGAAAATTGTTTTCTGTTTCATTGCACCATTTAACAGAAGCACTGGGCAGGAAAAATTCTGGAACCGATTTAAGCTTGAGTCAGTAGCTAAGGACAGCTCAGAATCTCCTGAATAAGGCTTTCTCAGCAGCAGTGTGAACTACACACCTGAATTTTACCAGGTATAATATTAACCCAAGACTGGCAGCAGGAAAATCAGCAGCAGGTACAAGGGAAAACCACTAAGAGGTCCTGTTCACCCTGTAACACTTGGAAGTCACACTCAAATGCGCTGTAAGTGCTCCAACTATATTCTTGCATCTGAACAGTTTCTTCAAGCTGTACAATTCCTAATGAACGCTGAGATACCTCACAAGGTTCTTCATTCATTCTACTTGCTTCAGAGATAGCAATTACATCAGAGTTGTGAGAAATAAACCAGTGTCAGTCTTCTAGCTTTTCTAACCATGATGACAAACCACTGTAGTTATGCTGACTCTTTGGAATAGTGAGAAAAATCCAGTCTTCCCCACATCTTATTCTCCACAAAAAGTATCTACTTGTATAGTAAGTATTTTAGGATACAGCAGGTAGAAGCAAACTCGAAAGGTGAGTGAATCATAAAAAAGAATTAACTGGAATTTTATTACATTGAGATTTCTTACTGATTGACAGAAATCATTAACTGAAGGATAACAGGCTGGTAAAGCTGGACAGTTTGCATAGGTATTTTTACACAAAACTGAGAAAGATGACAGATAATTTTAAACAGAAATAATTTCACTTAAAATAAAGACAGTACAAAAATAATTAGCACATTTACATGTATTTATCCAGTTTATCTCTTCATGAATGGAAGAGAGCAAAGACCATATTATACAGAAGTATTACAGTTTAAATCTTCTCACATGTATTCCAAACAGAAACTACAACTTTATTTAGATTCTGTTCCCTTAAAAATTGTTCCTGCCTCAGGTAAGGGAGAGGCAATGAAGTCATCAAACTTTAGACCATCAAGTCCAAATACTCTACCACTACTGAAAAAAAATACACATTTATAAAAAGAGAACTGGTAAACTAACTTGTACAGCCTGTGGTTCTGATTCTGACATTTATAACAAAAAGGACAGAGACAAAATTATGGCCTATGAAGTGAGACCAGCCACAGGCAAGAGTTAGGCCATATGTTCAACAACCCTGGGATCTAAGCTTCTCTTTATAACAAGATTAGCCAGGCAAATCTGAGTTAACTGGAGTTTACTATTTTTATCTCTTGCAAAGACCACATGAAAAAGTAAATAAAGACAATGACATTTTGTGACAAAAATATTAAATACAAGAACCAATTTAAGAAAAAAAACCTGAACAACCAGGAACCCCAATAACCTAGTAAGACCAGCCTACTAATTAGGCAACAATTTTAAACAGCTAAATTGGAGAGACTTAGTCATCACCTCTTAGAAACAAATAGGAAAAGGCTTAATTTATTTTTATCAAACATAACACATTGCTGTGAATATGAATAAACTCCAGATGTTCATCAGTATGACAGAGGACATGAGATTAATTATCTAACAATTACAGACATTTTAGAAGTGGCATTTTTGAACCCTTGTAAATAAATGAACAAGCTTCCATTTTTGTAAGCAGTGCTGATGGCATGGTGTTAGTGTACTGAAGTATCTTCGTTTACATTTCCTCAAGGCTTCTTTTGATAGCTTCTTGCAGTTCTGCATCTTGCAGTTCTGCATCTTGCAGCTCTGCATAAATTAAAAAAAAACCAAAAAAACCCTGTAATCTCAAACTGCAATTGATAACTAGCCATAAGCCACTACCTTAATATTACCACATAAACCATGAACTTACTTCTGTGGACAATGTCAGTAGACTGCAAAAGCCCCTAAGAAACAGATGAAAATATTTTCTCTGCTTCTGTTTTATGCTATCTTTTCAACACTACAAAATATGGAAAACACTTCTACAACTTTTCCCTGTATTAACCAGGAGCAGCCCAATGATGAGTTTAAGACCATAATGCAACTATGCATTTACTGGTCAAAAAACCAACTAGAAAAATAAATTAATATTAAAACAAAAAACACAAACTCACAACAAGCAGAGTATTCAGTATTTTCATTCCAGTTCCTTATCCAGAGATATACCCATACCTACATTCTGACTTGGCACCAGTGTTGTCATTCTTACTAGGTAGGCCAGACAAGTAGATAAAGTCATTATCAGCAGTAAGAACAGTCTAGATCAGGACTGTAACAGTTTTGATGGTGGGGAGAAAAATCTATTGCACTCATCTGACTTCTTAACAACCTCAAACAACTTTCATAATACTGAAAAAAGTTCTGTTTTTTGCATTATATTTAGGTTGTTTTGGGCACTAATTGCTTGGTGTAAGTGATCAAATACCATAAACTTGACAAGGTTTGTACATGCAGCAAATATTAATATCAATAATATAGCTGGAAAAATTAAAGCAGCTTTCAGACACACTGTCATTCATGAATTATTAATCTTCTGCTTTAGGAGGACACAAACACATCCTTTTAAAAAGAAAGATCAGCCTATTCTTATGAAAAACGAAATAGAATGTTAAAACTTTAATAATTGCTGCGCTGTTTTATGCAAGGCTGAGATTTGAGAGATCATATCACTGACTGTTCTCTCATGCATCTGGACTTTCCTGTAATATCCAGATCTACCAATAAAAGAGAGTTGCTTAAAAATATTACATGGTCACAGAAACAAACAAAATCAAACAACGAGAGAAAACCATTTGCAGCCAACTGCTTGCATTAAAATATGTTGTTATTTAGCCACTGTGCAAAAATCTAGAATAATGTCCAAGCTGTGACTCATCTGCAGCCAGGCTGCTTCATAAGGTCAGATGCCTCTGCACTGCAGCATCAGAATTGAGACCTCCTGCATGCACCAAATGCCACTGCTGTCCCAGTACTAAGGAGGCCTGAATGCACCAAACTTTCAGTGCTGGAGATGGATACTGGACATTTAACAACAGTATTTAGTAATAGCTGGTAAAATTAAAACTGAATAAATTCTGGGAACATATGATTCAGTAATCAGTTTTATCATTGAGCTTATACAACTTTTTTGGGCCGTTTTTAGTTTATTTCCATCAGGTGGAGGGGTAGAATCAAGTCTTTCAACAATGAATTATTTTCAAAGTACACTGTGGTCTGTCATCAAAAATGCATGACTACATACATCAAACACCACCAGTAAACTCAACAGCAAAAGGATGAAAACAATTCCAAATAGTGTAAGATAGGACGTGGACAGACAGATGTGATGCTGATTCAACCTTGTGCATAACTCTACAGCTCTTTCAGGAGACCAGAATGCTTTATTGTGAAATGATATCTAATCTTGAATTATTTACTCAGAAGTTCAACTATTTAGTCAATAGCTCTGCTCTGAGACAACACAGTCATATTAAACTGGTACAAAGTGAACTCAGTCAAGTCTTTAGTTCATTGGTACCCTGTGGTGTCCAATGAAACAGATTCTTAGTCTGCTGGCCTACTTTTCTGGTTAGGAATTTTTTTTTATTTATAACTCATCATAGCATTCTTCACTACTCAAGACTGCCCAGCATAGTTTCAAGAGTATTCCTAAGAGGTCACTTGCTGTAAAACTGATTTTAAGTTTAGTTTCTGTATCTTCCATAAATAACAGAGCTCAGAACACAGAAAAGAAAAAACTGACAGACCTTCTCCCTGTTTGTTGATTTCTTCTAAGCTCCGCTTCACTGTTTCTTTCATATCTTCATCCTCTTCACTATCTGAACCTTAAATGCACAAATGAAATAAATTACACATTGCTTCTAATAAAGATATTAACAGCTCTCTTGCATTTCGCTTACTGTAACATCAATTGATTTGAAATTACTGTAAAAAGAAAATCAAGATAAAAATACATTCCAGTGGTAGTTTAAGACAGCAACTCAAGAGACAGTTTTCAGCTACCTTCTTCCCCTTCTCCCCATAATAGCTAGAGGCAGATTCCTTCAATTTTTTATTATGCTAAAGCAGTAACAAGAAATAGTAGGTGCAGAAGCTACTGTGTCCACTGCATTTGTGGGGTTTTTTTTGTAATCTTCAGTTATTAAAAATTACTCATTTGCTATAAATTACTCACTTTCTATAAAATGTATCAAGCATCTAATTATGAGAAGAAGTGCCTTAGTATGTCTCTGTCTACACTCGACTGCAGCTGCTTTTTATTGCCCAAATACTGCATTTGAACAATGGAGTGCTGAAATTCAACTGAGCAGTGCAATTCAGCAGATGTTGCTGTTCAAGTCTCATATAAGCAGAAAGTTGACAGACTTAGTTTAATCTGTTAATATTCATCACAACCCAGCCCAGCCAAAACTCCACAACCTTTCCCTTTTTTAATAACACTCTTCACAAGGCTAGTTTCCTGCTCCAGAATGATGGCTTTATTTTGAAGTGTCTGGTAGGGATTTGTGTACCTAAAGTGGTGTGGGGTTTTTTTGGTTAGTTGGTTTAGTTTTTTGTTGGTTGATTTTTTCCCCATGAAACAGAAGCACAGTAAAGTACAGGTTAAAAACCAAGCCAATGAGTCATGTTATGCATTCATTCTCCTCCTGCTACAGGCTATTGCTATTTTGGGAGATGGTCTCTCTAATGAGGTCTTACAGTATTAGCAATCAACAAGGACTGCTACAGTCATACCAACAGAAGCACCCTCCTTGAAGTCATCACATTTATTAATACATCAATGTACTTGTGATTACATGAACCAGCAAAGAACTTTCCGATACAGCCATCTAATTTACTGACGCTGTGACCTCTGGCATTTTGAATTACCCAACTTACTATTCAAACTGTCAGGTATGCTTTCCAAAATTTGTTCTCAAATCTCTGACATACAACCTGTTTGAGCAGAACCTTGCTGACTTTCCCAATTCCAGGAATAAAAATTCCAACAGCTGATGTCAAACAGTGATCAGCAGCCCAAAAAGAAGCCAGAAATAGACAGATATACACTGCAGTTAAAATGGTATTTCTCCACTCACTTGGCAGACTGACTGTGAACTCTTTTTGGTGCTGCCTACTACTTCTGAACAGAAGAGATACTAATTTTTATATCATTTTCCAAAGCAAAGGAAAGAAAAATCCACACCCCCTCCTCCTCCAAAAGCAGTCACTACAATTACTAAAGAAAAGGAGGAAAAAGTGCAAAGGAAAGGCTTTTTGCAAGTGGCTTCTCCCTTATTAACTATCCTTTTAATCTTCCAGCCTGGAAAATGTCAAACCGCTCTAAGAAGTTTTATACTTGTTAGAGGTGGAACAGTTGAAGCAATCACTCCCTAACTCAATTCTTGGCCGTAAGTACACATGACGTAAAAAACACTTCCAGGGTTGGGGCATCCACAGCTTTTCTGGGCACCTAGTCCAGGGCCTCACTACCCTCCAAGCAAGTAATTTCTTCTTACCATTTAATCCCTTTCAGCACAAAACCATTTCCCCACCTTGTCTTGTCACTACCTGCCCACGTAAAAAGTTCCTCCTTTTTACAAGCCCCATTTAAATACTGAAAAGCCACAATGTGGTCTCCTCAGAACCTTCTGTTCTCCAGGCTTAACAACCACAACACTCTCAGCCTTTCTTTCTAGCTGTCTCTGATCATTCTTGTGGCTTCCTCTGGACCCACTCGAACAGATCCATGTCTTTCTTGTGCTGAGGACCCCAGAACTGGACACAGCACTCCTGGTGGGCCTCATGAGGGCAGAGGAGAGGGGTAAAATCCCCTCCCTTGACCTGCTCCCTGCGATTCCTCTTTTGATGAAGGCCAGGATGCAGCTGCCCTTCTGGGCTGTGACTACACTGTTGGTTCATGTCCAGCTTTCCATCCATGAGAACCCCCAAGTCCTTCTCCACTGGTCTGTTCACATGCAGTTCTTCTCCCAGGCTGTAACCATGTCTGGAATTACCCTGACCCAGGGGCAGCACCTTGCACTTGGCCTTGTTGAGCCTCATGAGGTTCTCATGGGAACATTTCCCAAGTTTGTCCAGGTCTTCCTGGATGACATGCCATTCTTCAGGTGTGTCAACTGCAGTGCTCAGCTTCATGTCATCAGCAAACCTACTGAGAGTGCCCTTGATTCCACTGTCTGTGTCACTAATAAAGAGACTGAAGAGCATCGGTCCCACGACCTGGGGGTCACCATCTGTCACCACCCTTAACTTTGACATGGAGCCACTGACCATAGCTCTCTGGCTATGTCCATCCACCCAACAAGTCCATCCACCAAATCCACATCTCTCCAATTTGGAGATAAGGGTGTCAAGTGGGATGGTGTCAAGGCCTTACAGAAGTCTAGGCAGATGATATCACAGCCTTCCCTTGTCAACCGTTGCAGTTGCTCCACCATAAAAGGCCACATGACTGGTCAGGCAATGTCATAGAATGCTAGAGATTGGAAGGGACCTCTGGAAGTCATATTGTCCAGCCTCCTGGCTCAATCAGAATCATCTACTGCCCAGGACTGTGTCCAGATAGCTTTTGAGTACTACTGAAAAGACAATGTAGTGGGGAGCTCCAAACTTGTTAGATACGACCTTACTGAATAAAGTGAAATGATCACCTTCCTCAACCTGCTGGCAACAATTTTCCTAATGCAGCCCAGGCTACTGCTGGACCTCGTAGCCACCAAAGCACACACTAGCTCATGGCTGACTTGGTGTCCACCAGGACCACCAGGTTCTTCCCTACAAAGCCATTTCCCAGCTGGTTGACTCCTGGTCGGCATACACTGATGCTTTGGGCTGTTTCTCCCCAGGTGCAGAACTCTGCACTTCCCTGTGTTGAACTTCATGAGGTTCACTGCCAGCCCACTTCTCCCCTGTCAAGGTTCCTCTGGATGGCAGCACAGTTCCTGTGGTGTACAAACTGCCACTTCCAGTTTTCATGTCATCAACACACTTTCTGTAGACATATTCTGCCCCATCATCTAGGCCATTAACAGACATTAAATAGGATCAGTCCCAGTACTGGGACACAGCTGGTTCCTGACCTCCATATGAACTTCATGCCACTGATCACCATATTCCAGGTCTGGCTGTTCAGCCAGTTTTCAATCCACCTTGGTTTTCTCATCCAGCCCACGCTTTGTCAGCATATACTCCTACTGCTGGCATCTTCTAATGAAAAATGCTTAATTTTGAGAAATCAGGCCTGTCCTGTCCCTCTTGTTAAAATGCTCAGGACTTGGTATAGCTCTCAACTCCTTTGGTGTCAGAGTAAAGGCAGCTGCCCAGTTTCAGAGGCAAGAGATCTTAAGATCTCTTGTATTATTCTCTAGTACATTTTGTCAAATACACATCAGCTACAAACCTCTGACTATACCTGTTCTTTCAAAAGAAATCCTACTGCTCACTATTTTCCTCATATACTGACATATTCCTGCTGGAAAATTGAGAAAACAGGAAAGCCAACTCTGGATTAATATTGAGCTGAGAGCGATTTTTTGGCATTTCATGTGTCTTTCAGAAACCTGTTCTGGGGAGAGACCAGTAACTTTCACAGAAGGTAAGCACCACCCACTGTCCTGCCATCAAAGCACCACAGCTTGAATTAGGATTAGCTGCCCACACAGCTCAGGGTAACATCCCCCCACTATATCTGATCTTCCTTTGCAACCTCCCCAGTTACCACCAACCCTTTTATAATTTCCATTATGTTTACCTACAGGGACTCAATTTCCCTCCCCAGCCTTCTTCCTGCTCCCTCACCACACAACACACCTCTTGTCTACTGTATGGTCACACCTCCCATCTCTCCTAAAACTCTCCTTCTCTTAGTCTTTTCAGTAACTCTCAATCTCACCTGCCTCTTTCCCATTCCAACATAAACTGACATTCACATCACTCTATCTCTCTCCAGCCATGGACCTTTCTCCTTTTACAGGTGATGTTTGGAGTTTTAGTGCTACCTTATGGATACCATTTATTAACTCATTCAGGGTCCCAGAATTACTTAACCATAATCTTTAGATCCGTACCCCACCCTTACATTTGTTGACAATCACATTTGGTATGTGTGGCCTTGCTGCCTTTAAAATACTATTTCCTTGATTTCTAGGATATTTTCTTTTATTCCTTTTTTCATATGCCCCTGGAGGATCCTTCCCACATACTCTTCCTCAATAGTTACTGCTCTAAACTGTCTTCATATTAAGGTAACATCATCTGTAAATGCAAGTACAACTACTTGCACACAAGAACTCTCTTCCTCCATGTAAAGCAAGCTTCACTCTATGGATCTCTGCCTGCAGTTGCTCAATCAAGTGTACGAGACAAATAAAAATAAAACTCTCAAGCTGCCACTCTCTTCCAATTGGATTTCTTGGAAACTGTGGCCAATATAATGATGGTCATTCAGACTTTAATCTAACCTTTATCTTAGACTCCCCTCTCAAATTCAAAGCCAGATTTAAGCTAAACCTCAAGAATTATTTTGTATTATCTGAGCGGTGAGGTCTTCCAGTTTATCCACTGGCCTACAACTATTGTTAAGGTTCATTATCTTAAGTCTCAGTACATTGCTTTCTCCCTAGGGCATCTCCCTAGAGATGCCACTGACATTCCAAACCCAGTAGTAACTTCCTGCTGTAGCTAAACACAAGGTTACAACTGAAGGGTGACTTTCTTATCACTGGCTACTGCAATAAGCTGTGGCTGCTATAATAATGAATATATTACTACAGAAACTATAATTCATTCATGGTGCACCACTCTGCAGATGCTCGTGCCCTTCACATTCAGGGAAGTGGGGGCTGGAGGCTGTGACCTAACTTTAGTCATCTGCAATGTGTGTTAACTAAAGTTTGGAAAAAGCAGAGATTGGACAGATGTAGCATTCACACTGGATCTACACAAGGACTTTTACCCATGAAAATCTTCACTACAGAGAAGTAAAGCAACTATTCTCAATGTCTTCTATAAATTTGTTCTTATGTCTTCTTAAATTCTTTTGTTGGCTGTATGTAAAACAAAAGCTTTTGGGCATAGTGGGAGCTAGGAAGCTTTGGAGCATTCATTAAAATTAACTGAAATCCTGCTCTTCCAAACAGTAACTCACAGAAGCTGCATTTGGTAGTATTTAAGCACTTCAGGCAAGAGCAGCAGATTGAAGACGCAGGCTGGCTACTCCATTTGAGCACAGTGGAATGTACTTTATGGGTCAGTGAAGACAGGCTCATGAGACAGACTGGTTCTTCAAAAGAAAGTACAAGGAATACTATGAAAAATTTGCTGCTATTATTTAAGAGTCTGTTTTATATAAGAGCTCAGTCACTGAAGGATCTCATTTGAACAGGAGAAATACAGTTAAGCTAAAGAGATCAACTTACACAAAAATAACTAGTCAACCAAAAAGTTGTGGCATTCCTGTCAGTGTCCAGATGGATATGAGGACCACAACCTACCATCAACTCTGCCCTCAACATTGTCCAGTGTAATTTCAACACACAGGATATCATCAAGACATAGACAATGGAATAATTATATTTTTCTGCATACTAGGATTTTTTTTGTTATAAAGGAAGACATTGACAACTCCTCTCTTCTGCCCTTTCCAAACCACTAAGTTAACATGCATGAAGCTCTTGTCACATATTGGGGCTTCAGCAGAAGAACTAAAACCTTCTTCGTTTACGAAGTCAGGCTTAGGAGCAGCAGAGAACAAGAAAGAATGCCTACTCTTTCGATACCTTAAAGGAAGTTCAAGCACCTTCTCCAGCCAAGGGTTTCCTATAGTAACAAACAGTTTGCACCGTATTGCAACATAGACAGAACATTTTATTTTTATTAATTTATTTTAAAATGAATTCAGTACTACAGTTCTCACAGCAGTTGTGCTGGTAAAATGGTTCACAAGATGCACCTATCAGATTGCCACATTCAAACACAATCCAGGTGGTCAGAAGCTAATGATGGTTCTGGGAAGGTGATTTAGGGAAAAAGCTTTTTCCTTTTGCAGCTCATCCAATACCAACAATGGTCTGATATTTTTCAACGTGATTCTCTGTCCTGTTTTTCACTTACTTCTCTCTCCAGAATAAAAGCCATAGGCTTGAGAAAGTCACAAAGCAAGCAATTCTTGTTTGCATTTCCTTATACTCAGCTGCTTTTCTGTAACAGGTCAACAAGTTATACCAGCCTATGATACACTGCACAACTTTCCATATTAACCCTCCAATACTGGTTTTGCCACATTAAGACTTGCAAATGATGCTGAACCACACGGTCTGTGTACTATGTGTTGGCTTGATCTTTTTAAAGGAAAACTTAATAAACTCTTAGTAACAATATCATCCCACAATGAAGCAAATACAGACCTATTACCAACAGTGAATTTTCTAATATTCTGTTTTAATACAGGACAGGGAAACAAAGGCAGCTTTGCTGTTTGGGTTCCCCCTTGCTGACACTGACTAAAAAAGGACAAATCTGTTCCCTTACAAGTTTGCTAAGGAATGCCAACAGCCAAAGAATCATGTGTCATTCCATCAATTTCCTATTAAAGGATTTTTTTTATAATGACCACACGTGTATTTAAGTGGAACACACAATGAGCAGCCAGCCAGCAAGTTAAGGTTTGCAGACTCCAGGTAGGGTCAATTACCGTAATAGTAAATATTAATGTAGTAAAGGACACTGAAAGAAGTGTTAAATTAAGAAACTTCTAATGCCTGGGGTGGCCAGAAAACTCTGTAAGCACCTTTTCTGTATCAAAAGCACTTAAATCACCACTTCCCCCCAGAAAACTACTTCATTAACCTGGGTTTTTTTCCTCCTCCTTTAATCAATCAATGCCAATTCATGATTCAGAGATAGCACTCCACTTTAATCTTCTTGGTGGAGCAGCAGTACCATAGCTCTCATAAACATGCATCAAAACTAGCAGTGTAATTGTTCAGAAAACAGTTTAGGGCTAATTCAGAAACAGCTTTCTGTAATATGTCCTGAATTTACAACCCTCCGAAACTGCAACAAGAAGCCAGAAAAAGCAAAAATGTCTACAGAGAAATATCAGGTCTTCTAGGAAAACAGCAAAAAACCTTAAAATGCTGACAAGTATTTAAACTCATCTCAGGTCTGGTACCCTTTGCATGAAAATGAGCTGGCTCAATCCTCTTTGATTATCCTATATAAAACCAACGTGATTATTTTAGCATGCCATTAGAATCTGGCACTTCAGAGAACTTAAAAACTTCCATTGAGATTTTTTCTCCAAATGGATGTGTCAGTCATGTGCCAGTGAAGAAAATTATCAAATGACAGGAAGTAGCCAGGAGGTCAGAGTTAAAAGAGACAGAAGTATTTTGAGAAATTATGATGTTTTAGCAGGGTCACAGACACAGCACACATCAAGCCAAACAGATCTGAGCACAAATGGATAACTATGGACACAAGAGTGTGTGCTTCTCTTTAACTAGAAAGGAGTTTCCAGACTCAAACATCAGTTTTGTCTCCTGCTATAATAAAGAATACAGGTACGACAGAGTTTGTCATATTGAATAAAAATGCCTTGTTTTCACAACATGCCCAAGCATAATGATTTTCTAATCTATTATTCATTGAAATACCAGTATAATACAAGAAGCACCAAACAACAGTTTATGCTACCAGTGTATGTGTTCCATTTTTTTATTGGAATGAACTATCAGTTTACTGGGAAAATTGTATTTAATGTTTACTTTCTACCTTTTGTGGTATCTGAAATGCTGTTTAGCAAGGCACACATCATGTCTCCATCAATGTGGTGAGGATTCAGGATGCGAGCTGACCGCTGGGTCATTTTAAATTGGTTTTCCAGTTCCAGGAAGCTTTTGTCTCCAGAAAGAACAGTGAAAGGAATCTGCTTGGGCAGGTGCTCATCCAGACGACCGGCCTATACAAAACAAATGACAAGTGTTGAACAGAGATCATGTTTTTATCTCATGGCATTTGGCTAGCTTTGTGCAAGACAGGTCTTCATAGGAAAGAAGCCATTTTTTCTACAGCAATTTATTCCTGCCTTTGTGATCCAAGCACATTACTCCACTGTGAAAGGCACTGTTTCAAAAGTTTGATGCTCATTTCTTCTTATGTACAATAGATACTGGTGATGGCTACCGGAACAGTACAGATGGAGTATGGAACAAATTCCTAAAAAGCAGCATTTCAGAACTATCTCCACATAAAACTAGTCTCTGCAGAGCATTTTAAGAGTAACAAAAAGCATGATGAAACATAAAACCACTGTTGCAAAAATGTCCTTATACAGTTAGATAGGTAGTAATTTATCCAAATGATAAAGCATTATATGGCCTCAAGCTGCACCAGAAGGGCAGGTTTAGATTTCCACTGAAGAGGCTGCCAAGCATTGGAACACACTGCCCAGAGAGAAGCAGTGGAGTCACCATCCTGGAAGTGTTCAAAAATCATGTGGATATGGCACTTGAGGACATGGCTTAATGACAGTGGTAATACTGGGTTGATGGCTGGATTTGATGATCTAGAAGGTCTTTTCCAACCTTAAAATCTATGATTCTATATTAGGAACATGAGTGCCTGTGACATCCCAGATTCCTGTCCCTCACCTGCACATTCCCACCCAGTCAAATTCAAAGGCTACTGAATAAAGGCACTGCTCTTTGTCAGCTCAACAGGGTCTGTGAAACCAGCACCCATCCAACTCCACTGCAAAGAAGGCTCGAAATCTGGGCTATTCGAAGAGACGAAGGAGTTACATATCACTCAAACAGAAACCGTAAGAAGTGCAGTTTTCTTATTCTTCATTCCCTAACCAGGCTCCCTTCCCCTTCACAACAAACTGTTGACCTATTCAGGCTAATTTTTAAGTCACTTCTTGACCACCTGGCTCCACTCAATCCAGGTTTATCATTCTTTATAGGGGACACAGAAGTCTCATGGAAAGAACCTAAAAACGTCATCTGCAATTAGCACTTAACATCAATAGCAGTCACCATCTGCCACCCTTCCCTGGGTACAGGACACAATAAAGCAAGCGTGGCCTAACTTACATGGACACAGAGAGCAAAGTCTGCTGCTTCTCTTCTGGTACTGCAACGTGGATGAAGGAAAAAACATCCAATCCTTTTAAGATAATTGTAAATTTTGCAATGCACTGGAGGCTTCCAATTGCTGTATCCTCCTACACAGTGAAGAGGAATAATATTAATAATAATAAAAACCAAACACAAAAAACAAACAAACCATGGTTTTGGGCAGAAATGCCTCTACGAATTAAGAATGCAAGAAGGCAAAAGCAAATATAAAACTGTCTTTAAAGACAGAATTTATTTTGACCAATATGAAAGCTAAGAAAAACATAACCCAAATCCCCTCAGCCCTCCTGTTCTTAGATAAAAGGCAAAATAAAGTAGCTACCCTGATGCTAGTCTATCAATTTTGTACAATTTTTATCTTCAAATCCTGAAAAACTTATCTTCTAGATATGTGCTTTTAGACACAAGGATGTGAAGGTGTGTTTTTCTCCAGTTTCAAACACAGTTACAGTTAATGTGCAGAATCAGAAAAGCTCTGGAAACATAGTAGAAAAAACAGAAATGCTTCTCTTAGGGAAACTTGTACTACAGGAGTTACAGAGTCAACATGCACTAAAACTAAAACATGGATGTGCCTGACACATCCCATGTGAGAACTCATTAAAAAGAGGATCCAAGAACTGTAGCAACAGCTGAGAGAAATGACAGTCTTGACAAACCCATGGATGCAGTCAAGGATGAGCAAAATGAGGCTACAACTTGGAAAAAAGTGCAGGAATATTCAAAACAGTATGCTAAGCATGTAGTTACAGGCTGAGAAAATAGGTGGATAACAAAGATGAGCTGAATAAAGCACCTGCTACAGACAAAACCAGTACCAGACTGAAACAAGCTGCAAGGGAAAGAAAAGAAGCAGGAAGTCTCTCAGAGAGAAAAAAATCAGAGGAGCTTGCACCATAAAAATATGGTGCATACGACACTATAAAAAAGGCAAGCAAATGGAATGACAAATTGACCAGAGCGAGGAAGAATTTTGTAACATTCCAATGGCTAAGAAGTAATGTGTCTGCAACATGGAGGAAAAAATGTTGCTTTATCTGCTAGATGATAGAATGGCTGGTGGTAAGAAAAGATTTTGAATGGAAAATGAAGGCAGTCATTGATGGCACTTCACATGAAGACGTGGGAAATCAATGCTCAAGTAAACACGTAGAGGATGGTTTATGCCAACGTGTCCACCTGCAGACCTGCAGTCTGACAACGAAAAGCATTCCTCAGTAGATTTCTCCTGTTTCCCCCCTGCTTTTTCAGCCTAGTGGCAAAAAGATGGTATCAAAAACGATCACAAAGATTAAGAGTTTACACAGAAATCATTTAGTGGAACTTGTCCATAAGAAAAAAGATGCTATTTTCAAGTTGCTCTTTGCTGTAACAGCCCTCAGTCACTGATATTTGTGAAAGACTTGTAATCACCAGCCCTGTTTTCTGGCTGCATAAATAAACAACATAAACATTTGACCAGGGCAGCTGAAAACAATGACCTGTATTTTTTTTGTTTGTTAGCCCACAAACGGATGAAAGACAACTGAGTATCTGAAGACAGAAACAATACGGAATCCAGACAATACAAAGCAAAGCTAAGGAATAACAGAAATAATGCAGATATATAGTATAAAAATAATAATTAAAATTTCAGAAATGTTGTTTGGGAAATATAAGAAAAAAAGTTGCTATATTTTCACAGGTTAAACAAACAATAGCATGCCTCAAGTAACTGTACAAACCATTATTATGAGAAGGTACCCACAAAAGATCCAGATGTGCCTGGGAGCCTTAGTGTTCCCAGGCTCAAAACCAATATAGTTGACACTAAAACTGGTAAATTTTTCTTTAATATGAATATGGCCCATTTTATTCATGAGTAACTCTTCAGCATGTTGTTTTATTTCAAGTGTTTCAGAGGCCATTCCCAAAAGGCAGCCTGCATGCAGCAAACCCATTAGGAAATAAGGCATTGAGTGGTGCTAATACGGGCTGTGCTGTGCCATCAAGCACCTGTGTTTGGAACACCTCTGGACACAGTCTTAACTAGCACAAAGGTACTTTTGGGTAAGAGTATTGTATTAGTACGGGTTCCTAGTAACACTATGGTTATATTATGATTATTTCTATTCCATAAGTCAGAAAATAGTTATGTCTGACAATACTGCTCAGACATCCCTAGCTGCAACCAATTTTTTCTTAATGCATCAAAACCATGTTTTAATCTTGGAAAACAGTAACAGCACAGAAGACCTTGTCATAGCAAACAAGTTTAAGTCAACTAATAACAAATTAGTTTTGAGTAAATTAGATAGAATAATGAAGTATGACCGAAAGCCAGTGTGGCTGAATTCACGTGGGGAAATTCTTCTCTATTAAATAAGTCTTTATAAAGCCCAGACAGAGTAGCCAGACACAGATTCCTAATACTTACTTATTTTTAATCAAGAAAAAGTTTTTCCAAGGTCAAGTAGATTGAATAACTGTAGAAATAAACACACCTTCAGCAATTAGAAACTACAAGCAAACCCCAAATCACAATAGAATTCAAGGAGTGCACAGGTGAAGTGAAATCTGCCCAGATGTTCAAGCTGGGAAAAGCCTTACAAAAGACAGTAAGAACAAGTTGCTCAGCCATATAGAAAAGAGAATGCACATACATGAAGCAGCCAAGTAACATGGATGAAATAGAAATCTAGGACCATTAGGTATAACATGGAAAGTGTGAGATATATTTTATCTTATTTATGTTGTGAGACCCAACCTGTATCCTGTTCTAGCGTCCCCAGTATAAAGAAAGACAGAACTATTGGAATAAGTCCTGGTCAGGAAGTTAATAAGAGCACCAGCCCTATGAAGGCAGGCTGAGAATTTGGGGCTGTTCAGCCTGGAGATGAGAAGGTTGCATGGAGACCTCACAGCAACCTTCCAGTATTTCAAGCAGCCTAAGGGAAGCCAGAGAAGGACTCTTTGTCAGGAACTGTAGGAGGACTGAACAAGGAGTAATGCGCACAAATTGAAAGAGAAGGAATTTAGATTAGATATCAAAGGGAAAGTTTTTACTGTGAGGGTGTTTAGACACTTGAACAGATTCTCAGGGAGATCTTGGATGCCTCAACCCCAGCAGTATTACAAACCAGGCTGGATAAGGGCTTGAGCAACCTGGTCTTGTGGGAGGTGTCCCTGCCCACAGCAGAGGGGGTTGGGATGATGATCTCTAAGGTCCATTCCAATCCCTTAACATTCTATGATTTAGAAGCTCAAAATCAGTATTTTCTGTGGCTTGCATGTGTACAGGAATGCTGTTACAGAAAGGCCAAAAGTAATGACAATACAGGTAGTGATAGAGAAGTAATGCTGGAGCAGAACACAAAACTCAGGAGAATAACCTGCTTTAACAAGGAAGATCAGAGGATTCATCCCCAAAACTCTAAGAAGCGGGTACCAGATTACAGGCTCAGGAACACAGATGACTGTTTGAATCTCTACCACTTTACATTAACAGCTTTACTTGCTCTGCCTTCACCAGCTAATTAGAAAATGTATTTCTAAGAGGAAAAAAAACCAGGCACCAACAGGCCTCTCTGTCCAAGCTGAGCAGCATGACAACTCTCAGCTTTCAGAATATCCTTGATTATCTTTTATGGGAAGAGATAAAAAAAACTCTTAGCAAGGCTCTGCAGTGCAATAGTGTTTACCAAGTGTAAAACATACCTGACCTAAAAATCTGGAAGGATGACAACTGTGTTTCAGGCCATAACTATTTTGAAACTAACAAATCTACGCTTTAACCCTAAAAGCCCTAATCTACACTTTACTGAAGAAATCAATGTACCACAGACAAAGTAATTGTAAACATAGATACAGAGAAAATCTATGGAAAAAGCATGGGATAGACAGTTGTTTCAAAAACAGTCAGATAAGAAGAAGTATCAAGTTAAAGGGATGCTACTGGCAGACTGCAAAATGGTATGACCTTTAAGGCCCCTTTCAACCCAAACCATTTTATCATTCAATGTGAGCTCCATCAATCACTGGTATCTTCCAGATGGGACATATACCTATAGTTGTGCAGAATGACCAGGACTATCCTTAACAGAACAAGCCAGAGAGAGAACAAAATTAAAAGCCTAAGAGTGCAAAATCATGCCTTCTGGAACTAAAAGTTCCAAACCAAAATAAAAAATCCCAGCTTTATGAGGACTTAGGAGTTAATAGAATCTCTGAGTATTATGGCTGTCTTGATAATTATGAAAATATGATACAGCTTAAGTAAGTTCATGAAAGAAGCCAGAAAGACTCCTAAACAGTTCCACAATTCTGGAATTATTCTACAAGGAATAGTAAGAGCAGTGGAGGTTTAGATAGAGCATAAAAAGTTCAAGAACATTTCTGTTACATGGTGCCTAGGACACTGCAACTTTAGAAGCATAGTGCCTACTTGCTCCTGTTCTTTATTCTCTCAGATTCAAGGAATCTCTGCTCAAGTACATGTGTAGACTTGTTAATCTTATATTTAAATTTACTTCAAACATTTTTTACCTTGAAAACCCCAGATAAATGTCCCTTGGTTCAGGTTAGCTGGCAGCTGTGTGAAAAAGCTTCCCCAGTTGTCCAGATCCACCAACACAATGTGAGTCATGGTGCTCAGGTAGTCAAGATCAGGAAGTTCACCATCTTCAATGGGATAAAAAGGACACATTTAAAATTCATGTGACTTTCTGGTCAACCAACTTGCTTTTGAAAATTGCTGTAGTCACATATATAAGTGAAAATTACAAAACATGATGTTATTTGGTGACTGCATAAATTTTAAAATAACTGAATTAGCACTTAATAATGCACAAAAATTAGAAGAGTAGAATCTGGCTATATGATGGTCTAGACCTGGATAGTTTTGTGGCAAGTACAGAAAGCTGCCATCCTGCACCAAAGACACTTTAATAACTCTGTGTACCCCTGATTATGGCAATTCTCTGTGACATTCAATTGCTTGATTGCATAAAAGCACATAAAATGTTTAGATATACACTTTTTGCTGTACTTCTAACATAAATGTCAACCTCTTAATCAAAAGCATTATGACACTCCCAGCAATCAACACTTCCAATTTCTGAACACAAGGTACACATTCAGCATTCTCAATGTCATTCTTAGAAGTGATAATGAACTTGAAAAAATTGCATGCATGAGGGGAAAAAAAAAACCACAATACATATTGGGAATATATATTCTCAGCTGATACTGCTTTTCAGCAAGCTAACAAAGCTGAGCTGATGGTGATGGAACAGCATTGCCCACACAGAAAGCACTAACAGGCTCATAAATATTTATATATATATATATATATATATGAAAGTAAGTTTCTCTTGAATGTGTATGATAGAGCATGCTTACTCTTCTAGGCATTAGATCCCTAACTGGGGTATCCTTGATGGTCCTCTTCCTTTTAATATCAAATTATGCTCCAAACTAATTTGAAAATCAAATGTTTCAGTCTCAGGATTGTCACATCTGCCTTTCTGTTTGTTTTTTTCCCAAAACTTTATACATATGGCATATAGCAATAAATTGTGCAGTCTGAGTTTTGGAAATTGAAGTACTGAGAATTCAGTATTTGAGAAACAACAAGTACTAAGTTTTGAGCTCATTTATAGACTGGATGTAACTAAATGGTATGTGACATGTAGTGACAATGAAACAGAGTGTGTTAAGGACAGCAATACTTTCCTAATGTCAGAAGAAATTTTCTACATACTTTCACTAAGTTCTTCTTCTAAGTCCTCATTTTTTATTTTCTTTCCCTCTGCTGGGCCCCGCAGAGGAGAAAACTGTGGTCTGTCCTGAGTTTTGGATGGAGATGCTTGAAACCGTTGCTTGTGAGGTTTTCTGACCACACAAGCCCCTCTTGCTGAAAACTTAAATACTGTGTCTTCTGATTCTGATGAAAGGCTTGATAGATCAGGTTTCTGCAAGAAGCAGTGTTTCATGTGATAGTGCTGATGTGCACTTGAAAGATCATCAAAGTTTTTGCTGCATGCAGCACATCTAACAACATACATATCTCCTGTAGATTTTACTGACGTGTGACTCTTGAGATGCCTGTTCATATCAGCAATATTCTGTGCTGTTGCAGAACACAAGCAGCATCGAAACCATAGGTTTCCTTTCTGCAGCATGGCTTTCTGGCAATTCTCATAATCATTCCTCCTGTTTATTTTGGAGACATAAGTTGTCCGACAACCACAGTTTAAACGGTCTCCTTGTTCGACTGGGACGAAGTCCTCATCGTTTTTTATGGATAGTTCCATCTGCTCAGGCACAAATGTATAGTCCATGCTATGTAGTTCCTTGTAATGGATTAGAAATTCCTCCTCTGTGTTGAAGAAGAGATTACCACAAAGGCCACAGAAGTATTGAGTCTGTATCTCCTGATCATGATGCTCTTGGAAGTGCCGCTGTAGTGTTCCTAGTTTCCGAAAATGATTTCTACATAAGCCACACGAGTACCTGTGAAATGCATGGCTTTCTAAGGACATGCAATGCTGTTTAACGCTCTCTTCAGACTCAAACATCTCCTCACAAATGCGGCACTGCCACTTTCCCTCAACAGGAGCACTTTCAGGGGACAGCTCCATAGGGCCGGAAATGCAGTCTTTATCTCCACCTGCAGAAATGCTCACTGCATCGGAAGCAGATGGCATAGGTTCATCTTCTACAGCTTCTTGCTCATAGTAGTAACTATGTCCACCATGAAATTCAGTTATGTGTCCCATAATATCCTCTTCTCTAAGATCTACAGAGCATGCCCTGCACCAGAGAAGAAAATTAGTCAAGTGTGCTCCTCCATGGAATCGACTCATATGCAGGCGGATAATGCTTGAATTTTCAGCCAGCTTTCCACACACAGCACACTTGTGACAGATCCTATTTGCTGATAAAATGTGCTTTTCTACTGACTCTTCTGTATAAAACTTTTGAAGGCATTCACAAAACCAGGCTTTTACTTTGCAAGCACTACCTTGACTTTGGTTTGCAACTTTATCTTCACTTTTATCTTTTAAACTACTCTTCCGTTTTGAAGAAGTAGACCCCGTTTCACTGGAGGACTCATCTGGACTCAAATGTCTTTTAAGCAGCGGTCTTGACCGTTCCACAATGTAGCACAAATTAGATTGATTTTTATGTTTTCCATTGACATGGCAGAACATCAAGATGGACTCTTCCAGTGTAGTAAAAACTCTAATGTTATGTTGAGTGGTTTCTTTGTGTTGGGTCATCTGATTCTCATCAGCAAACAGTTCATCACAGTTCTCACAGTGACCTTTCATTTTAAAGATCTCTGCAACTTGGGAGATGCTTTTCTTTGACAGTGCCATGGGCCCAGAATTATAACAACGTGTTCTAAAATGGATTAAAAACAAAGTTAAATCATAACCTGAAACATTTTTAAACTTTCAGATGTACTCCATATATTACCAAGTAGCTACAGCAGTAAATGCATAGAAACAGTGTCCTCTATGTACTTTAACCCACCTACTAGCTTGCCAACAAAATCATGCAATGCATATTTAGTCTCTGAACTTTGAAGAGAATTAGGTGCTAATTTCCAAAGCTAGCATGTAGATTCATGATTATGTTTTTGACCGTACATTTTCAAAATCAAATGCTGTCAAATTAGAAACAGTACAACAGAGAACAATTTTTATTGTTCTGTTATAGAAAATACAAAAAGGATCCTGATATTGATCAGCTTTCTGCAGTGTTGGGTAAAGTGAAGGGGGAAGGCTTTTGATTGTCTATTCAGGAAGTCAACATTCAGATGGTCCCAGCTGCCCTGAAATCCACTAGTACCACTAAAAGCACGTCTGCATACCTGTCATTGCTCTGTGGATGTTTACATTATGAAGACATTATAAAGACCTTTCACAGACCTGAAATGAGCCGTTAATTCCATATGTGAGCGCAGTATCTTGAAGCAGGACATACACTTCACTTGGAAGGAGACCTCTTTGCACAGAGATATCAAGAGGTTCTTTGCAAAGGATGGAAAAGGTAGCGGATGGCCAGACTTCAGTGCATCTATAAAACAGAATGGTAGAAAGTAAAACTACACATTAGTTTTTCCACAGAATTTCAGCTCTCTGATAACATAATTACTATTGTTCCTGGTTTGTCAGGGGGTTCAGGAAGCAAGTTAACAAATGTCAGCTGAGCTACAGAAACTGTGCAATGGAAGCTGTAACTAAATCCGGGATGTTTTAAACTTCTGTAGCTATTTTATACCTGAATCTGTTTGCATCTTGCTTTTTCATACTCAGTGACTGACTTTACTTCCCTTTTCCTCCTTCTACAATGCCTAGGGTAATTTCTCTCTTAGGATATACCTTCTTCTCTTCCACCTATTACTACTGTTTACTTTTATTACATAAAATTTTGTTTTAAGCCACAGAGTATTTAGAAAAAAAAAAAAAACCCACACAATTTATTTAACAAGTTCCCACATACTCCGACCCAGTCTTTCTCTCTTTCTGATCCTTAATGTTAGTTCTTAAATTTTTAGATGCAGGACTTTCTGTTGTTCTGAGTATATACTCCAAAGGTAACTTCCCGTACCAGCAGAATAAGAAAATTCTACTGAAAAGAGAATGGAAAACGGTTTATGGGTTATATATTGTTCATGTTCTGCACCTTAGTAGGCAAATTCTCTTTGATTTTTCTGTTTTAGTAAGATGTGATGATCAGTGGGCAGTAATTTGAGGTTATGCCTTTCAGCTAACTTCACTGGCAGATCGCAGGCCATGCTGATAATTATTAATCATGAAGCCTTACCAATGCAAAGTAAAAAATGGAGCACTGAATTTTTTCTTCTGAGTTAAGCACTCCCCATCTCTAAAGAAGAAAACACTAACTTGTGCTTTTAATCTTTTCAAAGCAATAGCTCATCAGTAATCTTTTTTAAAACCTATGACCTGAATTTAAAAGCATCTGCAGACATCACATTGAGAATTAATAACCTATTTAAGAATAAAAGTACATTGGAGTGACAATGCATAAGGGAAAGTATAGCCATGAAACTATTGTCACTTTACTACATGAAGGCAGCAGTACTGATTGAACCTGCAGGGGATTCCTTCAAAGCCTGCCTTTCCTGTACATTTCCTGCAGCCACTCTAGGGGAGGGCAGAAGTTGAAGATACACTTATGCAGATGAGAAATAACTATATGAATCCTTTTGGCCATGTAGCCTTGTCCAAAGAGTTACAATGTCTAAAATATGGCCTCTTAGCAATTTAGCTAGCACTGAAGGAAATGCTTTAATGCCTATTGCTTATGTCAAAAATTAAAAGTTAGTACTGCTATGTTAAGTCATCAACCTTTAAGTCTTTGCAATACCATGATCAGACAGATCTTTCCTCTGGACTTTATTAAGCATGGTTGAGCAGCCATGAAGTGTGTGCAAGACATCAGGCTGGCAGTAGTGCTCCAGCTAAGCACTCTAAATTTGCAATTATATTGCAAATACAGAAGACATTTTCACAAGTCTTTGCCATCAGGAATGCCAAAGACATTGATAAGAAAAATAGCCTCCAAGCACAATACAGACTGTAGAGTAAGGGGGAAGGAACTCAACAGCCACTCTGACCAGAACTGAAAAAGAAATGCATGTGTTTTGCTCTGAGTCTCTATCAACATGCTAAACAAAAAATTATTCAAGAAAGCAGTTGCATGGAGTCACTGGAGGATGCAAAGCTTATATGAGAGGCTCAACAGCATCTCATAACAGCAAACCTGGTAGAGGAATCATTTCTACACAAAAATATGAATTTCAAAGCATCACATTTAAGATCATAAAAGAAAAGTAAGAATTCATTAATAGAAAACATTAAAACCTTAAGCCTTTTTACACAGCAGAAAAATATAAGTCACTTGCTATCTTAAGGATGAATTTTCAAAAAATATTATAAGCAGTACACTTAGTAGCAACATACCACTCGGTTCAGAAGCCTGGAGGACGTGGTTCTCTTGCAACATATGCTGCAAACACTCATCTCTTTTGGTGAAAAGGAGGAAGCAGTTTGGGCATGCAAAACACTGAATATGCTGTGGAGGAATACCTTTTTTATGCCCATCATTTTCATTTAGCTGGAAGAGAAAATGATCTATTTAGGGAAAAAATAAGTGAAGAAACCAGGCTGTTTTCACGTCCTCCCATTTCTCTCTCATTTCTGTGGTAATATTTGCACTTTTAAGTTTTCAGCTACCACATCTGTATTTATCTACAGTCTACCCCTTGGCATTTTAGCTCACAAGACACAAGGGACTGGCCAAAGTACCACTGTCAAACCCAGCTGTAAAGGGAATTCTGTCAGGCAACACTAGGTGTTTGAAACAGAAGAATCAGAGAAAACTATCTTGAAGAGTAAAAGAGAAGAGAAAGAAAGAGGGTTAAAGAAAAAACAAAACAAAAACACCCACCAAAAATCAATGAATAATTTTAAGTCTTAAACCTTCTACTATATTCAGTCAGACAAGTTATTTATCCTTATGCTCTTGCCTTAGATAAAAGATGATCACTGTACTGCTGAGAGGTTGGAAATCTTTCACAGCATATCACACAAGCAACAGCATTATGTGGGGGTCCATGCAATGTGACTGTTGGGTCACAAGGAGAATGATCAAATCTGGAGAAGAAGAAATAATTAGCAAACTAGTTCACTCCAAATAGTCAAATAGCTTTTTGTTAATGGGAAAAATTCTGTCCTTTGAAGCTATTAGACAAAAATCCCCTATCTAACCAACCTAAACTATAAAAATTCCTTACTTCCTCTATCATGAAATGTATCAGCTGAAGTGTCCTGTACAGAGATGATTCTCCCTGTGACTTACAAGTTAAAGTGGCCACTCTGGAGAGAAATCATACTGCTTTTATGAGAACTAACAAAGCCTTAATTTCCTACACAGACATTTTTATAATTTATTTATTTTTATCTCCCTGTACTAGTTCTGGTTGGAATGGAGTTCATTTTTTGTAGCAACTTGTATGGTTGCTCTATTTTGAATTTATGAACAAGAGTGTTGATAGCACAGAGAAGTTCTAGTTATTGCTGAGTAATGCTGGCACAGTGTCAAGGTCGTCTCTGTTTTTCAGACTGTCCCACCAGCAAGCTGTTGGGAGACACAGCTGGGACAGCTGACCTCAAATGGCCAAATGGACATCCCACAGCATAAGACATGATGCTCAGCAATAAAAGTTGGGTGGAGGATTAAGGGGAGATAGTGGGGAAGACAAATGCTGTCACTCCAAGTAACTATCACTTGTGATAGAGCTCTGCCTGTCAATTCCTAATTTAGCTTTGCATGTGCATGCAGCTTTTGCTTTACTTATTAAACTGTTTTTACTTCAGCCCAGAGTTTTCTCACTTTTACCCTACATCCCACTAGGATGAGCAAGTCAGTTGCTCTGTAGGGCTGAACTGCCTATGGGAGTTAACCCACAACACTCCCCTCAACTTCTCACCATCATGCCTATGGACACATTCACTAGTTAAAAGGCAGTATCTGATGGAACTGAACACAGACACACTGAGTACTGACTAGCAAGATCAGCTATGAACACATAGCCTATAGCTTTTGCTCCTCCTTCTCTGCATTAGGGCTTTTCTTTTTATCTTACCAACAACCTGTGTAAGGTAGCCTTTTGGTTTATTTCAAGTTTGGATGAAGATACAACTAAACTGGAGTACAGAAATCTTACTCCTCAAAAAAACCTCAGATATTAAAAAATGCTCAACAAGAGGAAGACATTAATTCTGAATGAAAAGAAACAAACCACACACATCAAGTTAAAAAACTAAAACAAACCAACAAAAAAAACCAAAAACAAACAAACACAAAAAACCACGAAGCTCATTTATATAAATTTTAACATTTTAATTGGCTCTCAAAATGGAGATTTTTCAGTACAGGCATTTTATAGCAGACTTGATGCTGATGTCCTAAGTTAGAGCATATTCTTTCATTATTTATTACTCCTTACACTGAACTCTTGGAATGTATCTCCTTACCTTTGAAGGTGACCTAGAAGGAGATGTACATTATCAAACCGTCTGTTGCAATGCATCACAGGACAATATTTGGGACTGCTGCTGACTTGAGTCTGACCCGTCCTCTTATTAGCACCCCTTCTTCCACCCTTAACAGAGCCTGGTTTCAGACCTGTGTTCCAAAACAAAAGTACTTAACCAGAAGCTGAATTTCTTAACCAGAGGCTTAAGAAAACAAGTAACACACAAGCCCTAAAACATTCCAGAATCAAACTGCAGTGATTCTTAAAACTGAACTAACAATCCTTCCACTGTCCTTCAATCCTACTACAGTAAGTTTGCTCTTTCACTGTCTCTTCAATTCCCAGTAATGTAACTTTTCAAACAGTTTAATACTCCAGGTCCTCCAGGCAGTATTTTAAATCCATTTAATATTGTTAAGTTACATTTACTTACACTTTCCCAAGCAGCAGTTGAACAGTAATATTTTTTCTTCCTAGTAACTTTGCTTATAAAATTAACATTGCCTTACTGGCTTTTAGATTTCGTATCTCAAGTTTTCTAAACAGCAAAGCATTACAAGTATAGCTTTCATGGAAATAAATGCTTAGGAACTTTCAAATTATATGCTCTATCAGAATAATATATTGTAAGATTTGGTTATGCACAAGGCACCTGCAAGCTCAACACAATTTTCACATGTTCTACTCTGCAATACAAGACTTAGAAACCATCACTCAGACTTAGGTTTCTATTCTTACCTGGCATTTTTAACCACTGATTCACACATAACCTTGCTGCCTCTGTGTCACTGTGTTCCCGAATAAATTCTAATTCTTGCAACCCATGAGCATATTGGGAATCAACTTTCTCCTAAAGGAAAAAACATACCAGACAAATCTGTGATCAAATTTAACGGAAGGAAAAAAAAACAAAAAACAAAAAAACTTACCTATGGGTTCCTAAAAAACACACCCACAAAAACCTAAGTGAGGGGAAAAAGAAGTCTTACAACTTAACTGACTTCTATTTAACACAATAAAGACAGAATGTAATAGAAAAACAAAAAAGAAAAGAAAAAGGTGTTTTCACTTTGAAGACTAAATTTAAGTCTGCAGTTTGCATCACCTGATGAAGAGCAAAGAGACAGGCAGGAGGAAAATATTTACCTTTAACAAAAGGATCTTTTAGCCTTCATCGTTTAGCCTTCATTTCAGCCTTTAAGCTGCTTTAAAAGCTACACAGTTATCTCTGACTCCACTTTACAGTTGAAAAATTGTATGTGGAGATATAAACAGGTGGCCAAATTCAAAATGGAAGAGACAGAAGGGGGATGTAGGCCTCCAGACTTCAAGGCTACCTTGGACTATATCTAATCTAGCCTTTTACTCCGTTGTACTACAGCTGCATTGTCTACCATAGACTGTAACAAGCTGTAACTGTAGCAGAATTATGTGATTTTTAAAAGCCATTAACAGTGTTGAGAAAATCAGGCTGGGAAGTCAGCACATTCTGCAGACTCTGCATTTACATTTGTCCCTGTTCAATTCCATGAAGTTCTTGTAATTCATTCCTTGAAGATGTCCAGCTCCCACTGACAGCCATCCTACCATTAAGCTCACTGACTGTACCTCCCAGTTTGCAATAAAGTAGAAAGTACATTCTTTTCAAAAGGCTGCAAAGTGCAACTAATAGGACTCAACTTTTAAAATTATGCCTTAAACATTGAACATTTTATCCCATTATGAAATGCTACCTGATACAGAATTAATGTGGCAAACAGCTTCCCAAAAGTGTCAGACAAAAGCAGGTAAATAGCAATGCTTGCTGCAGGTGGCTTGTGATAACTGTTATTTTTCAATTAATTGAAACATTAGAATACCAGAATAATAGATGATAAGGCTCCTCTGCTATAGTTTTCATTCTTTTAATTATTTTATTTAATTTAATAATTTAATTTAATTCATTTTCCCTCCTTAGGAACTGCAATAAGACTAGAACGTGATGCCTCACCAATTTTTTTGTTTACTCAGTAGTGAAAACAAAGGCACTTGTGGCTACAAAGCCTTTATTATACATTTCTTCCAAAATAAAACACATCCAATACCTTAAAGGCTTTGTTTTTTTCTTCTTTTTGCTGTTTCTCTACTTCAACATGGCGTGCCAGACGATCCAGGGTTGATTCAACTCTTTCCTTCTGATAGTCAATGTGATCCTTACGCCCAGTATTTCTCTACAATTGAAAAGTTAAACTCCTATTTGGTGATTGTTATGTAACAAACACTAATACAAACAATAAAAATGTAATAAATGTAATAAAATGTAACAAACAATAATACAAAAATACACTAATGAAAAGTGATGCCCAAGCATCACCACATAGTTCAGTTCCATGAGGTACCCTGTAGATTTCTCTTTCTTTTTAACAGAATCTGTAACTTCTATTAAAAACCAAGCAAAAACAACCCTCCCCTCCACAAACATTAGCCTCACCATGCAGTAGAGGAACAAGCATAATTGTGCTCAGTGTCCTAGAAGTCTCCAACAAATGAAAAGTTAAGTTCTTCTAAGTAAACAAAATCCCTCCTGACTTCAAAGCCAATATGCAGCCCATCTAAGAAACCTGAAAACTACTATTATTTTTGCTCTAACACTGCCCATTATCTCCAAAAAGGCAGATCATGAGCTTTTTCTAGCCTAAGGGATTGGACATATATTGTAGTTTCCTCTTCTTAACAGAGTCAACTCTAGTAAATCATCCCCCTAATGTCAGCCTGTGCATGTACACAAGATCCACCTTTCCTTAAAATCACATTTATTACAAACATCATCTGCTGCAACACAGGAGAACAAAAGCCAAAAGATAGTCACTGCTACCAAAACCAGCTGCAGTAGGGTCTATCAATGTCCCTTTCAAAGGCCTTGGAGAGCAGGCAGAATGAGTTTGCAGGATAGATAAACTGATGAGCGTGCTTCTGACTTGGAATTCTTAGAATGGATTATGAAGGATTAGGCTGAGCTAAAATCAGACTGTCACTGGAATAAGGTCATTCAACCCATACATTGCTCCTAAAAAGTTACTTTAGAAACAAAGGGCATTGTAGTAGACCAGGTATGTTTTCAGGCTAGAAACTGGACAACCCAACTTCTGAGGCCGCATGTAAAGTGACATTTTTATTTCCACACACTTGTTAAGATGACTGAAAGACAAAAGTACCAAGTAATTTCAGGGTGGAAAAAACGGCTCTGGAAAAAGTGAAGTGCTGGTATTCTTGCTTTTCACTTAACAGCAAGTAGAACAATCAAAATATTTCAACAGTGGTTGTTTAGTACTTGTTAAAAATACACCTAACAAGGCTTGTGTGAAGAGTAACTGATAAGAAAAAAATACAGAAGAGACCTATTATTTTATTCAACCAAGATGTCCTAAAATACATTGAAACATACTCACATGAAAATAAGAACTGCTGTTAGGCTCTTCATCCTCACTGCTGACAAGATCAATGCATTCAAGGACAGGCCTTAAAGGTCCTTCCTGGAAAAAAAAGTTAAAAACACATACACAAAAGCATTAAATATCTCTTTCTCAGAGATAAAATGTACCACCTCTGCCATATACTGGCAGTTTCTTCCAGGTATTAACAAGCAACTGCATAGGGCAAGCTAGGAAGACCTACTGGCTAATGATGAATAGCAGAGAGAAAAGCAGCATGGAATCCTCTCTGCTGCTCCTAATGCATCTCATTCTTAACATTCTTCCACCTTTCAAGGCAGTAAAGCTGTTCAGCTGGCCAGGCATGAACAGTCTTCTGTCTCACTGGGGAGAAGAGGGATGAAATCTTGGACAGATGACAAAAGCTTCTATGAATCAAGCTGCCAGCCTCCAATTACCCCCAAAGAATAACTCTTTTTGATTAAATAAAGATAACATGGTTTTCTAAACAAAATATTAAAAAAAAAACCCACTGCAGATTTGCTTCTGTAGAAACTGACAGGCTCTGCAACACTTTTAAGAAATTAAACCTTTATTAAACAGGTGTTAGCAAGTAAGAGCTCAAAGACACACTCCAACCACCTGATGTCCAATCAGTTCAATAAAGTGTTTTGAAATGCTCAACTCTGATCCTAACAGCTTCTTCAAGGGCAGAGATTTTTCTTATTTCTGTTTACTTACTCTCACTCAGGACTCAACTAATCAAAACTTAAAAAACTGACAGTTCAAATACCAGAGTAATTTGCTTTCAAGCTTAGAAGTTCAAATTATCAAAACAATAAATTGAACTTAAGTAATATTACACTTGTTTAAATGTTTTCTGCACACATTAAATGTCTTTTTTCCAAAGTCTGTGCCTTTTGCTATGCAATTTTTGTGTACTGTTTACCTCTACACAAGCCCCAAACTTAAAGTTAAGGAAGTTTTAGTTACTTTATTTTCCTGATGGTTCAACTAAATAGCAATGCAAAGATGGTGCCAACCCTGAAGATTCCATCACTATAGGATAGGTAAGAAGCTGAGGATCAGAGAGCTTCATCCTACCTGTTGTAACTTCTCACTAGGTGAGTGGGGGAGTAAATCTTGGCACACAAAGAGTCTGCAATTTAAAAAAAAAAACATGGACAAGCTCTCCAAGGACAGCTGAAAGCTGGGGCCTCTCTATCTGACTATACTGGCATACTTGGCACTCAAAGACATAAAAGTATTCAGATGTACTAGCACTAAGATATGCTCACTCTTCATATCTTTCAAAGATCCTTCACATTCAAAGAAAAAAAAAAAAAACCAAGCAAACAGAAAACAACAAACCCCCCTCCCAAAACCCACCAACCAACCAACCAAAAACCACCGAACCTAAAAAAATCCTCCAAACCCCCAATATGATATACTTCTAAATTACTTCCCTAAACAATCTTCAAAAGCCATTCTTCTCACAAATCAACAGCCATGACACTGAGCAACAAACAAAAATGACACCTACTTCTGTGAGAAGAATTTCTAGGGTTTTAGTTCTCCAGGCAGCTGTGGCATCTCTGCTGTTATTCACAGCTTCACCTGGAAGCATCAACAGAACTGTAATTCCACTATGCTATGCAAAATACTAAGTTTAGCTGTTAATACAATAGTATTTTGTTTAACTGGTAACTGGTAAAGATGAAGCCTCATATTCATCTCCAAGGAGAGTTTTCTCAAGGAGTTCTGTGAAGCTCATTTTTATCCCAAAGTTTTCTCTGAAAGCCCTTAACAGGTCTCTCTCTCAAGCCCTTCTTCATTTCACTCTATCTTTGGGTGATCTGGCCTAGCTAACAGACACCTTGTCCACAGACACACCATGCAAGGTGTTTTGTTTGCTGTTTTAGCTTTATGTGCGTTCAGACCAAATGCCCAGTTTACTTAAACAGCACAACAAACTTCTGTATAATTATACACATACTACTGTGCAGAAAACATGAATCTAGCTTTCATGTATGTGACCACAAACTTATCTTTGACAAATACTTAAGTGAGCATAATTGTGTATACACATAAAATGTACTTACCACAGAACAAGTTTACATTAAAATCAATTTTTAAAAATTGACACAAGTTGTACTGTTTGTACAAGTTGTACTCTTTGTCCCAGACTTCCAACTTTTAAGACTGCTAAGAACTGACCAATATGGCAAACCAACATGCACTTAAAAGGTTTTGACATTATAACCTAGCAAATACAAAATTCAAGTCCCTGGCTGACTTGGGATGGGTGCAGAAATAAGAGTTGCTTCATAACATTACTATAATTTTATTCTGTTCCTGCTGTCATGCAACTAAAAGCTAGAGAGACAAATAGTTCATTCTGAATATCTAATATTTAACATCACAGAGGTAAAGGAAGCAAAGCCTTTAACTGGTAACTACCATATTTTAGTGCATTACTTGATCTGATGTATTAACTAACTCTCCTCTAAGTCTGATGTTTTTGGTGCCAACTGTAGCAGCTTGAATTATCTATCCATTTGTTCACAGGACATTACAATTGTGAATTTCTTCACTCTTGCCTTATCCTTCCCAAGTAAGCAAAATGGGGGCAAGACCATCCTATGCTAAGAACACAGGAGTAACAGCTTGCACTGTAGATTAAATCATATTTCTCTGGTGGCATGGAAAACTTAAAATGTAATGATTTTAAATGGATAAAAGAAGTTTTAATGAAGAATTAAAAGGTGGAAAATTCTGGAAGAATAGTTTTGTGTTTCTTGAATGAGGGTGAATCAGATTACAAAAGCTGAAAATCTCTAGCAGCAGCAGATTGACAAAAAGTCCTTATTTGATGGAGCAAAAGCATAATCCTATAGTATGAATTCAAACACCCTAGTACAGGTGAATGAAGTAGAAAACCCAAAATCACAAACAAAAAAACCACACTAAAGCTACATCTGTTAAGAAGGAAAAAAAAAAAAGGAAAAGGGAAGAAAAACACAGATCACATGGCCTACAGCTACTCGTTATTTATCAAAATGAGCAGAGGTTGGGATACCCTAGTAGCTTCTATAATTCAATTTATACAATACCATCTTGTGCACTGGGTCTTTAGGACATGCAGGAGGCATCCACCCATAACATTTATGAAGAGTATGTTTCCAGTCATATACATTATTATATGGAAATGATGATTTAAAGCTAGCCAAGCAGTCTAGAAATCTCTTCACAAAGTCCAAAGTCACCCTCACTCACTCAAGAGGAGCAAATGAGATCTGAAGACATATTGCTGCTATTAAATGATGGCCAGGGTCACACACCTTTCCCCTCATATTCATCAATTACAATGGTAAGCTCCTCACCCCAGGATATAAATCCTGAACAAAATTTGAGCAGTCTCATCTTCCTATATATAGCAGCGTCTCCTGGAACCAGTGGTCACTGGGACCACAAAGGATCCCTATTATCCACAGGCAAAGCCAAGGGACAAAAAAAAAGTGTTGATTTTAGTTCTCTTGTTTCAGTTTTCTTTCAGTTACTGTTCTTGGTGCTCCAGCAGCCCTTCAATCCTTACACTTTCCAAGCTATACTAGTTTCCTTGTTCATTTCCCAGTTTGAAGAAAATGAAGCTTATTCAGTCATATCACAGAATCATAGAATGGTTTGGGTTGGAAAGACCATCTTGTCCCAACCCCCCTGCCAAGGGCAGGGACATCTTCCACTAGACCAGGCTGCTCACTAGACAGGCTCCAGCCTAGCCTGTCCCCCCAGGAATGGGGGACATCCACAACTTACCTGGGAACCTGTTCCACTGTCTCACAGAAAAGAATTTCTTCGTGGTATCTAATCTAAATATACTCTTAGTCTAAAGCCATTCCTCCTTGTCCTCTCACTATACACTCTTGTTAAAAGCCCCTCTCCATCTGTAGGCTCCCTCCAGGTGCTGGAAGGCTGCACTTAGGTCACCCTGAAGCCTTCTCTTTTCCAGGCTGTACAACCCCAATTCTCTTAGTCTTTCCTCACAGGAGAGGTGCTCCATCCCTCTGATCATCTTGGTGTCCCTCCTCTGGACTCCTTCCAACAGGTCCCTGTCCTTCCTGTGCTGGGGACCCCAGAACTGGATGCAGCACTGCAGGTGGGGTCTCACCAGAGCAGAGCAGAGGGGCAGGATCCCCTCCATGGCCCTGCAGCTTTTGGTGCAGGACACACTGGAACTTCTGGGCTGCAGGCACAGTTTGCCATCTCATCCACCAACAATCCCAAATTCTCTGCAAATGCACATGAATACATATGTGTATATAATGAACTTTGAACCAAATAAATTTTGCCCAAATCAAGCAAAATAGTAAGGCATCTCAGAGATAACAAACTACTTATAGTTTTTGCAAAAAACCAGCTGTCCTTCTTACTAGAGCACGTGCAGAAAAAGTCTGTATGTTGAACTTCTACTTTAATCAAACACCATACAAAACGGGGGAGAATCTAGCAATTATTCATCATATCGTTCAAAAATGAGACAAATCTACAAAAAAAAATAGCCACTAAAAATATTTACATCATTGAATCACTTGACCTTAGTAACATGACTTGCTCCTCCAAGGAAAACATCTTTAGATGTGTAGATGTGGCTCCTAGGGACATGGCTTAGTGCTGGGTTAAGGGCTGGAGTCAATTATCTTAATGGTCTTTTCCAACCTAAACAATTCTATGGTTCTATGTAATCCTACCATCCAGCACCACTTGACTGATGACAGATCGAGGCCAGAACACAGGCAGCACAAAAAACATTCTGCTTCTCTTGGACATCCAACAGATACAAGTATCTTACAGCTACCTTAACATAAAGCATGTCAGCATTACATTAGGTGTTGTACAATAAAGAGCACCTCACAATTTGAGAGGATCATTTAAGGCTTCTAACCCATTATTTCCTTCCTGTTCTAAATTGAGGACAGTGATTTCAGCATTGATTTGCAGAATGAGCAGTGATTTATTCCATTAACTTTAGAAAGACTATTCATAAAGCAAAATTTTATGGAACATGATTACCAGGAAAGTATCCTTCTCTCTGATCACTGTAAAAACCCCCTCACCTGCTTGGATACTCAAGATCACATTTTCTCTACAGGACCAACTGACATCATCCTACACCCTTCCAAGAAAGGGCACATAAACATTTAACATCGAGTTGTAATCTGCCACAAACACTCACAAATGACATTATTTCTATTAAAGAGTAATGCTTTTCACTGAAATATAATCATCATCAACAGAGTCAGTGAAGACCCCTCTCCTGTTTACTGGACTACTGAAAGAGTATTTTTACAACATGCAGTGTATTTCCAGTGCAAGGTCACTTACTCCAACGAACTCAATCTCATCTTCACTTTCAGAAGTTGGTGGGTTACTCTTCCGAGGGCTGTCAGAGCTACGAGACTCCATTATCTAAACAGAAACAAAACATACCATATATTTAACTTTGTAAGTTTCGTTTAACTATACATTCTATCTGTATTCAACAAGTCTCTGTCATTCACACTCAGTTATCAGCGACACTACAGTAAGTGATAAACGACTCTGACTCGAATCACGCTACTGTATTTTCCCAAATGTGTAACACGTGGTTTTATCTCCAAAGCATGCCGATACCTACACTCCTCCAGCAGCCATAGCTGCAGTGCAGCAGCCCAAGGACATGCCTGAGCCCGAAAGCCCAGCAAGAGCCGAGACCCGAGCTCCAGCCCAGCGGCGCTCAGCCAGACGAGCCGAGGCCGGCCCGTAACAGCTGCGGGCGCGCCCGGGCGTTTTTAGCAGCGGCGGCTGCTCCGGGCCGCTCTAGGACCGCGGCAGAGGGCTGAGCCCGCTGCTCCAAAACAACGGCGGGCTGCGCTGCTGACTCACGTTCCCGTACCGCAGGGCACGGCACACAGCACACGGCTCCGCGGGCTCTGCGGGCTCCGCACGCCGGGCAGGCCGTGCCGGGCAGGCCGTGCTGCGGCTGCCGGGCCCCACCCGCCGCCACCGGGCCCGCGCACCCCGGCCCCGCTCACCCGCCGCCGGGCCCGCGGGCAGCAGCGCCCCGAGCCCGCCGTGTCCCCGCGTCCTCTGCGGCCCGGGGGCGGGGCGAGGGCGCGGCACGGCTCGCCGGGATCGGGATCGGGAGGTGCCGCCGCTGCGCCCCGCGTTCCCCATGGCAGGTGCTGGCGCTACCGCGGCAGCACCATGGCGCGGCCCCCGGCCGGCGCTCCGGGCTCTTTCCTTCTTTCGCGCTCTCTCCTCCTTCCAGCCTCCCCTCGTCCGCCTTCAGTTGGGCTGCATCGAGTTCCGGCTCTGGGGGATGAGGGGAAATCCGCAGGCCGCTTCCGGGGCAGGAGGAAGGGCGGCTATTTGGGCTGGCAGCTGAGGGCAGGGAAGGCGCCAAAATCAACGGGCCGGGCCGGGCCGGGCCGGGCCGCGGTCCCTGTGCCTGCTCAGCCGCCTCGCACGGTGCTTTATCCAGCCTAGGCATCGCAAAGGTCCTTGCTGAAGGAGGCGTTGCCCAGGGCAGTGATGAAGTCCGGGTACACCGTGGTCCTTGCTCCACTCATCTTCCAGGACAATCTGTTCATCATAGAAGTTTGTCAGTCTGGTCAAGCCTGATTTCCCCTTCGTAAAGCCATACTGAAAGCTCAGTGATTTTCTTGTCACTGAGAGGCATGGAATAGTTACTGGGATTGGCTGCTTCATTAGTTTCCCAGGGATCAGAATGTGGCTGACTGGCCTGTGGTTCTTCCTGCCTTCCTCCTTCCTGCTCTTCTTGAAGATGGAGGTGACATTTCTTTCCTTCAGCTTCAGGCACCAGTCCCAGACACTATGACCCATGAAAGAGAATTGAGAGTGATCTCACAGCGACATCTGTCAGCACTCTCAGTACCTGTTGGTGCATCCTGTCAGGGCCCATAGACTTAGCATTCATGTGCCCAGATTGATAATGTATTCCCTGGCTTGATCCTCTCCCACCATACTTCTTCCTTGATCCAGCCTTTCCTCCTGATTTTTTGAACCTGAATTCCTGAAGGCTGATCTTGGTAGTGAAGACTGAGGCATGTACTGTGCCACTATGTCATCTGTCTCATGTAGCAATGGGCCTACATTTTGTCACCTATGTACCCGGAGAAGCTGTTCTTGTTGTCTTTGACATCCCTAGCTAGATCCAATTCCAGTCATGCTTTAGCTTTCCTAACTTCATCACTGTATGTTTGAACAATATTTCTGTATTTCTCTGAGATAAACCATCCTTGCTTCCACACTTGCTTCCTGTTTGTGTTAGAATTTGACTGGGAATTCCTTGCTCATCTACACTGGCCTAGTGGCATTTTTGCCTAACTTCCTATTCACAGGGATGAACTGCTCCTGAGCTTGGAGGAAGTGATCCTTAAATATTAACCAGCTTTCTTGGGCCCCTCTTGCCTCCAGGGTTTTATCCCACAGGGCTTTTCTAGGCAGAACTTTGAAGACACCAAAATTCACTCTCCAGGGTGGTAAGTCTCCTTTTTATACTTCACCCTCCCCTCAGTCTCTGGAGCTCCACCATCTCATGCTCACTGTGGCCAAGGTTGCCTTGAGCTTTACATTGACCACAATTCCTTCATGGGTATAGGTCCAACAAAGCATTGCTCATTATTTGTCCTTGTTGATCCTTTATGACTTGAAAGAAGTTACCACTGCACTCCAGAAACCTCCTGGATTGCTTATGTCCTGCTGTATTGTCCCTCCAGCAAATATCTGAATGGTTGACTCCCACATTAGGACCAGGGCTTGCAAACATGAAGCTGCTCCTATCTAGAAAGGGACTGGGAGATTTCTCCATTATGGTGCCTTGTAAACATTTCTTTGCTTACATGCAAGAGCTGAAGGTGAACTCTCCTAAGCTCCATCTTGATTTTCTGTTCTGTTCCTGCCATATCACTTTATGCCCTTTGCTTTTTTCTGTGTCCATCAATCCCCAACAAGGCTACTGGTTACTCTCTCACTTAATTCTTAGTTTAAATCTCTGCTTATGTGGTCAGTGATCCTACTGGTAAAAATAGCTTTGCCCTGCTTAGTAAGGTGGATCTCATCTCTGTCAAGCAGAATGTGATTTGCAAGCAGGGTCCCATGGTCATACAACTCAAATCCTTGTCACCAGCACAGGTTCTGCCAACAAGTATTGACTTGTCCTGTCAGTGCCCCCTCACTGCCAGGATTGAGAAAACATCACTTAGACCCCCATGCCCATGATTCTTGCTATTTAGCTGCTACTGCTCCCCTGCTTCTTCATGTAGTTACTTTTTGCTACCCAAAATAAAAGTCAGTATGAATCATCTTTACTCAATGCATTGGCTTTGGGTAAGAAGAACAGTGTAAATGTCACCTGTGAGTTGCATGTCAGTATAAAAGAGCTGCTTGCACACTCACAAAGCACTTCACTGGTGTGTGCTTATCAAATCTTGGAAAAACAGGAGAGAAAGAATTCAAGGTTGCATGTTAAATTTTGGTGTATGCAAGAGAATGAACAACTATCAGCAATACCATTTCATGTACTGTAGGGATTAATTAGTGCAGTTATTTTTCTAGAAAACACAGAGTTATTACTGTTAGTTTTAAGCCTCTTTCCATATGAATGTAAAAACAGCTTTAAGATAGAAGATAGACATGCTGAGCTGCTAGTTGTATCTACTAGTTATGTACTCATTAACAGCTGTACGACTTAATCACTTTTGTTGTAGTGTATAAGCAAAACTCATTTGTCTAGTTTTATTTCATTATTAAAATAATGGAAACCTGACTGCCACTTGTAAAGTCAATGTTGCTGCCTAGGCTTTAATATTTTGCATTTGTAACTTGAATTTGCTAACAGAATATTGATAGTAGTCATTCTGTAGTTTGCATTTACACTTGATAACTTTTGATTCTTGAGAATAGATAATATGAGGGCCTGTAGTAAAAAGTTACTAGGGCAGCACGGTGGCATTATTTTTCCAAACTGTGACACCCGATGCAAATGATTCCCATTTTAATATGAATTTTTCAGTAATTAATGTAAATGTTTACTCTTGCAATGACCAGTCCAAATGTCCTCTTTGTATGTAAACAATATAGTTAAGAAAAAAAAAATTAGTTGTTGCCATGCAATTTCCAATATGCTAAGAAAACTCTGAATTCCAAAATTTATATATTTCATCTAATGCCTGAGAAAGAATAGTTGTTGGGCTTTGGGCCAGCTTAGAAATGTGTTTATGCAGAACTTGTTGGGAAGGGGAGGTGAGGTAAGGAGAAGCAGGGTTTTTTGTGAGATCTTCATGAGATCTCTAAGTCCAAAGCTCAAATGAAGTCTGGATATCACATAGGATGTGGAAGCTGTTTCAGAGCAGATGATCTTTATAAACTCAGTAATGCTTTCTAGCAACTAATTCCACATATTCACTATGTGCCCTTAATTATAGAGTAGGCTTAGATTAAGTAATATTAGGAAAAAAATCCTTACTGTGAAGGTGGTAAGACACTGGAACTGGTTGCCCAGAGAAATTGTGGATGTCCTATCCCTGGAAGTGTTCAAAGCCAGTTTGGATGGGGCTTTGAGCAGCCTGATATGGTGGAAGGTGGAAGATATCTCTGCCCACGGCAGAGGGGTTGAAACTAAATGATCTTTAAGGTCCCTTCCAACTTGAACAATTCTATGATTCTAATTCAAACATATTTCAACATTCTTGCTTCTCTCCTTGCTCCCTTAAGTGAAACACTGATTGCCTTTATATCCATTGATTTCCCTTTGATTGATTTTGTATCAACATAGCATACTGCCACTTACTTTTGATCAAGTAAATTTAGATATCTCGTGGTTTGGGTTTTTTACTCCTATCTATATACCCTAATAACAGGGGACATGAACTCCTTGATTTATTCAACAGTATACTTTTTCATTAAGATTTTTATCCTGTTCTTCATATATCTCAATATTCTTCTCACCTTAAAAAACTAGTATTCTTCTGAGCATTTCATGATAAACAATTATCAAATTTTTTCCATGCTAACCTTCAAATTCCATCTAATATGCAGTAATATAAGTAAATTTAGTATTGCTTTTCAGTAGTAAATGTCCAGTTACTAAATGCCATACAGTCTAATGCCACTATAGCTTCTGTAGCAGCCATCAGTCTTCTCCCTTTCTGAGGACTGCAAATAATGTGCTCTCTGTTGCTCGTATTAGAATTTTACACTTTGGAACACCACACATTTACCTATAACCAATTAAGTTTTATTTCAATGCAGATTTTGGGAGAAGCAGCATTATGCTGATCTGCTGTCCCTTTCTATTACTTCTGAAGTTTCTAATCTGTAAATATCTAGTCTTCAATTTTGCGTTCTCAGTTTGTCAGGCTAGTTTTGTAAAGAACAGTTGTATTTGGTACCTTTCTGGTCATACTGCAAGAGATATGGACCTTTTGTTAATGGTATATCTGTGTAACAGCTATCTATCTGCTTTCATCCAGTGGCTTAACATTGTTTCTAGACTTTAGTAAGAGGAAGGGATGGTCTGTTTGCACCTCTCTCACTTTTTATCCTTTGTTAAAACATTAAAATATCTCCTAATATACCCAGAATACCCACCTATCTCCCTGGCCCATTCCTAGGAGCAGGCCCTCCACCCTACCATGAAACACCTATACTTCTTGTGGTGAGCTGCCAGCCCCACTGCTTTTCCTTTGACAACTTACCAAGCCAGAAGAGTAGAATAGCACAAAGTACAGCAGGGTCTGCAGTGCTGCACCAGCCCCAGGGAGAGCAGCTGCTCACATTCAGCTCCATCCACCTGCCCAAGGGCAGAACAGCTGCAGCTGTGCAACATCAGCTGTGACAGCTTTAAGGTCAGAGTGCCATTGTAAGGTGGGCCAACTCCTTCCCCAGGTAAAATGACAAGCTTTACAGAAGCTGGCTTCAGAACACTTATTAAAGAGAAAGAAAAAAACCAAAAAATGAGTGAGAGAAAAATCCCAACCTTGTATGTTAGAGTGTTCCACAGCAGCTAATGTAAGAAAAGGCCCATTAGACAGTGAGGACAATAAAACAGCACTAAGACATAGTAATGTTTCATTTTATTTGATAGAAAGTCACTTCAAAAATATGATTAACTATATACATTATTATATATGCTGTACATACAATTACATATACAAAATTTACATAATAGCAAACATCCTTCTCTTACATTTCATAGATGGTAGTTAATAGCATGAGATAGAACTAATATATTTCATACCTGCTTTCATCCTGATCTGATCTAAAGGAATTGTAGGGTGAGAGATGAAAAAGGATAGCAAATCACTGAATTTGTACCCCAGCCCACAAAAAAGTCTTCTCCACAGTGCACTCTATTAGTGCCTTGCTCTAGAACAGTTAGATTTGCAGCACTTCCCTTCAGCAGTATTTGGCTGATAACCTTATCTTCACATTTTTTTCAGTGTTCACTCTAATATTATTTCTAATTCATTTCCGTAGCTCAGATATCCTGAAATCCTTCTTAAATCAAGCTAGATTTTTCTTCAACTTAATGCAATTTCATTTCTCCAATCTGATTTGTTAGTTGCTTGTTTTCCATGTTTGAAATAGATTCAGCTAATAGTACTCTCAGTTCTGGGACAAGTACACTCAAACAGGAAAGCTATAGTCCCAAGCGTTCTCTCCTTCCCATGGCAGAACCCCAAGAGTCACCATGTGCCTGAGAACACTGAGAACACTGTCCAAACACTTCTTGAACTCTGCCAGACTGGTGCCGTGACCACTGCCCTGGGGAACCTGTACCTTCCACTCTTCCTCCTCGTGCTCTTAAAGGGTTTGTGTGACTGCAAGCTGCTTCCTGGAAGAACTGGCATGAGAGCTCAAGGGGAACTGCCCAGATCCTGGGATTTTTCTGGTTGTAGTCCCATGAGGAATATTCTGCCTGTCTACCCCTTCTCTAAGCAAGGGGTAGCATACCAAAATCAAAACACAGGGATTAAAAGCTGGCAGGCAACTCTGTCCTTTACTAGCTGCTTCTGCTGAAGTGTCCTCTATTACCCAACTGAAGGGACCAGGCACCCTTATCCTATGTACCTGATGGTCAGAGAAGAAAAGAGAGTAAAAACCAGCAAAATACTAGCAGCAGAATCCCTGTAGGAGAATAGCTTCCATAACTAAACAGGCTCTCCTGGAGGACTCTTCCCTGAGCTACGAAGGAACATGGCTTCTTCCATTATCTTTCCACTTTGAGAGGTTAAAAAATAACTGCTTCTTTCCTGTGCATATCTTGAAAGTTGTAGTTTCATTGCCCTAAGAAAGTTTTTTTGTTTTCCAAGTTAATAGCAGCCTCAAACATCTATTTTATTTCTTCTTCTCCTGCTCATGTGGCCCTGTGCTTTCTACTTCTGTGCTGGCCACAGTCTTCATTTCACTGGGAGATCTTTCTGTTTTCTCTCCATATCACTATATCTTTTTTGCATTAATATACAATATCTTTCTCTGATTGGTTAAGCAATTTTCACTCAGCTGTCCAGGTGAAAGCAAAGGGAATTATGGTTCCTTGTATATATTATTTTGGTAATACTTTAAATAATGTTTTTTTTCTAACTAAGGGTAACTCTACTTGTATTCTTCCTTACAAGTTTTAATTACTGCATAACATGCATATATCTTATAACATTTTAAATCCAAAGATATTAATATGCTTTCATTTTTTTTCTAGAGTATGGGATTTTCATTTGTTTAAGAAAAAGGTTCTCAGGCTTCTATCTCTGTCCACTGTTGGACACTACCATATATCTAGTACAATTTAGATATTATTTATTTTTCATTTTATACTGCTTCTTAATCTCCATTGAGCATGTGAGCTGGAATGAAACACCTTCTGTTATTCCTTGTCTGAGTTCCTGAGATCCTGTCCGCAACGCTGGTTGGGAGAGGGCGCTGGTGAGCTGCTGGCGAGTTGAGACTCCGCCTTAGAAGTGGGTTTGGGACACTCCTGCTGACCTTCTGGGGCGGGAGCTGGAGGAGTCGGGCAGCTGTCACTTTGCTGAAGTTGTGCATTAGCAGCTGGTGAATCATCATCCTGCTGGTCTTGGGTACAAGGAGGAACAGCCGAAGAGTTGATGCCCTGAGGAGCAGCTGTTGAACCACTGTTGAGACAATTTATAACTAAGTTTGAGATATTAACATTAAATGTGCAATTAGTACTTAGTTTCCGAGCTGCTGAGTTTGTTTATTAGCTAGTTAAACACTTTCTTCACTGTCACGTTTCCCTTTTTGTAGTTTCACCCCAGCTTCATGGATCTGAGATAGAAATTTGTCTGTCTCATTGGATTTGACTCCAAATTTTTTCTCTTGAATCATAACTCTGGGAAAAGGTGGAGGAGATGGGTAAGGAAGAAATAGCAGCAAGGGAGGAAATAAAAACTGCAGCATCACTAGTTTTTAAAGTTAGTAACTTGTGTGGATACACAACACAATTTTCTCTACCCCTCTCTGTATTTCATTGCTGGAAGATGGACTGAAGGAGTAACAGTGAGATTATGAGCTCTTTTAAATTTTCTTACTTTTCTTACAGAGAGTATGTGTCATCTGGGTTAAGGGAGTCACCAAGTTATCTTGATTAGTTATATGGTGCTTAACTGCTTTTACAGTGAGGAAATGCTTAACAGATGTAAAAAAAAACCATTATAAATGTATCAGTTCAAAAGACACTATTCAGGCAATAGATGTTGGACTGGATTTTGCATAAACACTGATCAATAACAGACACAAGGGCATTTTTAAAATATTGAAAGGGCATTTTTAAAATATTGAGTTTAAATTGGAAGGTCTATAGGCAGTACTAAATAACAACCCAGAATTGTTTTAGTGTAGCCAAGGTCTTCCTATCAAGGCTTCAGGAATACTGTGTACATTAAAAGACTCAGGAATTAGCAAAATTTATGGAACCATCTAATGAAGATAAAGATTTAAAATATTTAAGGTTTTAATACTTCCAAAGAATACAAAATGTGTGGTTTTATGCTATTATTTTTCATGCCTGTGTTAAGGACAAGGAAAAATACTGCAGGGAATCATTGCATACTGTATGTTACAAATACACAGGACCTTTGATTTATGAAGTCTTCTCATCTCTAGGAAAAAAGCATTAACACAGTAAACTTTATTTTTGCCAGGCTGGTGTGTTTGTTTATTGTTTCCAGATGGGAAAACCTTCCTATGTGGCTTTTCCTAACAGACAGTCTGTAAGTATTTCTGAAGTAATAATTCACAGACCACTGGAGGTCCATGGAGGTACTACTTGTCAAGCCTTTGTATCGTAACATAGTCAAATAGCTTGGGGTGCTTCTTAATTGTTGTTGTTGGGTTTTTTTTTGTTTTGTTGTGTTAATTTTTGGTTTTGTTTTTTTTTTTTTTTTTTTAATGAAGTGTCTTACAGTTGCAAATTTGGATTTTAAAAACATGCAGGAGATAAGTGAACCAGGAAGAAGAAAAATGTTACTTCAGTATAGAAAGTCTGAGTAAAGAAAATATCTTTTCCCTGTCACCCTATTTTAATCTCATGTCCTGTTTCTTGCTCATTTCTTGTCAGGTTCTTGAGGAGAGGCTGAGACAGCTGGGCCTGTTTAGCCTCAAGCTGATCTGATCTATGTGTGCTAGTGTCTGGTGGGAGAGTGTAAAGTAGACGGAGGCTCTTCTCAGTGGGGCCCAGTGGCAGAGGCAATGGCAGAGGTGGAAACACAGGAGGTCCTGTCTGAGCATCAGGAAACATGGTGAGCCTGGAGGAGCAGTGGCACAGGGGGCACAGAGAGGTGGTGGAGTCTCTCTCTGCCTTTGCAGCTACTCAACCAAACTGTCCATGGCTCTGAGCAGCCTGGTCTGCCTGACCCTGCTTGGAGCAGCAGGGGCTGGACCAGCCAGCCTACAGAGGTCCCTTCCAGCCCCACCATTCTGTGATATGTACTGCTGGTATATGTGGAAACAGTACTGTGCAAATAGCTGACTTCACCGACCATAGCCATGAGTTTGGCAATTTTATTACTTTCATTCACAAGGCAAAAACACCCATAACAGGTAAGATGTTATTTAATAATTCCTCTGACCCAATAATTTAGACTCTTTTGGCAGTAAATGATTGCCAGCTTAGCTCTCCTACAGTACTCTTAAAAATATGCACCAAAGAGGTGTGATTTTCTTTATATTCACTTTTGGGTTGATTGGGATACAACAGGTGACATGAAAATGGAATTTACTGGTCTCTGGTGAGCCAGAGAATAACAAGAAAGGTAAATAATGCCAAATGTAAAATAGACATATTGAGCAAAGCAACTCCATGTGTTGTTTACTTCTGTTTTCTCCTCTTCTCATTTAATAGTGCTGCTTTTTCTGGAACAAATAACTATTTTTGTACACTAATGTTGAGCTGGACTGCTTCTGTATTACGTACTTTTTGTACAAGGTTATGGAAATATTTATTGGCTGGGTAGTGCATATACCAAATAGGTAAGTATGTATTGTTATCTGAATTTTAAGACTGCTTTTAGATTTTATTACTATTAAGTAATATGTAGAATCACACAGTGCAGGCATTTTTTCATTTGACTTACCAAAAGCTATGTTTCTGAAAAGCACCTGAGTTAAGATCTTTGCTTAAAATTGGCTTCTTGGTGCAGTTGTTCAGTTTTTGTCCCATCATTCGCCTAATTAAAGCATCATCTGTGTTTGGAAACAACTGTTTTGTAATTCCTGAAAAATGAAGAGATTATATATATATGGAACCTCCAAATCAGGGAAACAAGAAATGTGTAATATAAAATATAGTCCTTGCATCTTTTAAAGTTCCAGCTACTTCAGCTTCCACTCTAGTTACTTCACTATATTTACAAACTCCTTCATAGATTTTACATATGCCAGCTCCTGTTTTTCTTTGTGCCTTCCACATTGCTGTGCCTGCTCTTGGCAGACTCAAAAGGAACTCCAGGGCCACAAGGGCTTCTCTAGTGAGTGATTTGTGCGCGCTAATCATCTGTCCTTATGTTCTGTTCTTGATCAGAGTTCTTTTCCTATCCTCACCACTCCTTATGAGTGTGATTCCTAGGGTTTTTTTTTCCCTCATTAATTTTAATTTGCAGGTGATGTCACTTTTTCTAAAATTTCCCTTCTGTTTTCCCTGGCTACATTTTTTGAATGCAATAGTAACAGGACTCAACATGAGGAATGCAATTCCTGCTGCCTTCTTTTCCATTATCTTCCTTCCCCCTGATTTCCTTGCCCTTTCATTCCATTTTATTTTGAAGTCCTACAATTTCCATCTTTAAATAATCTGATCTACTAAGTCATTTTCTACAGTCCTAGATCTTCCAAGCTTCCTTCTAATTTTTCTTTTTCTCTTGTATAATGTTGACTCTTTTTTGTTTAAATTCCAGAGTATTTTCTTCTACCTTAACAAAATTCTTTGATTTCTTTATAGGCTTTGTCACTGAATTCTCTACAACATGCTGTATTCCATATCCTGATTACCTTCTCTGCTTCCATGTTCAGTTTTGCCTAGGCTCTAGTAGGATGTAGAATCATAAAATCATTTAGTTTGAAAAAAAACCACTATGATTGAGTCCAACCATTTTTCTCATCCCACTAAATATTTTTCATTTTTCTCAAAAGTTGTTCTGAAACTGTCTCATCTTACTGCATCTCAATATATTTTTTTTAACATCCTCCACACTTTCTTTTTACCTCTCTTGACTTTGGGCGTTTTTTCTAAACGTTCTTAAAGAAAAAAGGTTTTTGTAAGTGATAACTTTTGAAACTGCTGGCTAACTTCAGTAAAACTGTACTAAGGTACAGGAACTGAAGCTAAGCTGAGAAGGGAGCCAAGAGAACTGCTGAAGTCCAAGGCAATGGCAATGGGGGAGGAATTACAGTAATTAATGCTATATTGTTCTAGTATGTAGTTACAGGTGTGAATCCAATTAAAATTTGGCTTCATATGCTCACAAAATACTGTTTTCTTTAAAGCTGATACTTCCATCTGAAATTATTTTCTGTCCTATGCACCATATATTTTCCTCAGTAAACCTCAGCATAAATCAAATTTTGTTTGCTTCTCTGATCACTATTTCTGTCTTCTATACAGTCTCATTCTGCCTCTAGCACTATTTAAAATGTCAGAATTCATAACATTCACTGAACCTCAGAACACAGCAGACATGAAGTGTGTCCACTTCTTGCCTTCCCTTATCTATTATCATTGTGCTCCAAGTTTGACTGTTGCAGGTTAACCTTGCAAGGGCTAAAAAAATAATTTACAATATCACTATGCCTGATCAGTCACCTGAATAAAACCCACAGAATTCACACAGTAGAAATACTGCTACTTGGTATTTCACTGGCAATATTTTTAACAGATGGTTTAAAAAAGCAGGTAGCTGAAGAAGGAAATAAGAAGAAGCTCATCACCTGAGTAGACCAGCTGTTAAATACGACAGTCCCTCCCTCCGAGAAAGCCCCCTGCCAAGTCAGAGCCACCTTGAGTAAGTTAACAAGTCATCACCTATGATTTCCTGAACTTCATTCTGATTCATAGCTGGTTTTGCCGCTTTATCCTTTGAAGAGGAGGACTTTGCACCTGTCAGGCTGTGTGTAGCCATGTATTCATGTGTATAAAGTGCTTGCATCAAGTCATTTATAAATTTTTGAGGTTTGCTCTTGTTACAAAGTGCAATCTGCCACTTTTCGATCTTGAACTGGAAAACAAAATTGGTCACAGGCATAACTAATTGCAGTTTTCTAGAAATATTATATAGTATTACCACTGAAATATCTTTCTAATTTTCTATTTTTAAACCACAATTTCAAAAGTAATCTCTGCAAATGGTGTGCTTGAGGTAACATCACACTTGCATACTGCTCAGCATTTGGGACTATGCACACATCTTGATTGTTTCCCAGGAGGAAGTGTGGGGCAGACTAAGGACCCCATGCATCCTAGCAAACCCTTCCATCCCTATTACTCGCTTGTGGAGACAGGACATGTTCAGACATAGCAAAACCCTTCTGCTTGCACTCCATGCAGGCTGGCTGTGGTCCAGTTCTGGCATGGTTTCTGTTCTGCCTTGGTAGCATGGCACTGTGCCCAAGCAAATATTCCTGCCTGCGAGCAGACATGCCCTAAGAACTGTGACATCTGGTCCTGGGCTTTGAGAGTGGCTTCTGCAACCAGCAGTGGTACAGCCTAAGAATTTGAACTTTCCTAATAGGCAATTTTGAGCTACCTCTATGAAGTAAGGCAAATTGCTCAGAAAATTAGGTCTTTTTATTTCTTTGAAGATGTTAGGTCAAATTCTGTGGTTTGCAATATGCAGTCAAAACATACCACGATAATTCTTAACAGACTTCTTTGGATTTTATCACTCCATGACAACACACAAGAATGATTTGCATGGATTAGCATGACCCAATACATAATAATGTTTATGTAAATTGTGAATGCAGATGCTAGAATAATTTTTTTGGTTGTGCCTTCATTTTTTTCATGTACAGCCTCTGTGCCTTAGATTTGTTAATCACGTTCTTTTATAATCGCAGAGAATAAGGGAATTTCTTTACTCAGTATCTCTCTGTACATGTATTTCTACTTAACTGCTGGCCAGTTTTGGAACAGGAGAAGAAACATAACACCCTCCAATTACAAATTAACAGTTTGAACAGACTGCTGGTATTCTTCTTAGATTATCTTTCAAATACTATCACTCCCCTTTGGCATCCAAACAATTAGACTGGAAGTTATCTTGGTATTTTCTTCATGCATCCATATTCTGCCCTTAGTCACAGATATGCAAGGTCACTGAAATTGAAGTGAATTTGAGAGTGTACAGGACACTGAATAAAGGCTTATGCTTCTCATGGAAAGAGCATTCTGTACAAAAGGAGCTCATTAGTCATGTTATCAATGCAATGATGACAAATTATTTTACTGATGGTTATTTTTTATATTATGCTATGGCAGTAAACTTTATACTGTATAAATTTTTATGCCTGAAATGGCCTTTTAACTGACCTGTTTTTCAGTCTGTTGCTCCTCATCTTCCACATTCAAAGTTATTGGTGAGCTGGAGTTACTATGCATAGCTGCATAGGAATCTGCTAATGGATTGTGAGATGCCTTCCAAACAGCATGTGGATGCAGACTGGGCGTAGATGACGTCACTCCTCCTTTGAGCAGTGCTTCAGCCATCCCCACCAGCTCCTCAAAATGACTGACTGCCTGTGGCAGCACTGAAATCAGATGAAAAGTGAGGGGTAAAATAGTAATTGAAGCTTTCAGACTCCCATTACATAAGCAGGGATATTTTTGCAATTAGATTCCTGTCATAATGCAAAAGACTCAAAGTAGTCAGCAAAGACACTTCAATATACTTTCTTCCTCCTCTCTCAAATGCTTTCCTGCCATTCTACTGTCCCATCCATGAAGATCTGACTTCAGTTTCTAGAATAGACCAGTTCAGTGCGAGGCTAAGGGCAACTATTAGTTTATGCCCATCATAGCACAAAACAGATTATTTTTCTTTTTACAATCTCAAAATCTCTACAAGTCCATAAAGCTATTGAATATGGGCTAAGTGATGTCTGATTTTTTTTTCCTTCAAAGAAATTACACATACTGCAGAGGCTTTTCCTTATTTTAATCTATAGAGAATATGTTTTAAATAACCTTTTCTCAAAGTAATAGGTTCAAATATAAACTTTTATTGCATCCATTAAGAAGAATCAATGCAGAGCAAAAAGGATGCAAGAGGTGCCATATCAGCAAGATACAGAATCACTGAATTACAGAAAATGCTGTAAAAGACTGAGATAATTGCTCAGGATGCAGGGTAAATTGACTTATATGTGTGAGAAAAGTTGTCAGACACTAAGAAAATGTTTACAAATAATATTTAAAAAGGTGGAGATTAATGATTCAAACCAAGATGAATAACATAAGAAATGCAGTCATGTGGGAAATGAAAATGATAAACAGTTTCAAAATCATCTGACAATAAAAAAAACCCAGATACCAGATTGTCTAGGGATGGTATGGTGTAGCTGGCAAGGGAAGGAGTAAATCCTCTTTAAACCTTATTCATTCATTAAAGGTTTGAAACGTTGGGTTCAGTTTTGGCTGACTCAGAGTAAGAGACAGGGACAAGTGAGAGGTTTTTTAAAGATGACCACTAAGAGATGAAGGGTTCATTTACAGAGGAACAAAATATTTCATCTCTGGGAAAGAATTAAATTTGATTCATCTGAAACTAACTCAGGTTGTCAGTAATGAGGAATCACCAAAGCAGTTAGAAATTAAGCAATTTCAGAATAAATGAAATATCAATTGATCAAGGAAACTGCTAGTAAATAATGTTGGTTGGACTGGTCAGAGAAGTATTTGAGCTTAGCTAATGCTTACACAGCATACAGAAAGGTTCTCTTGGGAACACCTGGCAGGATTTAGACAGATTTTTTTCATTTCTAACTCTATGATTGCATGGCCTCTGCTTAAGTGCTGCTGGAATTAAATGCTGCCATGTATCACAGATTTTGATGCTTTGATGTCAGGTGCTTGAGCATCCATAATTCCCATCCAAATGGCCTCTTATAAATCAAGCTTTTTCTGACCTTCAGGCTTTCCTCTTCATCAAAATACTCCTGACTTTACCTTGAAGCATCACCAGGGACTGCCTCAGGCGGCAGTTTTCTCTCATGGTATCTGTCAGCTTCCTCTTGAGACTTTTAATTTTGGCACATAGTTCTACCTTGGAGAGTTGAAATAAAGGTTCTTCATCATCACTGCTACTTTCACTATATAGAAAGTTGCTTCCTGAATATGGTTCTCTCTGAAAAAAACCCCGAAATAATTGCGATATCTAGAGAAACAACAACATAAAATCAAAGCATCAAAACTAGCATTAAAATATCTATTTTATATAAAAATATAAATATATAAACATATATATATATATTAAAATATCTATTATATTAAATTTTAAAATTCTCTTGTATAAACAGACTCGGTACATTTTAATAAAAGCTGTTACCAGCTATTAGTATTCTTATTGAAGTTAAAAATGAAAGGTCAGTGTAATATGTAACTGTTAGGTACCTTTGTCTCTGTTCTGTATTCACCAATTTTACAAAGCTGAATCTTTTAGAACTGTTAACTTCACTATGGGAAAAATCCTATGTCTTCCTCAAAAATACCTTTTAGATTGCTTCTGCTTAATACAGTAAAATCGTTGAAAATGGATGTTTACCTGTTTGTTAATTAAAGATGTTTCAAATTGACTCAGGATGTTGGCAGGAGCAGATGCCTGCAATGATTTCTTTCTTTTTATATGTTTCATCATCTTCCCCTGTAAAAAGTGCATAACAGTGCCTGTGCATTCCTATAGAGCCTTTCATTACAGTATTTCATAATATACCATAAGTTTTTATTCACTGTGCACTTGACATTAATAGTTTTAAAAAATGCATTTATAACTTTGTAAACTTTTATGTTTTTCTTCCCTGTATTTTGTCACTGCAGATCTCAGCACAAGGCACCTCAGAAAACCTGGTCCCTTCCCTTTTTTACACACTAGTCAGATTTCTGTCTTATGAGGGAAAATGCAATGAAGCTACAGAGAATCAAAACCTTGAATAACACTCGACTCTTGACACAGAGAAGGACAAAATCCAACGCCTAAGTAATAACTCTGACAGGTTATTGTGCTGAGGTACCATGTGAAGGCTGCCTGTATTCCTACCTTTACTATACATCTTTTGTGTGTTATATCATGAAGGATCAATAGTTACAGTCTATTTCATTCCTTTATGAACCTAACAATTTAAGGCATAAACACAAAGACATAAACTAACCTTTTCTTTATCCAGGTCACTGTCCTCACTTTCTGAGAATATCATTTCTATCCTCTTCCTCTTGCTTTTTCCAAGGACCTGTATTTTTGTGATTTCATCTGCTTGTAATATCTTTTGCATCATTTCCACCAGCTCTTGGGGGTCATCTGAAATGATGGAAAGGAAAAAGGCCAAAGCCCAATCAGGCAATATACCTTAAAAGCATGTTTAATATCAGATAAATGTTCTGGAACTGCACTCACCACTCATGTACACAACCTTCACCAGGTGCTTTTCTGTCTTTCTTTCTCCCACAGGCCAGTTTACTAGTACGTGCTCATTGGGTTTCAGAAGTCTTTCTAGTTCGCTGTCATCACAGGGAAGGTCCTGTATCCATGAAGTCTCTCCAATTTGCAGCGAATTATCATTTACAAAATCAAATAGCGTGAATTTTTTCATTGTTAAGTGGCTTTCTTGTCACACAGACACTTCCTGAAGGACATAGTAGGAAAAATAGAAGTTATTGTATCATACCACAGGGATGTTACAAGAACGTTTTTAAAAGCCCCAAACAACCTTCCTTTTGCTGGATATTGGTAATTACCTTGTATGAAAATATCCTAAGAAAGTGAAAACTATCCAAGCAGTGAGTTGTGTCCCCCTGGAAAGATGGGAGATGGTCTGTTTAACACTTGCACATCAGACATTTGCCTCCAAAACTATGCACAGAAAGCAGCTTTTACTCACAGAGTCCTGGCTCCCATATTACTTCTATATTCAATCTGGCTGGGATCTTTACTACTACTACATTTGTCTCAATATAATTGTTAGTCCAGCCTCAGACTAAAAGATACAGGTGTGATAGAACCTTTCCCTAGAACAAAGGTAAGTGCTAGCTATACTTGCTTTTAAGTGGGATGTATGGTTGTAATTTTATGGGCAGGAAGACAAATGCAGCCACAGAAAACCAACCCAGGACAACTGAGAGGGTGAGGTATGACACATTCTGGCAATGGAAAACTTGATGTACAAAAGAAATGACAGGCTAAGGACTGGAAGGGAGCTGGGCTGCTTCATGAGGAATAACAGCAACAAGAAGAACCCAAACCCAAATACACAGTTAAATAACTTGCTTCATAAAACAATACTTTTAAAGCTACATGCCATTCTGGGCTTATTAAAGCACTGAATTTCTCTACCAGAAGGGAGCAAGTCATACTTTGAGCTTCTTTTTCTCAATTAGGCTGATAGCCTTTCACAAGAGTGTAAATTCTACTGGAAATGTAATCAGTTCTTTTAAGTGTTGCCATTATTCTCAGAAAATATAATTTCTACTTTAAAATTCTTAAATCAATATATAGAAAATCTGATTTTCAAACCTGAATCTCCTTTCCAGCAAGCATATGGTCAATTCAAAAAGGTGAAATACTTGTACAGAGCTGAAAACTCATGAATTCCTAGATGTGACAGTGTGATTTGCGATTGACTTGGCCTCAATCAGACAGAAGCAAATTTAGTGCCTCATGAAGAGGCTGTCAAAAAGGTAACACAGAGCTAGAAAAGGAGAATTACATAGGGCTATTATGTCAAAGTGAGAATATCTGGCTGCACTGCTCTATGAAGTAATGTCAATTTGTTTGCAGAAGCACAGTTTGCCACTATTCCATGTCTGTGCTATGCCTCAACAGTGCTGGCTTTCCATACAGGAGTGAACTTGTTAATTTGCAAAAGACAGCTGCAGTCTTGTCAACATGTTTACTGATTCAATGGGGCAAGCAGTATAGATAAGAAATCATCATTAAAAGGAGTATTAAATCAAGATTTTATGCAGGATGTGTTTAGTGTGATAGCAGTAGGATTGTTAATTATTGCCTCACTGGAGAAAGGAGGCTGTGTTTGCAAGAACTGCCATGACTTTTCTTTAAAGATCAAAAAACATCCATGTCATGCAAAATCTGGAAGTGGAAGCAGCCTGAGTATCTCTTGAGTATCTCTGCCTAGTATGACTCACCAGAGACCTCATTCTGCCACTGATCCATACTGGGTGGATCCTAATACCACAGACAGGGGTCATTCACAAAACAGAACCCAAAGTTTCAGCTCTGACCTCACTATGGACAGGTAAGATCCAAATTGGAACTGCTTGTTTGAACAACAAAATACCAGTTTTGAAACAGGTGGAGTATGCAATCAGTTGAGCATCAGTATTCTTCCTTCTTTTCCAAAATACTTTTAAGCATATACTTCACTCAGCTTATCATTTCTCATCTGGCTCAAAGATGTTACTTCTGCCTCTGATCAACCCAGCAATCTCCACTGCCCAGTTCTTTGATTCTCAAACAAGGTACTTTCCCCCCTTGGCCTTGGCAGTTGTGAGCTACTTTTCTACCCTCCTTAAAGCCCACATAAGAGCAATAGAATTGCAGCAAAGTTAGAGCTGCCAGTGTGCTAAGTCTAGCAACTGATTGATTGACTTCTATATTTTTTAATGTTTCCCTGCAGTCCTCTAACAGTTTGTCTTTTGTCTCTCATTTTGTATTGAGACAAATATTCTCAGAGCCATGGGACATTCCTGTGGTCTGAACTTATACAGGGTTAGCAAGCCAGCCCAGGATTTCCAGAGGTACACTGAATACACAAGCTGTTCAGAGCATGCAGGGCAAGTGATGATTTCCCACAGCACTAGGGCTGGTAACATACACATTGTGCCAATATCATGCACATCAGTACCAAGTCCAACAGCTTTTGGAAGGTATCAGGCTTGTCTACATTTTTAAACAGCTTCATGGAGTCAATGGAAACATGGATTTCTGGATGTTCAGAGCCCATGAGAGCAGCCAGGGGCCACTGGTAGGCACTGTGAAGCACATGGACAACAAAATATTTTTTTACACCAGGCAAGCACCAGGATCCATGAAAATGCATCCTGACACTTTAGCTAAGGACAATTTTTACCATGGTTATGGCAGGACATGGAGCTCAGCAATTTATCTACGTTATTCATAAAGTTCTGAGCTGACAAGATTCTTGCCTGTGGTCAGAGGGTGTACTAGCAGCTAAACCAATTTCACTAAGGGCCTTAACAGCTGCCATATTCTCTCAGCATGCTGAGAGAAGGAATGCTCCTGCTGATTATGAAGGGACCAAAGCAATTCAGGGGCAGCAACAGCAACTGGCCAGGTCCCCTTTTCTCTGCTGCAGCTCTACTGGACATAAGCCCAGCTGCTTGTGTTATGGGTAAAATGATGAAATAATTATATTGCCAAATAAAAGGAACAGAGAATAGTAGTTGGTTGTAAGTATTTTTATATTGTGGAGCAATCCCTTCAGCTCCTGCAGTAGACATTAATCAAACTACGTCTTTTCACAGAATTTATTGTGACAATCCATGGGCCCTGGGGATAACACCTAACTGTCTGCTGGCATCACCTCTAGCCAGTGATTAAAGGGAATGGAAAGGTAGAACAAAATGTCACTAATAAGGGAGAGGAATAGTGAAACACTTCATTTCCTGCAAGAGAAGTCCCGCAGTGTTTTCTCACCCTGACTTCCCACAGGAATCAATGTGAACCTAGTCTAAGTCAGGACTACTGGAGATGATTCCCTCTAAAATCTTATTTGCCAAAATAGATCAAAGGCAAAATATAATGTATCATCAGAAAACAAACAAAATAACTTGGGAACTGGGATTAACCTTACCAAGCTTTTACTGTCTAAAAAGGGAGAGGTTGTCTAGCCACACTTGGCTCAGTCACTGCAGAAAGGGAGGTGATTCATCTCACCCTATGATACGTGTCTAAAAGACAGCAGATGACTTACTGTCTGGGAGAGCCTATTTCTCTCCACCAACTACTCAGTGGCTACAGAGATGGTGTGCCTCCTTACAGAAGCTGGCCTGGTCCAACCCATCTTGTATTAGCTTTTTTTGGTTTTGAATGGATTTTGAATAGTAAGGTGGATTCCAGTAAACCAGCAGAAGCTATAGAGAGCCAAAAGGTGGCATATCAAATCCATTAAAGTGTATGTGGTTCTCAGTTTTAAATCTTTCTAACGTAGTTCTGCAAGTCATCAAGTAAGATTTCTGACACTGAATGCTTTGTTCAGTGGTTCATTTGCAGGCAATATAATCATTCATAGGCATTACTCTGTGCAGCTACTAACCACAGAGACAATTATATGACCTTTGAAAGCTACTTATGTTTTACAAGTTACTTAATTCTGCTATATGCTCCATTTGAAAACACTACTGATATGAGAAATTCTGAAATGCAAATTTATGATTTTTCACTGTCTAGGTCATGTTTAGAAGGGAAAAAAGAAAAAGGAAGGAGCCATATAATTTTAAAATTCTGCAGAGGAAATATTAATTTGACTAAATTTTTACAAACTTGTTAACACCTCACATATTGCACAAATGCTATAAATTTGTAATCATGATATTGTTACTAAGCAACACAAAAAGCCAGAACCAAACCAAACCAAAACCATGCAAGAAATCCCAAGCCACCAAAAATCCACAAACGTCACTTAAAGATATATCTCACCCTTTGTCTGACAGTCTGTTCCATTCAGCCAGAGAACTGGCAGATGGCATGTTGAGATCATTATTTCTCTTTTCTTTCAGTAAACACAGTGCAAAGTGTTACAAGTTTACAACACAAGATTGTGTACCCACTTGACAAGTCTGATTCTGTTGGCTTAAAACAGGGCTTTGACACTGGTTTCAGCAAATCAAGGAACTGCACCACAACCATGTACCACATAATTATGGTAAATGGTCAGGCTTGCTACAGAGTTGCCTTAAGTCAGTCAATGTTAACTGATGTTCAAGGTGAGAGACATGCAACTCTGCAAAACAGAGCAGCGATTGATTTGCTTTTGTTAGTGCATAGACATGGATGCAAAGATTTTGATGGAATGTGTTTCATGGACCTTTCCAACCATTCAGTATCTATACATAAGCGCATACAACAATTGCAAAAAGGTATGACCAAACTCAAAGTCAAAGAAGGATCATGGTTAGATGATCTAATTGGCTAAGCCTCACACCATTGTGGAGAGAAATTTAGAAAACAAACATGTATGTGCTGATTGTCATCATAGTAATCGTGATATTTGTGTCTTGTCTAGTTCAGTGTATCTGACAGACGGTTAACAAAGCTGTCAACGCAGTGTTCATGGTTCCCTGTTTTCAAATTCCAACAAGTGAAGGACTGATGAGAGTGGTTGAGAAAAACATGAAATGTACCCCTGCTTATCTTATACCCAGCTTGAGCAAGGTGTAAGGACTGAACAATAGATACCTGGATGAAGTGGAAGTCTCAGAGAAGCCCCAGAGAAAACCTGCACCTCTCTACCTGCCACTGTGCATAACCAGCCTTGTGATAAATGTGGTCCTTTAAGGAGATAAGGATGCACTCAAAGACTTTCTAGTGAAGGTCAGACAGCCTTTACTGCCACCTCAGCTGGTAGAGGAGGACCAAAGTGTTTATTCTACCTTTTGTGTCAACTATAAATTCTACTGAAAATAACCAAGACCCTCATTAAGCCTTTTTGCATATTAACTTTTACATCCTAAGCATCCAAATGAAGAGAAATGAAAACACACATGTATGATCATAACCATCAGAACCACACCTAAAACAAAGGAAAGGATGGTTTGGGGTAAAGAAAGAAAAAAAAGAGGGGGAAACATCTCTGCTTACTTGGGATCTTTTGATGGACTGTCCTCCTCCCCTGAAAGATGCCTCTAGGTGAGTTTTGTGTCTCCAGTGCATTGTAATGTCCTGTAAATATTTTTATATTTCTATCTATATATCACTAATAGATCTCTGTTACTATCACCTGCTGTAGTGATACACTGTGGTTTCTGCAATGCTATCACCAGCAATCCTGAGCCTGTTTTCTGGTTACTTCAGGAAACTGTACTTTTTGTGAATCTGGACTGTGGAAGGTTTTATTGAACTCAGATCTATAGTATTGAATTAATAAACTGCACTAATTGCAAGTCTGTGATCATGCAATTCCTTACTGAACTCAACCAGGCTGTAATGCTGAATCAGCTCTAAACAGAAATTAAGCCCAGTTCCTCTGATTTCAGAGGACCATGTGGAATGCAAGGGGATTAATTTTAGGCCAAATATCTGTAGCCTTAATGCAATACATAATAAATATATAATAAAGCTAATATTTTATTATGTACTAACATTTTATATTATTTACTTTCTGAGTTCAGCCTTCCATTATCCCTGTTTTCCTTGGGAAAAAAACAAACAACCAAACCAAAACCCAAACTTAACTGGTCTTAAATTTAATCTACCTCTAAAAACCTATTTATTTCCAATTCAGCATGATAAGTGGTAGTGACAGATTCGGTTTGTGTTATTTAGACTGTGACATTTTACATTGAATGTGTCAGAATATTAAATACAAATTGTTGATGGAAAACCTGGGCTGCACTGAAGTTAAAATTCGCAATAGCAAGTATATGATGGAAAACACGACCATATTTAAATAAGTTATAAGCCCTGTTGTAGGTTCTATTATTTTTTACCTGATACCAGTGTAAGATTTACTAATTAATTCAGTGGAATTAGGTGCTGTCAGAATACAAAAGTGTGTAACTGCTCAAAAGATTTACAGTGCAATATCTTAGACATTTCTGGGAAAAGATGATTCGAAAACACAAATCTGCTCTCAGCTGAGAAATACAGAGTACAGATTTTCCAGAATCATCAGTATCACTGTGTTCCAAATTCAGCTGGGAATCTGGGGGAGCATGTATCAGAACACTACTGCAACTCTTAAGACTATAAATGCACAGAAATTATCACAGAAATGATCCACTAAATGAACTTATCTTCCACAGGAAGATGAAACTGATTTCATTCCTGATATTCAAGAGGTCACTTCCTCATTGCAGATCATTATCCTGGTGTGACTAACTGTGAAATAACCTAAGATGCTTTTCTAAGAAGTGATGCTATTCATGGTAAAGCAGCAGGTCTGGCCTTATTTACCCAGATGGCCTCCTTGACTTTAAAGCCTCAGCAGCATTTACAACTCACAGGATTACACAGCGAACTTCATGCAAACCTTGTACTACATTCTAAAATCGATTAAGTGACCCAAGGAATTCATGAAGCTATTCTTATTTTTCACAACAGTAACCTTCTCCTACATTTTAGCAACCTAGGAGTTCCATAAAATAATACTAATATCTAAATATGCCAAAGTCCTATGAAGGACTTGAAGCTTGAAGAAATCTATTGGAAAAATGCTGATTTTTGCATCAAATGATTAATTTTATTTGTTAAATTGAGTGACGGGAATCATGAATAATGAATCATGAATAATGAATTTTTAAGCAGCTATATTTAGTATGTCTGGTAGTACTAAACTTTTGTTCTAACCAATAATTTATTCAACTATGAGTGAAACATGCCATTCATTTTAATGGATTCCAAGATAAGCTAGCATCATTACTGTACTTAAAGTACAGTATTCAGTTCTAGATGAAGATGCTTACATTTACTGGTGCACCTGGTGTCTTAAGTTATTGCTGTAATCACTGGAGATGCAGGGGTCAATTTGGCTTTCTAAGCCAGTGTCTAGCACCACTATTACTTGCTTGGCCTTCAGCTGCTACTCTAGAAGTACAAATCTCCCACAGGTTTTTTTATCACAACTGTCATCCTTTTGGAGATGTCTCAGCCTTGATCAGCTCCAGCAGTTATAAGTGTGAAGCCCCTACTCAACACAGTTAAAGCTTCCTGGAGAGCAATTCAGCTTTTTTCAGCTGCTGTAGGGTTCAATTCAGTAGCCTAAAAATAAATGCATGGTGCAATCTTAGAAACCATAAATTATTATGCCTGGCCTCCAGCTGCCTCTTCTGATGGGCACAGACTACACACAGGGCTTGGACCCTTTTCTGGGTTTACAATGGTGGTTACTAACTCTAGGCATCTCAAATGGCACTAAACACAAATTCAGGGAAATGCTTTGTTCTCTGAGCCTCGATGATTTACCCGAGTTTAAATAGGAACCTGGATATCTCATATGCCTATAAACCATGTATGTTTATTTATCTGTATTTTAATCCCATACTCAGTGAAAGATTCACATTAAGGTAACAAGATGCCAAGTAAGATGTAGGAAGCTATCTTAATTCTACTTGACATTAGTATCTTTATTAAATAGCTATTTCACAGCTGACAGATGGAGAACTAATACTCTCTTGAATTTGCTTGTTCGTAAATGCCATGCACAACAAAATGTATTAATGTACAGACCAAGAAATAAATCTCCTTATTTATTGAACTGGATGAAATACCCATGGCTACAGGAGTCTGAATAATTCCAAGAAAGCTCTTTCCATGCAGGTTAATATATATAAACACTTAGAAGCAATAAGTAGGCTGGAAGGAGAAACAGTCAACATGGCTCTATAAAGTCAAACACTTGGCCGTGCTCATTATGACCTTGGGCTTGGGTAATCCAGTGCAATCCCTTTTAACAGCTCCCAAATTATAAACGTTAAAAAACAGTGATGCATCATTTATCTTGTCTAAAGATGTTTAGGGGATCATTAGAGAAAGCCTGACCACATACAAATCTGTGCTGAGGAGCAATAATTGTGCACTTGATCCAAGCAACAGCCCAGGCAGTCAAATAACCTTTTCCTAAAAGGCTGAAAAAATATTAGACATACTTTCTGTATGCAACTAATGCACTTTCAAATTGGACTTATTCAAACAAACCCTCCAATAACCTGATATTAGAGATTATAAGAGGATGCATGTTACTCTTTTTATAAGGTAATAGAAACTATATTTTTCATTCTACCCTAGGGCGTTACTGTTGGTGACATTATCCCTTCGACTCTTAAAAGCAAAGAAGTGAAATAGAAGCTATAAAATTCCAGCGTTGATTTTAGCAGCATCTTTACTGTACCTACTTCTATGTCTTTACTAATAGTCATAGGTGAGTGATGATAGATGAGAAGTCATGCCTGCTCAATACTCAAAGTGCCTTGCTCTTTTACTCCAAAGCTCTTCCCCAATTGCTCTGGTTTTGCAGCATTTCAGTAGGTAGGAGGAGGAAAAAAAATCCGCATTACTATTAAAGGTCATGAACTAGAAAAAGAGACATATATATTGTCCTCTTACTTCAGGGAATATTGCTTCCACTAAGAGTAATTCTGCACACACTTGAGAGAATTAACAGCAACGCATGTCCCTGCAAGGATAAAACCCTCAAAACTTATTAGAGCTATTTTTTCCCCTCCTGTAAAATTAAATGTATGCAGTTCAAAGTAATATAATGGTGGAATGACCAGTGTTGTATATCAGTCTGAAACAATCCTTAAACAACTTTCAATTATATAGTTAAAATACTAATGAAGTGCAATTCCCTCTGGGATGTAAGGCCACATACAGATTGACAACTGCTACTCTAAACACTGCCAAAAATGAATACAGAGCAAATTTCAACCAAGGACAAAGGGGCACACTGCTGCTGTAATAAAAAACAGTGCCATAGGAGCTTCAGCAGTATATTTCCATCTAGGCTCAAGAACAGCCTCTCTGCCTACAAAGTCAATTTATGCCCACAGGATTCCTGCTAGCATTTTTCCAGCAACACTGTAAGCCATGAGAGTACAACTGTATGGCTCATTCTCCATTTGATTTATGTTCAGTCTAATAAACAGAGGGAATTTAAATACACAAGTTCTTTGAGCTGACAAAACCACAAAATAAGGACAATAACCTCTACATATATAAAACTGACAAGAATTTGATTTTACATGGTCACCTATGACACCTGCAGAAGGCAAAATGCTCCAGCCATGGAGGGCTTTAGTCTGTAGCACTGGAATCACAGAGTTTGGTCTTGGGTAAATCATACAATCTTTAAATTTATAGTTCGCCTTTTATTTTCATTGGATCTGAAATAATAATCCATATTTGCCTAATTTCAAAGATATTGTGAGAATTACCTAATGCTAGTGGTGCCTTTTAACCATACAAAGCACTGTATGGAGTAAAAAATTTAGCAAGTTTTGCAGAATGAAGATTTGTAATAACCTTGCTGAATTTAGAACATATCATTTCACATAACGGATTTCTTTTCAATGTGTTGCCTGTATCAAGCTAGAAAGTGTTATTCTTTCAACAGAAGAAAGTGTTTTATAAGGTTTAATAATTTACCAGAATCTCTCACAACACTTCCTATGCTACATTTGAGCTGCTAGGGTAGCACTGATGGCATCACGTGAGTAGAATAATAGAGGGGAAAAGTCAATTATTTCATTGAAAGAAGTTGATAACACTCAGATACATTGATGTCTTCTGTATTTTCTTTGCTTGCCACTTTGGTTTTGACTGTATTTTCTTTGGTTTTTGTTTGATGAGGAAAAACCCAAATATTTTGTTAGAAAGTATTAGATGATTAGAAAACGCTTCTAACCAGTTAAGTAGTCATTTAGGCAGAATGTTTCACTCAAATATAATTAATTAGTACAAACACAGTCCTCAAAGCATACCTACATACCAGTGAAAAGACATGATCTTACCCCTTCACTCAGCTCACTCAGCTACTCTTCTGAAATTATTTCATGCATAATCTCCTATCCTTATGTCCACATCACCAGATCCAGCACGTGACCTTTATTCCCTCAGCTCACTGATACAGGGAGTGTTACAGCTGCACAATGAGGTCCATGGGGCCTCACTCTGCAGGAGCAGAGAGGTGCCTTCACAGAGCTGCAGAGTGCCCTTGAATGCCATGGCTCACACTGGGGGAGGTCAGCACACCTCTGCAGACCTGCCATCACATTTTCTTTTGGAATTTTTCTTGCCTGTCAGTCTAACCTATGGCACTCAGAAGTTTTAGTTTCTTTTAAAATGTGTGGCTGAACATCACCTAAATTATCAAGGAATATGCACTAGTCCAGAGACTGCTGCAATTGTGCAAGCAGGACAAGGGTAAGGGAAGAAAGGATCTCCTCCTTCAGCCTTGCTGGGCAAGACTGCTAAGTCAGAACAGGCTATCATGAGAGACCAGCTGAAAGAATATTTGAGGTTAACACTGCCTTATCTCCCTGCAGGAGGGCTGCTGCTGCTACAGCACATTCCCTGTTCAACTCTTACATTACTGCAGTTTGACACAATTTCCATGTTGTTTCCCTACCTCAGGCAACTTGGGAAAATAGGTAAACTGCATTCAAGAGTAACTGTAGCCACAGAAACATCCTCCTGTGCCCTTCCACTTCCATACATTTGCTGGTCACCTCTTCTCTATGGGTTCTCTGAAGCAGAACTTTCCTTTTTGATCCCTCTGCCCAAGTAATTCACCACCTTATCCCTCAGCATTGCTCAAGTGAAAGGCTGCTTCCCTCACTGCCACCAAAAGTTTCAGTTGTGCTGGTGACATTGTCACTGCTCTATTTGCCTGTGGTTCCCATCAAAGCAAGCATCTGCAGGACCCTACATCCCACCTGCTCACAATTCTGCAAAAGTGCACTCACATTACGTGACATGGCAGCAAGACCCCTTGCTTATTGCAGAATTAATAGCTGCCTTCTTAGATTACCAAACACTTAATTCCACTTCTCAACAACTTCTGACCTCCCCTCCCATTCCACTCCCTGTGATCAGAGTCAGTTTCAAGATTTGTTACCTTCTTTTACTTCTCTGCAATGCCTTCACCTCCAGGGTTTCCCTTCTGAGGTCAAATCTCAGATGAGAGTTTTTGTTTTAACCTTCTCTCTTCATTTCTTTTGTCTTCTCTGCTTATCATCCTTATGATTTAGGAAAAGTCCCCTAAAAAACATTCTGTAAAGAATCTTAGATTAAAGTGTGATACTTATAAAACTTCTCTTAAATTCTCTTTATTACTATTTGGGGGAAAAAATCTATCCACATATAATTTGCTTTTTTATAATGTGTAGTAACTTCAGCAACTTAAACTTCATTCACCATGGAAGTAATATTTTAACCACACTACTATACCCTGCAGTATTTAACAAGCATGGAGCAGTAATAAATATAAAGAAAGCCTGAGCAGCAATTTGATGTGCATGTGAAATAGTTGACTCAAAAGCCTGGAGCAGCAGCTCTCTGAAAAATCATGCATGTCAGCATTTCTTGTATTAAACTGTACTCTCTTTTGCATTTGAAAAAAAAAATTGAGCAGCTGTCACGAAATTTATTATATCATTTTTGATAACCATTATCCTCAAGACACCAGTGAGCTCTAGACTCTTAGAAGGGAAAAGCTATAAACTAAAAAGCTTTCACTAGAGATTTGTCTGTCAGATGATTTCTATGCACTGTTACCCGGGAACAATGTGAAAAGAACCCTTCCCCCTCAGTTCTCTGTGATTTACTGTGCAATCACTGCCGTGCTACTTTTGCTCCATCATCCCACTCTGAAACAATACATCAGTGCAGAGCTAAAGGTGTCAAAAAGTTTCCTGCTCCTGCAATATCCTGCAGCGTGGCACTGCAGCATGATGCCAGGAGGATCACACCAATTTGCTTCATGTTTCAGTGAGGTAACGTGGACTGTTTGAATAATCTCCAGGTAATCTGCATCAAAACCATTCTACTGCAGTGTACTGCGGTATTAGGAAAGATTTCAATGTTGCACCACGTGATGCAACACAACCTTACAGCATTTGGCAGTTTCTAGGCAGTGAGGGAAAGCTTGGAATCTGTGGCTGCAATGAAGCAACTTTCCATTTTAAAAGTAATAGGACAGACTATTTTGGCGCACTTTGTTGGTATATAACATGAAATGATACAAAAATCCTGAAATAAATTATTATAGACCTAAAACACTTTTTTTTTTTTTTTTTTACTTACACCCCTGCTATCATGAACATCTTTTAGTGATAACAGATTTCCACAACCCTAAGGGTACAGTAAAGTGTTACCCCAGTGATAAATTACTTTTACTAATCTAGAGATTATTTTTCCTGTTCTTATTTAAGCTACCACAGATACATTTCCCTCTCTGTCTTTCCAGCTTGCATATTTTAAATTTAACTTAAATTTACACATATGCTTTTCTGTAGCTTCAGGTCAGTCATTTAAAGCAGAAACATTTCAATGTTTCTCCAATATTTACACAGAGATTTTAATTATTCCTATTAAGTTTTGGAAATGTTCTTCAATTTTATGTGCTGACATCAAAGATGCATGAAAAACACATGAGTTTTGCCTTGAATGAACCTTTCCCCGCAGTAACGTGAGTAAATGCAATATTGCAAAATGGTATCTGACTACATATTCCATAGTGATTTTTTTACAGCAAGTGGGGTTTTTTTTTTGCGTGTCTGTGAGGGAGTTTAAAACTGTATTTCCAAACACCTCTGAAACAGACTTTGGAAGTCTGGACTACCACAGTAACAACTACAGAGGTAGAAACAGAACCATATGAACTCTTGTTACCATCCGCACCAGTACCGGCACATGGCAGGATTGTGATGCTGCAGCGGCTGCGGCCGGCGGCGAGCGAAGGGCACGGCTGACATTGGCTGCAGTTTCCTGCAGCGCCAGGGGCCCCGCAGGTGCTGCTGCTCCCGCTGCGCGCAGCGCACGGCCCCGTCCTGCAGCGCCGGCAGCGGGGCCACGGGGCAGCCCGCACATGGCCCCGGTCACCTTGTGGGGATGGATCTCCATCACTTCCCAATCCCTTTCCCCGACACGGAACCGGCCTCGACCGCCGCCTGGGGTGCAGGGTACGCACTGACCCCCTTCCCTCCCCCGCGGAGGTCGCCGCTGCCGACACCCCGCGCCCCTCGGCCGCAGCTTTGCCCCCTTTCCCCGGGGGTCCCCCGGTACCTCGCAGCAGCCATTTTCCGGCTCTCAGCAGCTCCAGCGGGGATGTCACCGGCCGAGTCCCCTCGGCGGCGGGATGCACCGCTCCTTCCCCTCTCCCGACACCTCCGCCACCTTCTCCTCCTTTCTCCTCCTCCCGTGCTGCCGCCGCCCCGCCCCGCCCCGCCGCGCCGCGCCGCTGCCATGCGGCTCTGCCCGCCCCGCCCCGCCCCGCCCGCCGCTGCCCGCGGCGCTCCGGCTCTGCCGCCGCTGCCCGCTCCCAGCCGCGCTGCTCCGAGGGGCAGCCCCACCGCACCAGCGCCGGCTGCTGAGTCACGGCCTGAATCCCATCCCGCTCCTCCTCCTTCTCCTCCTCCTCCTCCCCCGCGCCGCCGCCTCCCGCCGGCTGCCGGCTCCAGCGGCGGTGCCGGCGGCGATGCCCGCCCCGCTGCCGGGGGGAGAGGCTGCCCGGCGCTGCCCGGCCCCTCGCCGCTCGCCGCAGACCCGCGCACGCACAGGGGCAGCCGGCCGCTTGAGCCATGATTGCCGCGGCTTTCCTGGTCCTGCTGAGACCCTACAGCATCCAGTGCGCCCTCTTCTTGCTCCTGCTGCTGCTGGGGACCATCGCCACGATTTTATTCTTCTGCTGCTGGCACCGCAGGCTCCAGAAAGGGAGGCATCCCATCAAATCCGTCTTTTCAGGTCGCTCAAGGAGCCGAGGTAAGAGATGCTGCCGGTCCCTGAGGGCGGCGGGGGGCTCCCCGGCCCAGCCCCGGGTTTCTGCCGGCGGAGGGCCGCCGTGGCACGGTGTAGCCGGGCAAAGGCTTTAAAGAAAATTCAAGCCGAGCCCAGGACTGCGGCAGCCTTGTCTCCACCCATCCCTCAGCGAAACCTCGGCTAGAGGGAGAGAGGTGAGAGGCTGGGAAACCCCCCAGCCCTGCCCGGTCCGTCAAAGCGCAGCAGAACTTTATGCCGAACTTCTTGCCGATGAATTAAATATAAATGCCGGGCGGAGCTGGCGGCTGTGCCTGGAGGGCCGGAGCCGTCCCGGAGTGTGCGCCAAAGGGCGAGCGGCGGGCTGAGCCCGCTAGCCGGGCCGAAACGCGAGGTGCAGCTGCTGGAGCCTGTGTGTCTTTCTGCTTCCCTTCCAGATGCTGTCATGAGAACTCATCACTTTCGCTCTGAGGTAATTTATTTAGCACGCAATTTCAAGGTCAGAAGTTGTTCTCTTTACCCGAGTACGTGTTGTCGTGGTCTTTTGTTAATGAAATCATATAGCTAACTTTTCATTTTGCATGGAAGACATAATGTCCTCTTTCATTTCTTGGTTTGGTTTTTTTCCCTTCCCTACACGAAATGAGCTCTTCATCTGTGTTACCCTAACCGGCCTGCCGATTCGTGTCATTCCCAAAGGAATTGGTTACTTGGAGAAAAGCTGTGCTTGCTGTACGTGCCAGACCTCCCTGTGTCCCAGAGCAGCCCTGAGCCCGGTTCTTGACCTGGCTGTAAATGCAGAGCCGGTGGGGTCTGACTGCAGAGCCTCTGCCCGCTTGCTTTGCCCACAGCCCTCACCTGCGCCCTGCTCCCTGCCAGGGAAGTTGCCTGCTCGATTTGGATGTTGCCGCGGGAGATCCCCGAAGGATCCAGACTACAAGCCTGCTTGGCAGGCACCTCAGTGTGTGACTTTGTATTCAGAGGTCAGGGGAATCAAAACTCTTACATGCCAGTGCTGAAAGTATGACACAAACCCCAGCCGCTTCCTAGGGATTCTGAATGAGAAGCATAATGGCTGGGAAAATATGAAAAATAATATTTGTTTTAGTACCCACTTTGTTTCCATGCTGCCCTGTAGAGCTCCTGTCTAGATATTTCTCTTGTCTGGTTTCTTGCTATTGATTTAAGGCATATCTTCATTGCCTGTTATTCTGAAAGCACTGATATTTTGTTTTAAATTATTTGTATTTTCCTTTACCCTACTTTGGGTGTGAAAATTATCCAATTATGATAATGTTTTCAAAAGTGTGCATGGGATACATTTTTGCATCATGGTTCATATTGGCAATGAGTTTTAAATTCTTAACTATTTTGAAATTTGTACATACTATCACAAAAAGAAAATGCCATAGGGAGTGTCTGATCTCTAAGCCATGAAAACCCTGAGTTTATTGTTCACCAGTGCTTCAGCAAAGGGAACAAATGTGTACCTCCGGAAATCAAAATATTTTTTCGCTCTTTAGTTTGTCCAATATGAAATGCTTGATTTCCATGTAAAATTCACTCAGTTCTGAGCCTAGATGGAGATGAAGTTTAATGTTTTGAAGTATGTGCCACCCTGCATGGTGACACTTCAGAGGGAAGTTGGCAGAGTAATTTATTTTTATTGCTTCAGCATGTGGTTATTTGTTTATCATCCGGTCAAAAGGAGATAAATTGAAAACATTTCCTAGAAGCTTCCATTAAATGAAACCCATGCTAGAGTAACTGTTATATTCTTTCATAATTTTCTGTATTTTGCTTAGAGGAAGTAATACTGCAGCTAGTGGTCTAAACTGCTCTTTTAAAAAAGTGGTAGAACTGTTTTCCCCTTCCTTGTCTGATGAGACTTTTGATAGAGAAATGATGACTCATTTGACATCATTAAATTTCAATTTTCCACTATTTTTTCAAGTAAAATGTTATTTTAATTAATCTAATAGAATTCATTAATGAAAAAACTATGGGCATATGTCCAATAAAAATATTGGAAACATTATCTTGAAGCAGAATTCGACATTCTCTATCTCTGTCATCACAAAGCCTTATGCACTTCCAACTGCAATACAATGTTGATGAAAGCAAAGCATGATCCATGAAAATATGGGCTTTGCGTATTTCCCCCACCCCCAAAATTAATGCAATATCTCAGTTCCAAGTTTTATAGCACAAGTTTTATACATCTGCTAGCTTCCACCACGCTTAGTTGTTTGTCAGGTGTAGTTATAAATAGTGTTTCTTAATTATAATGAAAGATAATGAAAAATAGGCTGATAGTAAATAGCAGTGGGTTGGCATTCATCTCCTGAGAGCTGGGTTCAAATCTGACTTCCATCACATGTGAACGTGCAGGTGGTCTAGCAGCAGTGCACAGAGAATTATAATTGCCCTATCTACAGAATGTTGGCAATTCCTGCATGATTGACTGCCTGCCAGGAAAGCCTTATATTTGGAAAAAAGTAGATGTGCAAATTTATGTTGAGATTCTTTGCCACAGCCACAGCTCTCATGGTGCATGCCTTCATTGTCTGTATACAGTGAGAACTATTGAATCCTTTTCCTTTAATACTGAACCACAATAAAAACTAAGACTGCATACTATGGGAGGGTAGATACAGAATTTGAAGGTGTATTTATGATCCTTTTCAGCCCTTCTATTTTGAATTTTATATGCCACTAGTGAATTGAATCCACTAATAGTTCATTTTTGTGGGCCTTGATTTTTAGTGTCTCTGCAAAACGTGCCTCATTATTATACATCAAAAGTCTATGCAGATATTGCTTATTATAGAATGAACTTAAACACTTGACCCCCTGCCTCAAAAGGAGGAAAATTTGCATGAATCATTATGAATATAAAGTAGGTTAAAATCTGTCTTTGTTAGAGGTGCTTAATAACAGAAAGAATTAACCAGGAAGATGTGAGAGTTTATTGAGATAATACAGTGACGTCTCCACCTCCCCATTAACACTTGCTACCGTCTGAAGTTAGTCAGGCCAAATTTTTGATTTATTTTTTATTTACAGTCCTCAGGCTCGTTATGACTATAACTGCTCTTAAGATTCTTTCATTCCCCAGGTACTATAGAAATTCCATGAAGTCACAAAGGAATCACACCCAGAATAGTTAATGTTCCTAATCTCAGGAAGACCTAGATATGCCACTGCTCTAAAAAGAAAACAAATAAATTTCCAACAGAAATATTCATTGCTACATGACACATCAGACTTTGATGTAGTTGTTTGCACTAGTCTCTCTTTATTTTGAGAATCAGTTGTAGAATGAAATGTCTGTGCTGAACCAAAACCACGCCAAAATAACAGTATAACTCAGTGAGAGTTTTAGCAAAGTAGGGACTATGATGCATTGTTGGGTCTTATTATTATTGTTATTGAAAAAATGTAAAGACTATAAATTTCATTCTTTTGTTCTTTGTAGAAGTTGTTTTTTTCATGAAGTAGAGGAATTTTCTCTGAGTACTTTGTGGGCTTGGGCTTGATACATTTCAATGTTTACCATTTTACACTTTAGAAAGAGGTCTGAAAGTTCTGTACCTTTCAATTTAAAATCTTAATGTATTGGTGTTTCCACTTCTTGTGATTTGAATTTCTTTCTGAATTAGTTTTCATCATAGGTGAAGTCCCTGGAGTCATTTGATTATGTGAGATTTTTACCTTTCAATTAAAAGGGAAGTAAGCTTCTAGCCCTTAGGCTGGAAGGAATTAATCTGAATGGTATAATTCTTAATGTCTTTTGATTTTGTGTGTTGAAAAGGAAGGTTGTCATTCAGGTTCTATAAATGGTTGGGTTTATGAGATTGTGAAGGGATAATTGTGCTAATTGCTAAAGCAGCAGTTTTCATATCATTGAGGAAAAATGACCAGATTTATAAATCTTTTGCCTGAAATTTTCTCTGAGCTTCACAGTTTTCCTGTCCCTTACCTTTCCCGTTAGAGATACTGTGACCTCAGGAACTGAAAGTATCAGTGCCAACGGATAGTCACAAGCAACATGGTGTCACTTTGTATTTATTTAATTTTGACTCACATATTTTGGGCAGTTTCTACTGAATGCTTCCACTGAGACCTGCAGGTCTAAAATGACTAGGAAACAAATCAGTGCAAGTTTTAGTGTCAACTGTGAATTCTGACTTCACTTAACCTCAGGTGGGACCAAACATACCAGTAAAGCAAGTAGGAGTTGACACTTCATGAAAAGACTCTCTGGAAGGGCTGGCAGTGTGTTAGCCATGTCTGTAGCAAAGGAATAATATGTGGTGGTTTGAGTTTTGCAGACCCCACATCATCATTTTTGTATACTGAATAGTCACTACAAGGTTGTATATATCCAGTCTATTTCGAGATTTTCATTGATGACATGGGTGAGGATATTGAGTATTTTATTAGTAAATTTGTAGATGATACTAAGCTGGGAGCATGTGGTGATCTATTGGAAGGTAGAAGGGCTCTGCAGAGACCTGGAATGGTTGGATGGATGGGCAGAGTCCAGTGGGATGAGGTTTAATGAGTCCAAGTGTCAAGTCCTGCATTTTGGCCACAATAACCCCCTGCAGTGCTACAGGCTGGGGATGGTGTGGCTGGACAGTGCCCAGGCAGAAAGGGACCTGGGGGTGCTGGTCCAGACTGAACATGAGCCAGAGTGTGCCCTGGTGGCCAAGGAGGCCAATGGCCCCTGGCCTGTGTCAGGAATGGTGTGGCAGCAGGAGCAGGGAGCTCATTCCTCCCCTGCACTCAGCACTGGTGAGGTCACACCCTGAGTGCTGTGTCCTGTTCTGTCCCCTCAGTTTGGGAAGGACTTTGAGATGCTTGAGCACATCCAGAGGAGGGAACGAGGCTGGAGAGGGGCTGGAACACAAACCCTGTGAGGAATGGCTGAGGGAGCTGGGGGTGTTCAGCCTGGAGAAAAGGAGACTCAGGGGTGACCTCATCACTCTCTACAACTCCCTGAAAGGTGATTCTAGCCAGGTGGGGTTGGTCTCTTTCTCCAGGCAGCAACTGACAGAACCAGAGGACACAGCCTTAAGCTATGCCAAGGAAAACACAGGTTGGATATTAGGAAAAAGATTTTTATGGAAAGAGTGATCAAGTACTGGAATGGCCTGCCTGGGGAGGTGGTGGAGTCACCATCCCTGGATGTGTTTAAAAAAAGATTGGATGTGGCACTCAATGCCATGGTTAATTGAGGTGTTAGGGCATGGGTTGGACTCAATGATCTTGAAGGTCTCTCCCAACCTTGTGATTCTGTGATTCTGTATTGTTGTGACTAGACTGGTAGTGAAAGAGTTCATAGAAGACTGATGACCTTTTTTAAGAGCAAATGGGTTTTCTAATTCATCCATTATGGTACAATGGATGCAAAACTATAGTACAACAGTCTCTGGGAATGTGTATATTACTTTCTCAACACAGATGCCCAGAAAATTGTTCATAAACTTATCCCTAAGTGTACCTTTGCCATGATCATTCCCCTTCTGAGGCCGACTGCAAGAGAGATGCCTAAAAATACAGTTCTAGTTATCTTACAAAACAATAATGAATAGTCTTTGAAGAGTTGCACCATAATTCATCCTGAGCATTGCAGTTATTTATAAACTGCTCCAGATATGTTCAGCTCCAGTGAAAGGAGAAATCAACAGACCTCCAAGCTGAATTTAAGTCTTCTGTTTGATTGGAGGGAGTGCATCCAAGGAGCACAACAAATGTGCAGGATTAGCCAGAAAAATACATTCATTCACCTATTGAAAGGACGTTTCATTATCTTTACGAAGCTGAATCAGCCTAAAAATATTTTACCTTTGTGTTTGACATGATTTTCCCTCAGGATATTTAAACTATTTTTCCATTAGCTGTCTAAGAGTTAAGGAACAAGTTCAAAGGAAAATAAATCAGAGAAAAAATAAATTGTTTTCTTAGATGTATGAGAGCACTTACATATAGGAATGAATGGAGAGCTATAAATACAGGTTATTCTGAATAAGGACAAATCCTTCTGTCCATTTTTCATAACATATCCAATAATGTGGGCCAAACAGAGCATGTCACACTGAGCTGTCACATGGCAAACCAGGTATCACTGAGATTTGGTTTACTATGTGTCATCTGTGCATCAGTCTTTGTCAGCTTTAGTCACAGCAGTGCTGCCTTTAGATGGCCCACAAGCATTGGTCTGTGCTGGGGAACAGCCTGTTTGGCAATTGTATCACAAAACACATGGCAATTACCTCTTTGCTGCAGCCAAACTGCTCGAGTGCCGAGCTAAACTAACTCCAGAGAAGTTAACTTGGGTACTTTTACTCTGTACTACAGTGTAGTGTACAAATGCCTGATGTATTTATATAGCCTTCTGGTTGTCTGTATCTCTGCTCTGGCTTCTGGTGGTCTGCAGAGCTTTGAAATGCTGAGGGAATCACCCCTGAGCTCTATCAATCACCTAGAAAAGTACTGACATTGTGTTATGGTTCACATCAGTGGTCAGATCTGGTCCTGGGAGGAAAATCATTGCATAAAGATACACTGCCTCATAAATGTTCTTACTCTTCAATTTCTCATTAATGCACAGTTAGTATATACAACAATCTCATGGCTATCATTTAGATATCCATGTTTCTCAGTATCTACTGTTGTCTCTGGAGATGTGGGTTTTAGAGGGGCTGCAGTTCAGTTGTGCTGTGTGCCATTAAAGTGCACACTCACTGTGCACACAAGCAGAACCCTGGTTTCAAGGGGATTCAGGGGGAGCATGGCTTATGGCCATCTGCCTGTCAACAGACACATTGTACACGTGTACAGAATGGGAGTTTCTAGCCACTGTCTTTTGCCCTAAACAAACCTCAGATTGAAACCATCAATTAAAATAGCTGAGCTCATACTTGCAGTGGGTGCATGTATTACCACATCTCCTGTCAAAACTGTTCTGTCACAGACAGAAGGGATCATGCAGGGCTCCATGGATCACACACTGCTCAGAAAAGCTTCATCATCTGCACTGATTTTACAGTTGCTGTAGTTAGATTGTAAGGTTGACAGATCAGGTTGTGGGTGCTCCTTCAGAAACAGCTCAGCTCTTTAGACTGAGGGTATTAAATGTAAGAAAGCACCACATGAACAGGTACTGTGACCTCGGGGTTGTTACTTGTGTTTTCCTTGGTCATGGAAACCTCGCTCACACACTCTCCATTCCCAGACTTTTAAGTAGAGGCACCTTTGATGTGCTGTGGAAGAATGTGCAGAGCACAGGGTGAAGTCTCCTCGATGTTTTCACGTAGGATGTGATTCAGCTGGGCTGTGTTTTTGTGCCTGGCCGTGTCAGACGTGAGAGGATCCCAGGCAGAGCTGCAGCCTCACCCTGCTCCACGTGCTCTGCAGCCTGCAGGGTCTCGGGCTCTGCAGCGTGGGCACGTGGGCTGCTCCAGGGCAAGGCTCAGCACTGTGTGCCAGAGATGCTTCAGCATGTCAGGCTCACAGTGGAGACACCTCATCTTGGCACAGTGCTAGCAAAGCTGCCTCGGTTTTGAGCTTATTCCTTGTGTTTCTGGTTCACCAGTGAGCCTGGGTATTTGTGCCCAAAGTGTCTGAGTCCCTGCTGGGCTCCTTGTGCCCTACTGCCTTGCCTCAAGGAGAGTCAGAGCTTTGCTGTTCCTGACTCATCAGTGGCAATGAAACATGAGTTGTGGCTGAAGTGTGAAAACACTGCATCAGCTACAGAAACTAACTGCTCTTGGTGTTGGGGCAAAGACACTTCTCTTGCAAGTTGTGCCAATGTCCTTATCTCCCCTGTCCACTCAGCTGTTTGAGTACAGCACTCAGCTTCAGGGTGGCAGGGTAGGTAGTAGAGCAGACTGGAAGTGAAACACAGAGCCTAGAGTCTTAATTGATGATTATATAAATTGGTAGCACAAATTCTGCTGAAATACATAATCCTGTCAGGCTGAGGTATTGTATTTATCCTTCTCCCTTGTTCTAGAAAGAACAAAATTGAACCAAGTTGAGCCATCATTCTCTTGCTTTTTGTGATCCTACTGACTTCCTTCATTGAAGTAGGAGTTGGAAAGTGAATTTGTGAAACCAGCATCCCCTTATGCAACCCAGTAAGCTCACTGTAGGCATCTACACATTATAGTCTGTAGAGGTACTCAGCTGACCTAGTGCTGCTGTCTGCTTCAGGATGTGCTGAATGGTTCTTCAAGTCTCACTGAATTTAGTGTCTGCTAAATTTTTTACTGGTGATAACAGGAAACAAGGCTTGTTCAGGTATGTTGTTGGTATCTGAATCTAGTTATCTTAATAGATACCTGAATTCTAGCCTAGGTATATTTTTATAATATATTCCTACTAAGTCTCTCATCAGTTATGCATCTATTTTATTCTGAAAAAGTACAGACACATCTTCATGTGCTGTGGCAGGATAAATTCTTGCCAGTTTGTGTTTCAAACAAGCACACTGGACAGAACAGAGTAATCTGTATTGGATGTTTGGCAGTGCTGGTATGGTTTAGCAATCTCTGCTATTTCTTATTCAGCTTCTTACTGTATTTTTAATATTTAAGTTAATTCCTTCTGGCAGATCCTTGATATATACTGGACACTGCCCAAGATGATACAGTGAGATGGAAAAAGGAGGAAGCAGGGCTGGAAAGGGGGACATGCTTGGGGAATGTGCTAGTATATTTTAATTTAAACCTTCCCTTGCAGACCACTGATCAAGCAGTACACTGATATTTTTTTTTTTTTTTTGGGGTTCTTAAGTAATAGTTCCCTTTCTAGGTAGGCTTGCAGTGCCCTGAGGTAACAGAGAAGGAACTGGGACATTGCAAAGCTGCTGTGGAGAGCTGCAAGCCTTCTTGTCAGAGAATGATAGCACTGCTTGGAGAACAGGCCAGCCTTGTATAGCTTTAGACAGGAAAGAGTATTTAAAGGGTATCTTGAGGCATGACTGGGTGTGCCATTTGGCTATTTGCTGGCAGATCATCTGATTTTCCTGATGTTACAACTTACCTATGCTTTAACAAGAATCCTGACCTTGTGACAGGAAACAACAAACATGTCATGTTAAACAGCAGTGTAATATAGCATTGGTTATTAGACATTGTATTCTAAATTCACACCTAAACCTAGGGGCTCCTAAATACAAAGTCTTCTATGTATTTACATGGGGGGCCTGCTTAGGAGCTGGAAAGCAGATTACTGATGTTCTGTTTCATGAATTCGTTTGGGAAAGTAATCTTGTTCAGGTTATGTAAAAAGCAATTGCTTTAAATGCCTTAAACGTGTGGACTTATCTTGGAATATTGCATGTGCCAAATCACAGTCTTCAGTATCTAAGAAATGGTTCCAGCACTGCTTAGAGTTTAGATTTTATAAGATAAGAATAATATCTCTTAAAATAAACATAAGGCATGCAAAGCAGCATCAGTGAAAGCTTGCTAATGAGGGAGTGGAAAGAGAAATGAAATGTAAAATCTTATATTTTATGTTTTAAATTGTGATTCAGATCTTTATAGGAATAACCCTTTGTATGTTAAAAAAAAAAAAAATAAGATAACCACACACACAAAGGGTTGCAGTCTGTTTTTTTAGTTCTGATAGAATCAAAATAAAACAAATGCAGTTGCATCCTCCTTGGGTGTTAGTGAAGTAATACACTCAGTGAGTGTAGGTAATCTTCCTGTGATAGAAAATTTACATCTTACATTACTTAGCAATCTTTACTATAAATATCTTGGAGAACTTAACTTGAATCTTGGATTTTGGGTGGAACTTGCAGAATTTGCTGTTAAATAAATGTTGTGGGGTTTTCTTTGGTTCTTTGTAAGCTGATGATATTTGGAATGGAAATATCTGAGAAAGAGGAAGAAGGGAAATTTAGAACTGTTCTTACAATTCAGATGCATAGATATGTGCATACACATATATATGTTTTTCTATGTAGTAGAAAGAATCTCAAATTTTTCTCTCTCAATGTGCAGGGGAATATGATACAATAAAGTTATTTAATTAAATCTGCCATTTTAGTTGAAGTAGGTACTCCAGCTACAGGGTTTAATTCTCTTTCAGCCTGTCTGTAGAACAGTTGAGAATGCCAGCATCTTGAGAAGGGTTTGATGCTATGCATACTAATGTCTGCAGGCCCTAAGATGTTGTGGGTTGTGTAGACATGAAAGTTTCCAAGCTTTAAACATGTGGTAACTGACAATTTGAAGATTATTTCTTAGGCCATTAGTTGACAATGGTAACAGATGACAATTCTCATGCACATACAACCACTGTCAGAAACCTTAAGAGCAAGAGCACAAAGCTGATATCCTGTCTAAGCTTCTTTTGGCTTTAGTATTTATTAGCACACCTCAATCTACAGGAATTACTCAAATGTCTGTAAAGGCCTTTGCAAACACTCTCAAGTTCTGCTGTCACTGAATTATGGCCTGATGCTAGCTAGCACTTTCTCTGTGATTTCCTGAAGTTCTGCCAGGAGGTAAACTGGGCTGCAGTCCAGAGCCCACTGAAGTTAATGCAAAGATTTCTGTTGACTTCAGCTGGACATCAGTAATGCACTTTTACCTCTATTGATGTTAATGCTTTCTGACTCCAAAAAACCCATACTGACTGGAAAGGTTGGGTTCCAAGATCAGAATTCTGACAACCAATATATTCTACATGAAATACACTGGAAAAAATGGAAACCGAATATGGCTTCTTATCAAGCATAAAAATAGAGATAACATGTGATGAAGGCAGTAGGGCCAGTAGAAACTAGAATGGAGAGGAGAAGGAGCTGGTAAATTAATACAATTGCACATTGAAAGAATGGAGGAGTCAGATTTATATCACTAAAGCAATAATGCACACATGGGGTACCACTGATGTATTCATCTGTTTTTAATAAAGTATCAGACAAAGAAGTCAAAATAAATACAGGAAAACTAAGTGAAAGAAAAAGATTCAATGCATTATTCAAAATGTTCTTATCTGTAAATTTAAATAAAAGCAAAAGCTAAATAAGTTTTTTAGGAAATTTCAAATTTCTGTTTTTATGATGAATTGATTAGGAATGAGAATAAGCAAAAAGCCACAACAAGGACAGCAGAGTATAACACATTTCATTATCAAATACCAGACCATAGTGAAGAAATGGGGCAAATAAATACACATGATGCTGTTAAGAAATGCAAGGCTGAGTATGTTACAGAGAGAAGTCTTTAGCCACATTCTTAATTTTTAGGTTTGTGATCTTAGGAAAGGGCCTTTTGAATGATTTTTAACAGTTCAGTGAGGACTACTTTCTGATGTATAGCCTCACATTGGAAAGAAGAAGAGAAGGGAAATGTTTAAACAGAACAGAAAAACATGTGCTACTGTTATATATATCAGTAATATAAATTTATAAGTGTGCTGTACTGAATTATGGGGATCCATCAAGGCTGATATCCATGAATGAGGAAATGTGAAACTCTCACAGGAAAAAAAGGGATGGAAGAGACCAGAATGATTTCATGTAAAAGGAGAAAAATAAAAGGAAGTCTGATGGTAAAATATGGAAAGATGAATACCATATTGAAGGCAGACCAAAACCTAGTCACCATGGATCTGATCCATGCTATTTAATTTGGATACTCACAGTATGGATGTCTGTGAGTGAAGTGGTCAGTCTGGGCTCTGGGTATGGCCAAAGGAGAGAAATAGGTGCAGTGAGGGAGTGGCTCCTCTGGCCTGCTGCCTTTGGTGGCTCAAAGGGCAACCCAGGGAGGGGATGAATGCTGAACTTGGGTCAGAGAAAACCCACATGTGCTTCTATAGACAAGAAATTAGTCACTGAATCGGAGGTGTGAAGTTAAAATTTGGCTGGACAAGATATTTTTTCACAGAACGCCTTACTCTGAAAGTAATTTTACACAGTGTGCTCTGGCATGCAGTGGCCAGGCTGGCAACAGGTATCGTTGATTTGGGTATCAAGATAGACAGAATAGGTTCTTTCGATGCTATCACACCCAATTACAGAGAAAAAAAGCTTGAACAACAACAACAACAACAACAACAACAACAACAACAACAACAACAAAAAAAAAACCAAACAAAAACAAAAAAAAAACCCCAAAAAAACCCAAAAAAACCCCAAAACAAAACAAAACAAAAAATCCCCAATATCCAGAGAAGATTTAAAAGGATGAATTTCAGCTAAAAGAGGCCAATCTCCCCTGCCTGCTACCTTGTATAGAAAAGCTCCTTGGGACCAGGTGAGCTAACCTTTGGCTCTGCAAGAGCCTCCAGAGACACCTCTCCATTCCTGTTTGATGTAGAGTTTGGTTAGGAAGATCATTCTTCCTGGATTCCAGCAGACTCTAACTGGATGGATGCACATGACTGCTTTTGCAGAGAAGATAATTCCAGGTTCAGCTCTTCTCTGTGTCTTCCTCTGATATGCTTGAAATCACCTGGTTCTGGTGATCATATGAGTTGTTTCTTTAAGGAAGATTCCTTTAGTGTAAATCTTTGTGCAGCTATTTTGGTATTTGGAAGACAGGTTTTCTAAAAATACGTGTTTGATGTTTTGTTTGGTTTGCCTTGTTTCAGAATTTTACAGGCACAAAAATGAGTCAGGCTGTAGGTTCTGGGAATGAGCAACTCCCTCCCAACACAAAGAACAAGAAAAGGTTTTCATTGCTCAGTGACACAGCATTCACATGATACTGGAAACTACAAATTGCTTAAGGTGTTAGAGCAACTTTGTTATAAATATCCATGTGATTTTAAAATCTCCAGCTCTTCCTCAGTGATTTGGCCTCAGGTGGTGTACTGTGCTTCCCTGAGCATTTTCTAACACTTTTTTGCTCATCTATGAGCACTGACTTAACATCTAAAATAGTGCTGTCTTTGCCAAACAAATATTTGTGTGATTTCCATGGTTTTTATTTTGATTGCTGTATTAATATGATGTTTTTAATTCTGGGCTAAACTGAGGGATAAATGAAACAGATTACACAAAAAGCTTCTGTTCATTTCACTGTTTAGAAGGAATCACCAGGCATCCTAATTTTGCACTGAGCATAGGAGCAGCAGCTTCCATATGTTACATCACTTTTAACTGCTGTCTTCATTTTTGATTACCAAATTTTGAAATTTTCCAGATTTGTGTCTTTGTTTTGGTAAAGTCTCACTGCAGGTATGAGTAAGCATTTTGGGGTTTGGTCTGAGGACTCTGTCCTTGTAACATTATCTTTGTAGATACAGAATTAATTTTCCACCTGAAATCATGATCCTCTGCCTTTATCACATTATAATCCTCCTCACAGCAACCATTTGTGATACTGCAGGCAGATTATGACTTCAAGAGAAGAATGAGCCTCAGCAAACAGAAGCAGATGAGCTCTTAAAGAGATAAAGATCCCATTTTCTTGCTAGCAGTAAACGACAAAAGTGAAAAAATACAGACACTATCGAAGTGAAACATTGTCCATAAACAGATTTTTCTGGAAATTACAGGTGGCTTTTTCATATTGAAACATAATAATCATAAACCTAGACGTATTTTGAGGTGAAGCCACTTGGTGAGACAGACCCACATACTTAAATCCCTATTTGGCATGTGTTTCTAAGCACTTTTAGAGCTGCTTAGCTTCTATCAAATTCTTCTGTTACATAAACATACTTTCCTGAAGAGTTTTATCCAGCTAATGGGATGGGAGTGTGGTGAGGGAGCAGTGCAGGGTATAGCAAAGGCTTTGGCCAGTGGCCCTCATCTAAATAAACCATAATGCATTTAGCATTTAGAAAACCTATTCTGATTTCAGAACTTGGTATAGATTAGCTGGGTGTTTTGGTCTCTTAAGGAATATTTTCACTTGCCATGGAATAATCCCCCATGCACACTAGCATTTTTTGCTAAAAGAAAATTCCCATGAATAGTAAGCCCTGCTGTAGGAAGCTCCCTGAGTTGTGTTTTCCTCTCTGATCCCAAATAGTCCCTAGCATCATGTTGAATGATACCTTGTAAGTATCTGTTAGCTGTTTCACAGTGTAGAGACAACACGGGGCAATAAGCTTTCCTGCTGCAGTAGTGTGGCAGAGTCTCAGATTTAGGTCTTTGAATGTTTGGAGATCATCCTAAATCTGCCCAGATGTGCTGGCTGCAGTGACTTCCACTTTATTGCTTGCTTTGGTTGGTATGGGCAGGATCCTTTTTCCATTCAGATATGGGGTGTCCTTATCTAAACTCTGAATGATTCCATTGCCTCTGTAGAGTAGGAGGGATCACAAAAAAAAGATTCAAGAAATTTTGGCTGCACCTTTGCATCATGTATATTTCACAGCCCTGATGCACTGCACACATGAACCTCCCAGACTGACTAAGTAGATTTGAGCTCTATTTCTGTCCCTCCTCTGCAGTGTTTATGTATAGAAGGTTGTTCCCTGGAAGTTACTTCACCTTTCCACTTCAACCTTTTTACATCATCTGCTGCATGCAATGTATATCTATAGCAATTACTAGCATGTGTATGTAAATGTGTGTTTGTGTCTTTTGGCCATTTAAGGGTATATTTACTTAATGTGGAATACCTCTAAATAATGAAGATAGCTGTTTGTCTGTCCATCTGAGTGTCCAGGACAGACTTTTGCTGTCTTCCCTTGCAGTCTCATGAACATTAGTGGAGGAAATCCACTTTTCACAGAGACATATTTTTGATTGTTTCAATTTACCAACATAACAGCATTTTAGCATAACTCTTTTGTGCTGATTTCCTAATTAAAGTAAGAAAAGGCAAAACAAAACCCAAAAGCTAATGTAAGGGTGGAGAAAAAGAACAGCAGATTTATATGAGAATGTACTGCTCCCACTAGTTTTCTGCTGGCAGGAATTCAGGATATTTAGATCCACAGCACAGATTTCTGCAGTTTTATCTGAAATCTAACCTTGCAGAAGTTGATTCTAAAATGCTGGCTTTGTTGCATTCAACAGAGGTATTCTATTAGAGGAAAAAAGAAAGTAGAAAATTAGGAATTGTTACATCTATTCTTGGTTTTGAAAAGAAATATAGTCCTTAAACTGCAGATTGTCACTAAGGACAGGTTTGGCTCACCTATTCTGAAAGCTGATATGACTAAATGAATGAGTATTTACAACCTGGCCAGGTTTAATATCAACCAACATTGTATTCAGTACAAATGGCCCTTGTCAGACTTGTGCATGCTCATAAGGGGACTCGGTGAAATGAGAGAATGCTCATTGTAAGTGCTCTGCAGGTAGCAATAAAGAGATTGCATTATGCATGTTGCCACTAAAGAAATGAAATTCTGTAAGTCTATGAGCTGTTCTGGATGATGCTCAGAGGTTTTCCCAGAAAGCCTCTAAAAAGCATTTCAGAAGGGCAGCTTTTCCTGAGTTTATTAATACGGCCAAATATACCCATATTTCTGAGACGATGTAATTGTTATCACCTATCAATTTTTCTTCACTTTCATTCTCAGGAAAAAAGCCACGTTTTCAGCCCATGCTCTCTGAAACCATTTCTCATGAGGCCAAGATTTAACCTGGAAATTTTTAATTATAAAATTTAAATTATAACTTTTTAGTTATAAAAAACTAAAAGTGTGAGGTTATAAAGAAAAGCAACAGGAGTTACTGCTACTGGCTGTTTCTATAATACATATAATTAAACAATATAAATCAACAGCACTTGGCAACCTCTCTTTATTGTTACATGCAGTATATATGGACATTATATTAATTGAAGGTGAGCATGCCTGTACCTTGAGCTGTTGTTGAGATCCTGTGTGGTTTTGCTGTTGTTACAAGCTCCATTTTGGGGGATGCCAAACACGATGATTGCTTTTTCTCATACTTTAGGGCTTCAGATCAAGTCCTCGCCATGCCAGAAGACGTGTGGCACCTCGGCTGGAGGAAACACAGCCCATAGTGGAAGCTCACCATCTCAGTGAGCAGGAAACTTCTGTCAGAAAAAGGAAAATCAAGAAAAGCAGCCGAGTCCAACCAGAATTTTACCATTCTGTTCAAGTTACCCCAACTCGAAAACCTGTAAGTATTCACCTTTAGGGATAAATAGCACTTAAAGTTGTAAAAGTGCTTATATTTAGAGGCATGTAATATAATTCTAATTTTTGGGCTATTCATATTCTCTTCCTGAATTTAAAAACCTTTTCAGTTCTCATATTCAGCAGCAAATCCAGATAAAAGTTGGTAAGACTGTATTTAATGTTGATGTATACCTCTAAAAAATAATCCAGTTCTGAAGAGGTTTTTTAAAATATTAATTTTTTAAAATTTATAATTTAAACTATAGACTGTAATCAAATTAGATATTTAATTTGATAGTTTTATAGTGATATTACTTAACAGGTTTTTATAGCAAATGTGCATTTTATTGAAATTACTTACTCAGATTTAAGAGATGCTATGTACTGAACCAAATTTATATTAAATACCATTACTAGATCTAATTTTTAGGTTTCTTTTAATTTATACAGTGTTTACAGTCTTTCTGCTCAACAAAACTTAGATCAAATTTTATAATTCTTTGCTCCTCAGCTTGATTTACACACAGTTCACTGATAACCTACTTTCAGTATGGAAATATGACAGTTTGTTGAGACATACAGCTCCTAATGTAAATTTGCATGAAGACCTATTCTGTCCTGCAGGCATAATGCACTTCTCTTTTTAATGAGAGCTCATTGCTTTGACACATTTTCTGAATAACTTTTTGGTGCCAGTGTTATGGGGCTTGAACAACTTCTATAAAGTTAGTATTATTAAAGAGGTAACTATTGAGCATACCTTAATCCAGATTATCTTGAAGTTGCTAGAACCTAACTGAGCCTTCCTAGATTGGTGTTAACTAAGCACTAAGAATTATCAGTGAGCTCTGAAGATGGTTTGAGGAAGCATTCCTTAGTGGAATTACATTGCCTGAGAGAACAAGCAACTTTTGCAAAGAAAGCTGTAGCTGCCAACAGCTGCCAGGTTTTTTACCTGTTATCTGAATTTGTTTCTCTGCTTTCACTTCACTAGTCCCCATTTTCCTCTGTTCTCTCATGCTTCTCTTTATGGTTTATTTTACACTGCTCATGTTTTTGTGGTTTAATTTGATCTGATGGATTTGTCTTCTACTCTTCTTAAAGGATCTGCTGTCACTTTCTTCTCAACCACCTCTCTTTCACTCCCCTCCTATCTTACTTTCAAGACTACTTTGTCTTCTAGCTCTGTTACTCCTACTAGGTCTCCAGCCTCCCTCTGTTCATTATTCACTTCTAGTTCATTCCCTGCTTTGTTCTCTTTCCTTCACCTCTTCCATCATCACCACTTTTTTTCCATTCCTCTTGGTTTTTTTAAAATTCCCTTATTTGTTTGGTTGTTCATATTTTTTTCCATGGTAGGCTTATGCCAAGGGTAAGCCTGGCTGTCACTGCTGAGGCTGTAACCAATTGCCACTGATTACCAATTGGAAAAAGAGCATCAGTGCCACTGAATTAAAGAGCTAAAACTGTAGAAAGGGTGTAAGCAGCAAAACAAGCTTGGAAGAATGGATTAGTTAAGCTAAGAAAGCTCTGCTTTTTCCAAAAATCAGTAGTATGCCAGGGATTTAAGGACCAGAAAAATAATTTAAAAAAAAAAAAAAAGAATAGAGTATGTGCAGAGTACTATATAACTTCACTTGTGTATGATTTAATGTGTCTGCTAAGATCTACCACTGTGTTCTAGGATGTCCTAGGTTTCAATGAAACAATAATAAATCCCAGATTCAGAGAAAACTTTTCTCAGTGCTGTCACCATTATGTCACTTCCTTGAAATTGCTTTTGCAGAGTATCTTTTATATAGTTATATAGTTCTTTTGATAGCTTTTCTTTCTATGATCTTGATGAATGAAAGAAAAAATTATCCTTATTAGACTACAATCCAGAAAACATAAGTCATCAATTTAATTTCTCATGGACATTGTAAGTTATTCTGAGTGTATTATTAATGCCATGGTGACAGGGTGAGTAAGGTTTATGCCATTGCCATGACAAATCACTGCAGTGTTGTGGAATTCCAGGCAGTCACCAGGATGTCCATCCTGCAGTTTACTGCATCTTCATCCTACTTAGTCTCAATGTCTTGAAGCTGAGCAATTTTTGACCTTCATCTTTATAAAGTTTTACATGATTCAGTGCCAGAAGTGCTCTTGTTTGCATAATTTCTTTCCCCTTCCCCTCCTCCTGATATTTCTAGCTCTGTCCACTTGGACCACTCCAAATCATCTGTTGTCTCAATGTTTTTATTTTGGCCATATTCTGCTGAGTCATCACTTGAAAAAGTCATGTATGATATCTGCTAACCAGGAGACATAATTTCTCCTCATAAAACAGTTCTCCTTTTTGGTTTTTTACCCTACTCATTTCTTTTTGTCCTGTTTTTTCTGACAAGAATGGTATCTCCAAAGTAACTATGAAAAAACTTTGTGGAAAGCTTTTTCTCTTCTCCAGCAAATGTCCAATATGTTAGCCTGTTTTGTTGTCATATTAAGATATATGCACATATATAAAGACTTTTCAGATATTTCATTAAAAGCTTTGGTGGATATTTAGATGCTAGGCTTTTTTATTCTTGCTAATTTAGACTATTTTGTATTTGGTTGGTTTTGTTGTGTCTAAATCTTGTTTTTCAGTTTCCTAGCTGCTGCTATAATTATCTGAATTTGCTTCTATTATTTCTTACTTCCTGCATAGCAATCTGAGATCTTTCCAGTATTGTTCCTGATCTTGTCAGAACTAAATTACTTGTAATTGTTTAGATGGGAGCAATCCTGCTGAAGACAATAATTGCATCACTTGAATATCTACATGAGATGTTTGCAGAAATAGAACATGAGTTTTCTCTGAAAATTTAATTGTTTTTTTACACCTTCCAGGTAATTAATGGTACATTAAATATATTTTTTGCTAATATTGATCCTTGCCAAATGAAGTTTATAAGGCATTTTCATTTATCTTACCCTAGTGCAAAATGAACATAGTGCTGAGGCTTCTCCTTTTAGGCCATATTGTTATATCTCATGCCCTGTAGGTCACCCTCTTAGTAGTGGCTGTATTATTTGTGCTGACATTCTCTATAGGTGACAGTTTACAGCAGCTTCCTATGGAGGAGGGTACAGATAAATATTTCTGATGTGTACTTTTTGAACATGATGGAGAACTCTTGAGAACAAGCAGAACCCTGTTTTTTAGATTGGTATGATTGCATGCAAGTCAAGGGAGTGTTTCATATTGCTCTTTTCACAAACTGGGTACCTGATTCTGTATAGGTAGTTAAATTTTCTGAAGGTGTGGAAGGATGTGCAAAAATCTCTTGTGAGCGTGCTGCTGCCTAGCAATACTTTTTCAGGGCAGGTTTTAAACTGAGGATTCTATTGCAAGCATTTTGAAACTATAATCTATATTTGAAATAATGCTTCTGCTCTGACACAAAGTATAAAATGCTGCAAATAATTCATAGGTGGCCTTGAGTTTGTGTAAACACGTGGCTCCTGAGCTGTGGGGTCAGTTAGATGTACAGTTCTGCCAAACAATGTTTGTGTGTCTATTAACATAATTGAAAAGAGATGCTGTCAAAGCAGCATCTTTTGACATTTCCATTGTTAAACAATTTGAAGGGCTCCTGAATTTACTGACTGATGCAGCCACCAGGATTATTTACAATTATGAGATGTAGTACCAAAATTTGCACTTTTGTTTCTCGTGATCACTCTTAAGACATGGTAGAGACAGAGACAGGGTGATAAAGAAACCTGTTTGCTTCACTTTCAGATGTGAAAGCTCTCTTTCTGCTAAAAAGCCTTTACACATCCAGAGGTGATCTATTTTGCCTCAGAACTGTAGCAACAGCATATGCTGAGATGATTATCTACTGAATATTGTTACAAAGAAAAGTATCTCTGATATAACCTACAAAGAATAAACTGATGACAAATAATTATCTCAGAAGCACTGCTGAGTGTAGATATTCCTCAGGGTCTCCTAATTAACTGTTTCTAATTATTTAAAGACTGGCCTTTGCTGAAGCAATTTAACTCCTTAGGGGTGGGTGCAGCATTGCCACAAGTCACTACAAGGAAAACAGAGAGAGGTCAGATATCTGGGAGGTCACATATGGAAGAAACCTGATGTGAGCAGCTTCATTAGGCTCCACTGAGACTAATCCCATGGCTAAAGTGAAACTTGCACTAGGAGTACCCTGATGAAGAAACCATGACAGCAAAGTTTGATCAATTTTTAGTGCTTGTAAAACCATAAATTGTCCCATTCATGTTCTTTTCAGCTATCCTGGTTTTTACTTACATGCTGTGTTTAAGCCTTAGAACTTATGGGAATATCAGTATTGGGATTCTCTCTGAAAAACGCTTAAGAGTATTTTTAAACATCTGATACCAAATAATTTATAGAAGTCTCAGAAGTCTCTAATTTCTGACACCTTAGTTGAGAATATTTTTTTATATGGATCAAGTTGTTCTACAGGATCTTTTAGGAGTTAATAGGTCTCGTTAAATAATATTAATTGCATTAACTTTTATTTGTTCTTACTCTGATGTTATGTACTGATTTTCCAATATCACTACGTCCTTTACATGCTATTTGAATGACCTAAAACATACGAGATGCAAATATTGCCCATCACCCTGCACAAGGCTTTCTTGTTTCCACCTATTAGCTATTTAATCTATAGATTGCCTTCATATCTTCTTTCTTTTGGAGACATCTGCTCATCCTGGATTGTGTCTCCTGTGAATTGCATTTAGAAGCAAACTTGGCAAAACATTATCATGCCATCTTTCACTTTCAGCATTTTTATTAACATTATATTAATGTTCTCAAATGCATGACTAAGCTATGAGCTGTCAGATTGTGCATGCATGTGTGCACACACATGCACAGGTCATCTCTCAGGACAATCTCAGCACAGCCATAATGAACAAACACAGGGAACATGTGAATCCATATAGAAAGTGAAATAATAACTGCATTTTTTTTTTCATTTTTAAGGCTGCAGTGGTCTAGCCTGGCATGCAGCTAAACACAAACAGCACCACAGAGCTGTTGGCTCACTCCTTCCAGTAGGATGGGGGAGAGAATTAGAGAAAGAAAAACTTGTGGGTCGAAAGTTTAATCAGACCGAAAAGCAAAGGAAAATAATACAGCACTGTACCAGCTACTAGGAATCAAATAATTCTACCACAGCTGAAACAAGGACAAAGACTTAAAAGATATTGATGGGGATTTTGGGAAGCTCCTTACAGTTTATTAGGTGATGGTTTCATAAAGTTTTTAACAAGATTTAAGCAGCTGGCCATCTTAAACATTTAAAAAATATCTCAAGGAACCTATTTTAGGTACATAGGATCTTTGCAAATATGACTATTAATGCTAAATCCAGTCATGTTTGAAATGAAGAGAAAGCTTTCATGGCCATTAGGTTGACTTCAAATTTAGTTCTTTTTCCAGGAGGTTGTTTACATCTCTTTTTTGTACTGCTGTGTTTTATTACTTTTCTTATAGCAAATAGCTCCCCACTCATAAATTCTTCATAAACACTTTTTGCCCAAAGAGTTCATTTTCCTGCTGTTCTTCCAGCTTCTGTGACCTCCTCCCTTGCTGCCTGCTCCTGATTTCCTCTTGGCTGCTTTTCCCTCTCCACCCTACAGCTCATCCATTGCCCATTTCTTCCACTCCTTTTGCCCAGCTCTTAAGCAGTTTAGGTTTTTGAAGGGATTTTTTAAAGGTGTGTTGCCATGAGTTTCACTGGGCCTTGGAGGTGATTGCATTCCTATTTTAAAACTACTTTTTTCAAAAACACAACAGAATAATTTTAATCTAATAAGAATTAGATTAAATCTGGGATTTAAAATTATTGTTGTTTTTCTAGTGATTTTTTTCCTATAGATGAGTTACTACTATTAAGCATAGTACAAAAGAAACAAGTTAATTATAATAGTGCTAATAATTGATAACAATGAATGGAAAAAGACATAAGAAATAAGCATAGCAGTAACAATACAAATTGTATTTAGAGCACCTTAACTGATTTCACTGCTAGCTCTTATTTGGAGGGCTAAGGTCATGTTGTTGGACAATTGATTGTACCCTGTGGTGACAGATCATGGTGGTTTTGAATATAGTTACTTAGATTTAAAGTTATGTGGTTGAAAATTGCATCAAATCTGTTATTTTTCTATACACCATTGCAAATCATCCTGTAACTGTGGGCAAAGCCCTCTAATACAGCAGGATTTGTCTTGATAGGTGAGCTGATTTCATACCATTTTTATTATGTCTGAGTCAATTTCCATTCCCGTGGCAAATGCTTATTTATTGAAAACGGGATGAGAGCTTAAACCAGTGTAACTTTTTTCAATTTAAAGTGTTCAAAGAGGGTCAGAGTGCATCCTTGGTCCTTGGAGCTGAAGCTAACTTGCTACTAAATTAGAAGCAAACAAGAGAAAACATGCTTCAAATGCTGTATCAAAGAAATAGAGTTGTGAAACTCTGGCTTGAAAAATGAAAATAATTTTTTATTTATTTTTTTTGCCACCATCATTTTGACATGATTTCTATTAACTGGGTTTTTGTGTTCATTCATAAAATTTTACTACGTGCATGCAGCATAGCCTCACTTAGAAGTTAATTTTTTAACTGTTCAGAATTCTTCTTTTTTAAATCCCAGTGTCCTTCTGGAAGAGCTAGTAATAGAAACCTAAGTTGCTAAAATGTGCTAGCAGTCTTAACTGTAAGAAAAAATGTTTTATGTATGTGATTATAAATGGTAAATTCTGTACAGTAGCTGAAAGCAGGTTAAAAAAATTAATCAGCTCTGATCTTGTTGATAGTGTTTGCACAACTTAAAATGACCAGTAATTGTCTCACAGATGCATAGTAATTATAGTCTAAATGCAGATGTTTCCTTTTCCTTCACTGCCACAAGAGTCACTCTTCAGAGTTGTATTGTGTAACATCCTACTGTGGCACATAAAAGTACATCTTTATATAGCAAGGGACTCCCTTATCCATGTGTATTTATATATAACACTACACATGGATATGATGTTAAAATAATAGTTTGGCAGAGGCAAGTATTCAGATATTATCAAGGAGGGAATTAAGGTTACACATGCAGCTTTAATTCAGTGGATTATGCATCTGCATTGTCATACAGGCTTTAATTGTATGTTGGTATACTGGTTTTTCACAGGATGTACTCTTGTATTCATCATAGGTAGAAGTGCTCTTAGGCTGACTCTTATGTGTAGGAGTTCTGCTGCAGAAGTTGTAAAGTGTATAAATGAATAAAACAGGAGATTGCAGGAAGACAGAGGATCTCTTATTTCTGTAAAAAGAGTGAGTGCTGCTTTGGAGATGGAAAGGTGGGCACAGGGTCACTGTAAGTGACTTGAGCAACTGGTTTAAAATATTTTTTAATCTTCCATTTTCCAAGTGCCTGAATCAAAGCATGTAGCTGGGTTTACAAAAGTTCTTCAGCTGCCATTCACCAGTGAACACTGTGTATGCTGTAGTCTGAGTATTATTGATATGTAATTGTAATAGCTCTTAAAAGTCAGATCCCTGGCATCTCAATTTGACTTAGGTAAAAAAAAAAAATTGACCTCATGGTTTAGTTTGCATCCTCTGTTATGGGAGTGAAGCAGTCAGATACTACTGTAGTGATGAGCACCAAAAACCAGTCTATTAAATAACAGTTCCTTTTTAGCAATAGTGTTTGAATAGCATGAAGTAAGTTAAGTTCTACGGCTGCCCATTGAACAGGGTATAGCAAACAAAATACTGAATAACTGTTTATGGAGTGAATATCACCCATCATTTGCACTAAATAGGAGCAAGACATTAAGAAAATTACTGAGGATGCAATAATTTATAATCACATCATTATGATTGCATCAAAATATACAAATAAACAGGCTGAACCAAGGCTGCATAGCGAACTTTAAGTCAGTTTTTTGCTAAAAACAAACTGGAAAAGCTCTGCTGCTTAGCTTATTGGCAGGTTTGACACTTTGACTACAATATGGAAAATTCTGTTGGATTTCAGGGAGAGACTGATGGCATTTGTATTCTGCATATGAATCAGTAGCACAGGGGAGGAGGTACTTTTTCTTCTAGAGGAACTCTCAGATATTTGCTAATGGCTGGAGTTGGGGTGAAATTTCCCTTTCCTCTCTGGCTCCTTAGGGGAATGTTCTTTCCTGTGCTCATTCTTCCCAAGTGTGGCTGTTCCTGCCATGTCTCCCCCAGCCTGCTCCTGACCTGCTTCTACTAACTCCTTCCTTGCTGTCCATTCCTCACTTCTCTGCTGACCTTGGCTCTTCTGGTCTGCTCTGTCAGTTCTTGTTTCACTCCTTCATGTCACAGCTCTTCCCAGGTTCACCTGGTCAGTCCTCTCATTGCTCTGGGGCACTTGTTCAAGCTGTCTCTTTGATTTCTGTGCCTCCCTGTGGCCTCTGGTTGCATACTCCATTCCTTGGCTCTTGTCCACCTTCTCTGAAACACACACAGCTCATACCCTCCTTGTTAATCAAACTGCCTTGTTCAAAACCTTTTGCAGAGGCAGTCCCAGTTTCATGCCAGCATGTCGGATCCTAAACTCTCCCCCAGTCCGCTTCCTCCAGCATTGATGGTTACTAACCCAGCAGTTACCTTGCAGGTCCATTTCTCCTGAAGTCTTTATGCACAGAGTGCTTTTCACCGCAGCTGCCATGCTCTGGCAGTCTCTGTTTTCCCCAGGCTGTCAGTCCTTGTTTCTCCAGCCCTTTCCTGCAGCGTGCCGGTTCCGGTGTTTGTCCTCTCCACGCTCACGTCGTACGGCTTCTTCCTCTTGCTGGCTGTGCTGGCTGAGCGAGTCACAGAGAGCAGAAACCAGCAGCCCCTGCCTCTCAGGTCTGCTGCCTGCCTTCCCCTGCTCTCCATGCCTCTTGTCCACACTGCCATCAGCCTGAAACCATGGCAGGCAATGATTAAACGCAAAGAGTAGTTTTTGCTCTGGATCTCCAAGCTGGAAGGGTCCTGGTCAGCTCCTTGTGGGGATGGTAGGTGTCCCGAGCGTGGAGGTAAGAGCTCAGAGGGTGAAATTTGTTTGGTCATTCTGTGATGGTGGGGTACTGGTCTGGCAGATCTAAAACCCCTGAGAGACTCTTTGTTTAGGGGGTGCCAATCTGAAAGGGTTTTTTAGAGATGATACATTGAAGGCATTTTAGTTGAGAAATTTGAACCTTGTTTAAAAAAGTATGATAAAACAACTTTGGTAGTTACCTGAACACTAGGAATAGTTAAATTAAACTATCTACCTTTGCAAAGAAGAACTATTAGTAGGTCAGGAGAGATTAGAAGAAGTTAACTTGCTCAGCAAAACCAAAAAAAGGTGAGAGGAGGTAGAATGCAAGCTATGAATATGTTGGGGAAGCAAAAAAGGTTATTTAAGGAAATGAACATTGTTGTTGCTAAATCCCCCCAGAAGACCAGGAATGCCATGAAGTGGCAACTAGAAGATCACTTATTTAATCAAGACAGGAGGAAGTTCTGCAGCAGTTTTCCTGTCAGAGTAGTGAGATCAAGCACAAACTTCAAAAGCTTTACTTTATACTCCCTGATGCCAGGGATGGCAGATGATATTTATATCTCAAAGACTTATCACTCTGACAAATGTAGACAGGTTTTTAACAAAGATGGCAAAAGACTTATGTCTAGCTTAAAGCATACTCATATTTGAAGTATCCATCCCAAAGCTTACAGACTTCTCAAAAAAGATCACTGGGATTTTTTTTATTGTTTACAAATAACTACTGGATGTTTTCATAATCTTGCTCTCAGGCTCCTCAGTCAGCTTTGACTAAAATTTTTCAAGACAATTAAACCTTGGGAAGGGAATATTTCTAAGCAAACTTAAGATAAAGAAACTCAGTATGGATTGTATAACAGAAAATATAAAAATTTAATTATTAAAATTGGTGTGTGTAATTATAAGAATACAAGTACTACTGCTTTAGATTTTCTTAATGCCATTTAAAAAAAAATCTTTTATATTGTGTTTTTATTTTTTCTTGAAAACAATCTATGCCTATCATAGGTTTAAAAGCTACTTAGAACTTTAATTTGCTCTTTGCTTTCCAGAGTGCTTTCATACCCTGATATACCTTTTATAGCAAGAGTAATTTAGTTTGTTGTTAAAACATAAATATGTAATATAATACAGTCTACAGTGGAAAGTTTAGGAGACTGAGAAAAGGATTGGAAGCTAGGTGATTTCTTATTCCAGACTCTTCCTCTATTGCTTGGTTGGCCTTGTAGGTGTACCAGGCAAATAAAACTCTTGCCTTCTGCAAATCTTAGTCATTTTGTCATGTTATGCTCTTTTGTGTCAGGCAGAGCAGGGGGATCTGAGTCTGCCATACTGAATGAATACAAAATAGCTGCACTTAAAAATTTAACACAAAATTTATTTTTACGTAATGGGAAGTTTTCTTGCAACAGTAATATTCAACAGTCATCTAAGGTACATACATTTCTTATGCAGAAAAATTCACCATTTTGAGAACATGAAATCCTGACATTTTAGGTATTAATATAGGAAGCATTAATTTTGCAACAAGATAATGATACCAGAAGAGCACTTATATTTTCCTGATGGTTTTAGCATAAAACTTAACTAAAATACCTATTCCCCATGCTGTAACTTCTCAGATATGCATAGCTCAAAATATTATTTCCCCATTGAAAAACCTTCAATACCTTTCTGTTGGCTTCTATAACGTAAGCAAGCAATTTCAAGATTAAATCCTGCAATTCACATTGGAAAACTAAGTAGAGGAAACAGACAAGGAATAAAGGAATGGCATTAATAGATAACATATCATGGCTGTCATGTTGATGATATTATTAAAATTTAAATGACATTCAGAAAGAATCCACATTTTTGTTAGCAGTTTTGCTAAGAAGCTTTTCAAAAACCTAATGGCTGTGGCACAGTTATTAAATAATATTATTTGGCCCCACTTGCATGCAGGTCTTGGTTACACTGCAGGAAGGGTGCCTTGCTTTTCAACATATTCATATGAAAAAGAAAAAATGACGAGTGGGTTTTCCTTACACAGCAACATACTTGTTTTTTTTCTCATGATGGCTATCTTGGTGGATGTTGCTGAGATCTGTGAAGATTATTTTGACAGTATCTGATCCCTCAGCTCAATCTTACTGTTAACAGGGAAGCATCTGTGAAATGTGATAAATGTGAAGCATCTACCAATGTGCTACTCCTGAATGCAGAAACTCTACTTGTTGTCGTGTAATACCCACTAATTTCCTTTTTTAGCTACTAGAAGATGGTATCACTTCAGACCAATATGTTAGTGCTTGAAATTTGGTGTAGTTCTGCAGAATTCATACATGAGCTGCACAGTGGTTCCTGTTGCTTACATTGCACATATCCCATTCAGGAGCTACTTCAATATTTTACCCAATTACTACTTAAAATAGAATGTAGAAGCAGTTGTCAAAACAGGGATCAGAACTCAGGACTTCAGTCTCCCCAGAGAGCCATGCAGAGCAACTAGACTCTTTTCCCATTTATATCTAGAATTTTTTTTTTTTTAAACATTTTTTTCTCAACCAGGAGGTCACTGAGAAACAGCCTCCAGACTGGCTGCTGGGAGATGAGGGTCTGAGCCTAGATCTCAAACTTATTTTGATAAAAAGGAAAAGACAAACAGCCTCTTCACTTCCCTTAGAGTTCAAAGGAAACTAATGCTCTCTGCTGTTATGAAACCTCCTCAGTTTGGGAAGAAGTTTGGGTATGCCTTATGTCCCTGAAGAATGAGATGTTTCATCATGCTGAGTGACCAGTTTTTCTGAACATTTGGCTCTATCAAAAGCTCACTTTTGCATCACGTCACTTTTAGATATGTAAATAGATGGCTATCCAATAAACATAGTTTGATGTTACAAAACTGTATTACAACACCCAAGTGCAAAAGTGGATCTAGCCCTTTACCCATTTTGAATTTCATGTCCTCAAATAACCTATTTCTTCCAGAAAAATTGCATTCATAATGTTATTTTCAAAGTGGGGGAATGATATTGACCTCCTAGCATCCAGAAAATACCTTGTCTTCTTTTGAAAGCCTAAGAAAGCATCAGAATTTCCTTGTGTAAATACAATCACAGATTCACAAATGCATGTGATAGAATAAACACTGAATGCTTATTTCCATCTTCTACTTTTAGAAAGAAAGAATCAAAGTTCCCTCTACAAAACAAGTAGATATTGTCTTGATGTTTGAAAAGCCTACCTGTTTGCAAAGACAGTTTAACATAGAGGCAGACCCTGGATGATCAGGAGTTTCAGATTTAGTGTATTTGTCTTCCAGCTTTCTGCTTATTGTTTTGTATCATTAATTACAAACCCAGAAACTCTGTAGTTGGTTTCATATTTCCTTATAACATAGGTACTTGGAAGTATGGATGTCCTCTTAAGTGAGTGGCACAGAACCAAAGAAAAATATTAATTTCCTATATCTGCATCTCCACTGATGATTTTTTTTTTTTTTTAAGTTCATCGTCACTGGCTTTACATTGTCCTTGTTTGTACTTTCATTTGTGTGTGTTTTGAATTTTGATTATTTCTGACAAGATGCAGTCCCAAGGGACTCACATAGCCTGATTACATACTTTGGATGTTTTGTGTTCTGCATTGCATTATCATCTAACTAGGTTAAAATGGTAAAGATTTACTAATGGGAACGTTCAGTTGCCCTAGATTTTGTCTTAAATTTGTTAAGTTATTTTACTTTAAAAGTCGAGCCGCTTTAATATCATTTAGTCTGGTATGTTAAAGTACAAAAATAGCCATTTATTTTCAATTGATATTCTAAATTATTTTAAATTAGAAGGAATTTTGCTGAAACACACAGAATAAAATCATTACTCCAGTGCTTCATTTCTGTTGATATTTATCCTGTTCCCTGCAATGACTATAATAAAAGAAAAAAAATACATTCCAGGAATTCTGAGGTAGTTTAGTATAAGTGAAATAGAAATAACTCATAACTAAACTGAAAATTAAATGTCAGTCAGTATTGACCTGTGCTTCCCACAGCTTCCAAAAACCAGCATGAAAGGACTCACTGCAGTGGGCAATCTTCTGAAAGATAAAATGTGAAAGTACAAACTATTTGATTAGAGTTCAGCTGCCCAGCACAATCTCTGATGTGTCATAGGGTCGGGGAATTTTTGTAATTGAAGATAATTGGGTATCAGGCTTGAGTCAGCTTTTCCCAGCTGGTTTGCCTGACCGAATTTGAAACCTGACCTCGGCTGATGCTCCCTCCCCCAGGAGTGCCAGCGTGCAGTCCCCGCTGCTCTTGGCCCTTTCGGCTCCTATTTGCAGGTGGCTCACCTGATCTCTGCTGGTGTGCAATACTCCACACGTTTGCAGCTACACCATCTCCCACTCATTTCACCTGATCTTCTGCAGTGCCTCGCTGACAAACAGCGCTGCTTTCCCTCCCCGGGGGAAATCACGCCTTGGAACTTGGCCGCATCCCTCTTACAAGAAGTATGCTAAATGCTTCTTTGAAATCATCCCCGTTACTGGAAACCAGCTCGCTTTTACAGCACAGTTGCAAGCCTGTCTCTCAGGCTCTGCTGTAATCCCCTGATTCCGTGGAAGAGGCAAGGGGAGCTCGGCTCTCCGCCGTGCCGCTCCCGCGGAGCTGCGGGGACTGGTGTGCGCTGCGCACCCCCGTGCGGCACCGGCAGCGAGCCGAGCCACCGAACCCCGGCTCGGGAACCCCGGTATGGGAGCCCCGGCTTGGGAACCCGGTATGGGAAACCGGCCCGGGAACCCCGGTATGGGAAACCCGGCTTCCGAACTCCGGTCCGGGAACCCCAGCTCGGGAATTCCGGTATGGGAACTCCGGCTCGGGAGCCCCGGCTTGGGAACCCGATATGGGAACCCCGGCACAGGAACCCGGTATGGGAACCTCGGTATGGGAACCCCGGCAAGGGAACCCCGGCTCGGGAACCCCGGCCCGGGAGCCCGGCTTGGGAACCCCGGCACGGGAACCCGGTATGGGAACCCCGGTATGGGAACCCCGGCAAGGGAACCCCGGCTCGGGAACTCCTGCGTTGGAACCCCGGCTGGGGATGCTCCCAGCCCCGCCTGCCGAGCTCCGTGAGACCGAGGGGCTGCGGCGCCCTGACCTCCCCTGCTCGCACGGGCGCTGCAGAGGCTGCTCAGCAGCACCAGCGCACAATCGGAGGCAGAGAATAAGCAGCTACAGCAACTGGGCTGTGACCTTACCGGCCTTCAGGCTAAGAGCAGCCAAACCCTGAGCCTTGCTAAGTCCCTAACAGTAGGCTAAGTAAGGATGATCAATATTTTAGGTGATGTAAAAGACACTTCACTCATGTAGCCCCCAAAAAACCCTTGTGTATTATTAACTGTTGTTTTTCACTTGCACACAGCAATGTGCTTTATACAGAAATAACAGAAGTGCCTCACATATTTTGATTTTAACAGAGTCTAACAACCTTTTTTTTTTCCCACTTGTTGTCCTAATGGGCTAGGAATCTTTTTCAGAATAGTACATGTGTTCTGCATTATTTCCTGTCTTTTAAACTGCTTGATATGTTGCTCTGATAATAGAATGCTTATTTGGGACATACAATTCTATAATGGAAAATGTGTATGCTGGAAACATGGAGTCCAGTGGGATGATTGGTACACAAACAATGCCTGTGCAAAAGAGGAACAATTATAGAATTCTTATCAAAGCTGTTAATTTACTCAAAGAAAGTTGTTGAGTTCATTATAAACATCTTTGGAATAGCAAAGTCAAAAATACTTAGGTGCTCAATATCTCTGTGCACGCAATACTCAGAATTATGTCCATGCTGAATAAGGAAGTAGACTGTAATTAAGTTAGAAGTTGACATTTCTTAATGTTTTCTAGATTTTGATGGTATGAAAAATTTCTTTCTGAACTTCCTACATTGCTCTGAAAATGAAACAACATGGTTCTTGAACAGTTAAACGCTAAAGTGGATTTTGAGTATTCATTTGTTTACTGCATGTATTAATTATGGTAGGATAACCTAAAAGTAGATATCTTGTAATACACACATGCCAAAGACTGCTTTACCATTGCCTGTTCAGTTTGATTCTCATAAAATATGAGTGGAGTCTTCTCACATAGCTTATCTTCCAGTATTGTAGCAGAGCTGACTAAATGGCAGACTCCTTTTCCCTAAAGCTGACATCTCAGTAGACTGATAGTGCATAAAGAATGACCACTCAATAGTGCTTTTGGCTCCTACAGGTAGGAGATGTTATGAAATGCAATGATGGGCTATGAAGGTGTCTTTTGAAAAAAGGAAATCCTACTCAATGAAACTTGAAGTTTACTTTTAAATATAAACCTGAGAGTTGAGAGATCTTTCCCTAAAACTTCAATAGCAGTTGCTATTGAACTTTATTCTTGCATATTTCAAGCTGCTACATAAATAATTAGTGAGCTATTGCTATAGCACCTCCCAACACTGTGTTTGGGCTTTCATATTATAAGCTGAAAATGCAGAAGGTGAAAGAGATGGAGGTAAGAATCTGTCACTGTGGGTCTGTGTGATCCAAAGATACTGGGGGTTGCTGATCAGCCAAAAGAAGGTGCAGGCCTGAAGCAGGATGTTCAGAGCTGGGATTAAAGGCAACACTTTCTCTTCTATGGCAAAATCTGGAGCTAAGGTCAGGTTTGAAGGAACCTAATCCCTGACTAAGCACATGAGGAGCCCTGTTAGCCCCAGCTGGTACAGCAAAGTGCCCTGCAGCAAGCTGAGCCCTTCCAGCTCCTGTCGGGAAGACACCTATATGTGACCATCCTGCTTTATGAGATCTGGTTTTAGCTTAGTATACAAACTGACAGCAAAATAGGCTCTGCACTAAAGCTAATTATGAAGGCAATCTGAGCTGGTATCAGACATCTCATGTTTCTGTTTTTCTGCACTTACCTTCTGCTCTCTCTACATCACAATACAGTGAACAAGAATTCAGTTAATTGGTTTTATGTATTCATTCCCTCCTTTTCAACTTGCACGTTTCAAACTTCACCATGGAGTACTGTACACGGAAAAAAAGAGAATTGGGATAGAAGTGAGGGGGGTCAGAAAAAAAAAAACACAAATAAATGATCTCCTCTTAATATAGCAGATTATTTAACTGTATATTTTTTTTACTTGTATGCAGAGCAAAGAGTGCATTACGTTTTTTCCTCTGGATTATGCAGATTCTAAGTTTTAAATGACAACTGACAGTGGAAAAAAAAAAAAACCAGACAGCAACAATACATTTTATCAGATCTAAATCACTGTACAGATTTCTTCTTTAAGTAAAGGTACTCTTTAAGCCCCTTTATTGAAAAAAATAAAATTAATAAATGGACTACAATACAAGCCTAAAACATTATCTGGTTTAGTTTTGGTACCTGGAAAGGCTGATCTGGAACAGAGACTAGCAAAAGGGATAAAATAGGTATTTATAGAAAGGATACACTCTGGGCAGTGCAGGAGCCTGGCCGGGGCTACACCCAAATCAAATCCAAGGTGGATCCTGGTCAGGAGTCTTGAAACTTTTATAAGTTCTGGTTCATCTACATATTAGGGTCAATTATCCAACCACAGCCCCAGGCTATGGAATCTCAGCCCCCTGGCTTGCCCCTTTCCCTCGCCCTTGTTGTGCTTTTTGGGTACCAGTTGTCCTTGGTTCTCTAGCTAGGAAGGGATTGTTTTGTCACTACCCAGTGAGGAGAACTTACTAATACCTAACATGAAGTTTCAGAGTTACACACTAAGCAGCAGAGAATCTGAAAAATATAGAAGCTAAAACCCAAGGCATCAGTATCAAATCTGGAATCTAGAATGGCTAGATGGAGCTGTTGCTGTGTAACAAAATATGCTGGCTTTAAACTGAAAGAGGGCAGATTTAGATTAGATATAAGGAAGTAATTCTTCACTATGAAATTCCAGTGAGGCACTGGAACAGGTTACCCAGAGCAGCTGTGGAATTGCCCATGGCCAGGTTGGGCTCTGTGCAATCTGGTCTAGTGGAAAGTGTCCCTACCTCCAGCAAGGGAGTTGGAACTAGATGGTCTTTAAAGGTTCCTTACAACTCAAACAATTCTATGATTCTACTACATCTGTAAAAATTGACAACAGCACACTCCTGAAAATTCACATAATTGGACGAATATCAGGTTGCACTTTTGAAAGGCTGTAATAGTATCTCCCACACGAAATGACAAATCAAATCCACCATTTTCTTGTGTTGTGCTTTGGAGAAACCACAAATCCCTTCAATCAGAAAATACAGAGTAAAAGGAATAGCAGCTTGCTAGTGGACACACTGGGTTCTGATAACGTGTTTAATGATGTACCTTAAATTTCAACATGGTGCCAAACTATTACTGTTCACATCTCCGTTTCCCACTTTGCCATAAACAGAGAAGACAGACATGGCAGCAGTCTGGACTGCATCAATGTTTATTTACGTTTCTGGAAGAGCTCATTTTTGAGTAGGTGGGAAGCTTAAAAGTGGATACAGTCTATAGTCGTTTGCCGAAGCCGCCTGGCAAAGTGTGACAGAAGGCTGCCCATCGTGCCCAGCTGCCCGAAGGGGCTGCCCTGGGAAACCGTGCTCCTTCCTTCCTTCCTTCCTTCCTTCCTTCCGTCCCTCCGCCGGGCTGCCCCCGGGACCGCGGGGCAGGAGCAGACCCGGGGCGGTGATGAGGAGCCCGCCTTGGCTCCCGGCGGGCCTGGGTCTGTCCCAGGGGCGGATTTACCAGCAGCTCCCTGATGGCAAATCTTCCCCTTGTCCTGGCGGGGGAGCCAAACGCCATCGATCTGTAGCCGGGAAGGTTGGTGGCTTTTTTTTTTTTTTTTTTTTTTTTTTTTCGGCTGTTGTTGCTTCTGGGTTTATTGTTGGCGAAGTGGGAGGCTCATTCCCGAGCTGGTTGCCCAGCCGCAGGCCACGGCTCTATCCCGACATCCCTCCAAATGCACTCCCGCTAAAGACCGGCTGTTTTTTGGAGGATCACCCTCGGCACTGCGCACACGCACCCCTTTCCCCTCTAAATTCACAGCAATGGTGAGCGGCAGCCTTCTCCCCTATCCTCCTTTTCCCGTGAGATGCTTTTTTTTCCACGCCACGCGGGGCGGGTACTCGCCGGCGCCACCTGAGCCCCTCGTCCCGAGCTGCTCCCCACGCACCTGTCTGTCTGTCTGTCTCCCCGTGCAGAGCTCCGGCAACGCGTCCTACCGATGCTCCATGTCGTCCTCCGCCGATTTCTCCGACGAGGAGGACTTCAGCCAGAGGTCGGGGACGGTGTCGCCGGCGCCGGGGGACACGCTGCCCTGGAACCTGCCCAAGCACGAGCGGTCCAAGCGGAAGATCCAGGGCGGCTCGGTGCTGGACCCTGCCGAGCGGGCCGTGCTGCGCATCGCCGGTAAGGCGCGGTCGGGGCCGGAGGGACCCCCGTCCCTTCTCTTCAGAGCGCGGCCCCCCCGGGCGGTGACTAAGCTCTTTGGCCGCCTTTTGCGGCTGGGTGCACTGATGCGTGTGGAAGGCGAGCCGAGACACGCGCAGGTGCGCGCATTAAACTTTGATGCGAAAAGGCATCAGCGGCCGGGGGCTGCAGCCGCGGCGGGGGCGGTGCGGTGGGGCCGGCGCTCTTTTCGGCCCACAAGGCCGAGGCAGCCCCCGGCCGCCCTGCGTGGAAGCGGCGCGGGGGAGAGAGAGGCCCGGCGGGCGGTGATGCTCCGCCAGGGGCGGGGGATCGGGCGCCGCTCTTTGTCCGCACGGGGCCGGGGCTGCGCTCGGGGCGGACGGGGACCGGAACGGAGCCGCCCCGGTGCGCCCGAGGCCCGGCGGCAACTGATGTCGAAAACAGGGCGGAGGTCCGCATCTCTGGCGAAAGCTGGAAAACGCCTGTAAAAGAGTCCCAGAAAGATGCGGCGGTCCTCAGCGCTCCCCGGGAGCACCGCTGTTGTTTTCCCCAACCACCCCGATTATTAAGCGCCTCCGCGGGTCCCTCCCGGGACACCATTTCCCAGGGTAACCCATCCTAGCGGCGCTATTAGCGGGAGCAGCGCTGCGGGGCCGGGCTCCCTCCAGCCGCAGGATGCGGCCGCAAGCGCGGGGATTGCGGCGCCGGCCCGGCCGCTGCCCCCGCGGGCAGGGTGGGCAGGACGGGCACCGCGGGCTGGGGGCAGCGCAGCAGGGACCGCAGCGGAGCGGGGTCGGGGCCGGGGACAGCGGGGGGGGATGTACCGCTGCCGTGACACCTGCGGCGGGGCCGCGCCCGCCTCACCCCGCCCCTCCGCGGGATGCGGAGCTCGGCCCGGCCGGTGCCGGCCTGGGGACCCTCCCGCGGGGGCAGCGTCCCCCCGGCCCCGGCAGCGCTGCGGGCGGAGCGGGGGCGGCGGCAGGCGGCGGTGGAGCTCGCCGCCCGCAGGCGGTGCCTCGGCCGTGGGCTGGAGCCGGGTCTGCGGCGGGAGGCGGCGGCCGCCGGGCTGGTGCCGCCCCTCCGCGCTCCGAGGGGCGGCCACCGAAACCCGAGCGGCCGCGGGGGCGGTTCCTGGCCGGGCAGGCAGCGCCGCCCCCCGCCGGCTGCTGCCGGGGCTTTTCTTGTGCCACCCCCGAGGCTGCCGGCGCCCGAGCCGCACAGCCGGGCAGGGCTGGGCTGGGCTAGCTGCCGGCCATGGCTGGCTACCTCTCCCCCGGCGCCTATTTCTACGCCGAGGAGCAGGAGTACCTGCAAGCCTACGAGGATGTCCTAGAGAGATACAAAGGTAGGGCAGCGCTCCCCGCGCCGCCACGCCCGCCCCGCCGCTCGCCCGCCGGGTGTGGCGGCTGCGGACCCGGGAGGCGCTGGTGGCCAGGTGGGGGAGGTTGGTGGCCCCGCGTCCCTGAGAGGGTCGGTCCGGGGGGAACGGACGTGGGCGGCTTGTGCGACAGATATAAATACTGTGTCACCTCATCGGTGGGTGACAGGCGCTCTCGTGCGCCTAAAAGTCGCTTTTTCGAGTGCAGTGTTGGTGCAGAGATTTGTCGCTATGTGCATTCGTATTTAAATGTTTGGTTTATTTTTACCTATTTATTTATTTATTTGTTTGGTTGGTTGGTTTTTTGGTTTAGGGCAAAGAATTGGCTTAGTTCGTGTAGCATCTGTGTTTTTTCATCGAATACAGAAAGATAAGGAAAAAGGTCTTTATCACGATGAAGATGCATTCAGCTAAATTACTCTTCCTAGAAATGTAAATTGCACTGATTTCTTAAGCTCATCGAGATGGAAGGGATGGTTTGCATGATTCATTGCTGTTTTTCAGCACATTTGCTAGTACTAAATCTGAAGAAGCTTATCAAAAGTGTTACAGCTCTGATTTTAATCCAAGTGTGAAAGGGATGGGGTTAACTGTTCACACTGAACCTTCATCCCTGAAATAGTTTTTACAGCATGTCACAGCATATGCTGACATTTGCAGAGCTGAATCCTTTTATAATGTTAGGGAATAAGATGTTAGATTTCATATCTGAAGTTTTTCAGCTGTATGTCTTCAATCAGTCCTGAGGATTTCTGTTAAATGGTTTCCACTGATGGGAATGGGAGTGGCATAGTTTAGGACAGCTTGATTTGAAGATACTGATAATTGATTTTGTTTATTCTGTGTTGTTAGTAGCAGTATTTTGAAAAATAAGCCCTCAACAGATGGTTATTTTGACTATGAGAACTTGTTGGGTGTGAGTGTACTTTATACTGGTGTCACTTGCAAATTC